>NW_027142399.1:0-295447 GCF_026170545.1 Melanerpes formicivorus
AGGCTAAGCAACCCCAGCTCCCTCAGCCTCTCCTCACCCACCAGAAGAGAACCAGTCCAACCATGGCCTCAGGAGCATGCCTTCCAGCTCCCCTCCCCTCACCCTGCTCCTTCTCATTGTGATTCAGTCTTGTTTTGCTGTGTATTCCTATCCCACCCACGAGCACATCCCTTGGTTTGTGGAAATCAATGCTTTAAGCCTGGGAAAATGTCATTTCATCTCCAGAGCCTCCTGGCCTAGCCCTTGTCAAGATCCCAACAGATCTGCAAGCCCCAGAGTTTATTGGTACAGATGGGCACATCACTGAGGTATTATCTCAGCAGCAAGTGCTTCAGGAATACAGATGGATTCAGGGTGCAATGAAATTGTATGATCCATCATAGGATTCAGCTGCAGAAGGCAAAGCCTTCTTGATATATCTCTGCCATCAGGTAGACATTTAAGCTCTTGCTTTTCTACCTTGAGGTGTCATGAGCCTGGAAATCCTGATTCATAGATCCACAGAATGGTTTGGGCTGGGAGGGACCTTAGAGATCATCCACTTCCCACCTCCCACTAGATCCCATTGCTCAAGGCTTCATCCAGCCTGGCCTTGGACACCTCCAGGGATGGGGACTCCACCACTTCCCTGGGCAGCACATCCCAAGGGCCAATCTCTCTTGCTGGGAAGAACTTTCTCCTCGCCTTGAACCTAAACCTCCCCTGGCACAGCTTGAGACTGTGTCCTCTTGTTCTGCTGCTGGTTGCCTGGGAGAAGAGCCCAACCCCCACCTGGCTCCAACCTCCCTGCAGGGAGCTGGAGAGAGCAAGAAGGTCTCCCCCTGAGCCTCCTCTTCTGCAGGCTAAGCAACCCCAGCTCCCTCAGCCTCTCCTCACAGGGCTCAGACCCCTCCCCAGCCTCCTTGCCCTTCTCTGGACACCTTCAACTCTCTCAATGTCCTTCTTAAACTGAGGAGCCCAGGAGTGAGCACATTCAGACTGGATGTGAGGAAGAAGCTCTTCCCCATGAGGGTGGTGAGAGCCTGGCACAGGTTGCCCAGGGAGGTGATGCAATCCCCCATCCCTGGATGATTTTGAGGTCGTGGTGGATGTGGCTGTGAGCAACCTGCTGTGGTGTGAGGTGTCCCTGCCCATGGCAGGGGGCTTGGAACTGGCTGAGCCTTGAGCTCCCTTCCAACCCTGACACTTCTATGACTCTATCTCATCCTCCAGGCTAAACACCCCCAGCTCCCTCAGCCTCTCCTCACAGGGCTTGTGCCCAGAGCACATCAAAGCTCCCCCAGAGCTGAGGCAGACAGATTGAAATGGGTCAAAGAGAACAGCTCCAGCATCCCCCAGCCCTTCCCCTGCCCCTCTAGGAGCAGGTTGATGATCTAATAGATTATTGATGAGGCTGCCTCTTCCCCAAGTGCTCTGCCATAAGCAGTTATGAATGTGCCTCGTCTGCTCTGTAGAAGCCATTAGCTCATTACAATAATTGTCTTAATTTGATTGTTAAAGTGATTAATAGGGGCAAGTGTTAGAGGAAATGAATGCTCTGAACTGAAGCCTTAACTGCAGCCAAAGAGAAATAAAATAACTCCACTGAAGTGAGGTGGGAAGGAGGTCCAGGCCTGTGCTTAATGAACCTTGGGGAGCTCAATGCAGAGTGGTGTGGGGGAAGACAGGAAAGAGACAGAAAAGTTCTCTTCTCTCTTTTTTTTTTCTCTATGCCACTGACAGAGAAGTGGAGAATCTTCTCCTGGCAGAGCTCAGTCCCTGTGTGCTGCTCAGCTTGGGGCAGAGGCATCCTGGACACCCACCTGCAGCAGTGGCTGAAGCACCCCCAGCCTGCCAGCTGCAGGAGAGTCCCATGGGGGAAATCTTTCCTAGTGTCTGGGAGGGGAATTCAGCCTTCCCTCCTTGCCAGAGCAGGGTCACACAGGAACACACCCAGGCAGGGTTGGAATGTCTCCAGGGAAGGAGAGTCCACAACCTCCCTGGGCAGCCTGCTCCAGGGCTCTGCCACCCTGGCAGGGAAAAAGTTTTCCCTTCTGTTCCTGTGGAGCCTCCTCTGCTCCAGCTTGCCCCCAGTGCTCCTTGTGCTGCCCTTGGACATCCCTGAGCAGAGCCTGGCTCCAGCCCTCCATATCACCAGCCATGAGGTCACCCTCAGGCTCCTCTGCTCCAAGCCCCAGCTCCCTCAGCCTGGCCTCACAGGGAGATGTTCCACTGCCTGCAGCATCCTTGTGTCTCTGTGCTGGACTCTCTCAAGCAGTTCCCTGAAGTCCTTCTAGAACTGAGAGCCCCAGAACTGGACACAATATTCCAGATGCAGCCTGCCCAGGGCAAAGCAGAGGTGGAGGAGCACCTCTCTGATGCAAGGAAGCAGGAGAGATTTCTTGATAGGAACTGAAAAACCTTTGGCTCCATAGGTGTGGAACTCCCTGCAGCTTCTGCTGTGGCTGCAGTGTTCCAGGACCCTCTGAAGAGCTGCAGCAGGGTGCAGGGAGCACAGATTGCTGCTCAGCCACCTTGCCAGCTGAGGGCTGAGAGGGCAGAGCAGCAGGGGCATGGAAATCAAGTCTGGATTCACTGAGTGTTTGCAGAGATTGCTCTGCACTGTTAAGTCCTAACAGGGTGGACCAAAGTTTTGCAGCCCTTGCCTGATGGAAGAGAAAATATTGCCCAGCCCATAGCCTGCAAAGACTTTGTGAGCCCTTAAAGCAACTGAAGGTTTTATAACTCAGCCTGGACAAAGCCTTTTGAAGAAGGTTATTGGATTTGAAGGGGGGGGAGGGGGGGGGAAGGGAATAAAAGCAAAGCAGCAAACCAGGGGCAAGAATGAGAGGTGGCAAAGAGAGAGAGCAATCCTCTGCATCACTTATTCATGCTGCAGCCCACCTGGGCATCCCAACCCCCTCGCTGCAAGACAGCGCAGGAGCGGCTCACGCTGCTGTTGTGTTTACAGGGACCTCTTCTCCACTTAATCAAAACAGTGCCTTAATGGAGCACCCGCTGGGAGAGAGAGAGAGCAGTGCGCGGGGGAGACATGAAAGGGGAGCAGAAAACAATTCTGAGCTCTTCAGACTCTAACCACTTTCATCAGGGCCCTGCAGAAAAATCCAATACACTGAAGGCAGGAATCGCCTGGTTAACAACCCAGCTGAGTGTGCTCTTGGCCGGGATTCAGTGTGGAGGCAACAAGCACAAGCTGCTGCTTCCTGCCTTTTCCTCTCTGCTTCTGTCCTCTCCTCTGCTTTCTTTTCTGTTCCCTCCTTTCCTTCCTTTTTGTTTTCTCCTTTCTTTCCTTCCTGTTTTCTCCTTTCCTTCTGTTTCCTCCTTCCTTTTTCTTTCTTCTTTCCCTTCCTTCTTGTTCTCTCCTTTCCTTCCTTTCTGTTTCATCCTCCTTCCTGTTTGTTTCCTCCTTCCCTTCCTTTTTGTTTTCCCCTTTCATTCATTTTTATTTCCTCCTCTTCCTTTTTGTTTTGCTCCTTTCCTTCTTTTTTGTTTCCTCCTTCCCTTCCTTCCTTTTCTCTCCTTCCCTTCCTTCCTTTTCTCTCCTTCCCTTCCTTCCTTTTCTCTCCTTCCCTTCCTTCATTTTCTCTCCTTCCCTTCCTTCCTTTTCTCTCCTTCCCTTCCTTCATTTTCTCTCCTTCCCTTCCTTCATTTTCTCTCCTTCCCTTCCCTTCTTGTTTCCTCCTTCCCTTCCTTTTTGCTTTCTCCTTCCCTTCCTTTTTGTTTTGCTCCTTTCCTTCTTTTTTGTTTCCTCCTTCCCTTCCTTCCTGTCCTCTCCTTCCTTTCCTGTTCTCTCCTTCCCTTCCTTCTTGTTTCCTCCTTCCCTTCCTTTTTGCTTTCTCTTTTCATTCCTTTTTATTTCCTCCTTCTCTTCCTTCCTGTTCTCTCCTTTCCCTCCTTTTTGTTTCCTCCTTCCCTTCCTTTTTATTTCCTCCTCTTCCTTTTTGTTTTGCTCCTTCCCTTCCTTTTTATTTCCTCCTCCCCTTCCTTTTTGTTTCCTTTCTTTTTGTTTCCTCCTTCTCTTCCTTTTTGTTTTCTTCTTCTTTTCCTTTTTGTTCTCTCCTTCCCTTCCTTTTTGTTTTCTCCTTCCCTTCCTTTTTGTTTCCTCCTTTCCTTCTTTCCCCACCCCCCAAGCCTTTCAGTCCAGACATGACTCCACCTCTGGGCAGGCAGAACTGGTTCCAGCCAGCCTTGTGGAGTGGTCACTCAATGTCAAACGTTTAGATGAAAATCAATGGCTTTAAACTGTCAGCTTCTCTTCCCCAGGCTCAACCCCAGCTCTCTCAGCCTGTCCCCACAGGGGAGCTTCTCCAGCCCTCTGATCACCTTCATGGCCTCCTCTGGACCCATTCCAACAGCTCCATGTCCCTTTTCATGCTGGGGGCCACCAGAACTGGTCATAGTGCTGCAGATGGAGTCTCAGAAGAGCAGAGTAGAAGGAGACAATCACCTCCCTAGGGCTGCTGCTCACACTGCTTTTGCTGCAGCCCAGGATGCCATCCACACTGCTGGCCAAGCTCTCCTGTGCCATCCTCTCTTGCTGCCTCCTCTTCATTCAATGTCATCTCGAGGCTGTTTCTAGGTTCTCTAGGTTGTTGTTTCTCTTGGTATATTTCCAGACTCTCTGGGGCTTCCTAAGGATGCCTGCTCCCTCCTCCCAGAGGATGCTGGAAGATGCCCTACAGCAACATCACTATTCTTAGGTAGAGAGCAGCAACACTCAGCTCAGGTGCTGGTGGGCATCCCAGCAGTGAACACACCCAGAGCAGGACCTCGGGCAGGCAGCACATGCCTGGTGTGCTTCCCTAGGTACTGCAGCATCTCTGTCAGTTAAAGTGAGGCCAAGTGCTCCTCCTTGTGACCGAGACACGTTACCAGTGATGAGATGCTGCACAGCAAACCTGCCTGCCACTGGCACTGCCCCAGAGCGCTGCAGCTTTGGCAGGTGGGGAGCAGAGCCAGGCTGAAACGGGGTAGAGCTATTTCCACTTCATCCCCGGGAGCCACAGCAATCCAGACCCTTCCAAGATCAGATTGGGTGCTGCCAGCCTGCCCAGGAGGCACATTAACTGCCCCTCTTGCTGCCAAATGAGTGTCTGGGGGTTTCCCAGAACATCCTGACATGGGGTGTGTGCATGAGTGGAGCTGCAACCCTTCCCCTCCAGCTTCAGCTCCTCTTCTTGTAGGCAACTCTCTAAAGCAGTTCACAGAGCAGCTGTGTGAAACAGATTACAATCTGGGCTCTCTTTCTCCTCCTAAATCTTAAAGGGCAGGAGAGAAGAGCTGTACACAACATTCTGTCCTGAACAAACTCGATTTGCTCAGCTTGCTGAAGCTCTCTGGCTGCAGCCCTGTGGTGAGGAATGGGAGACTCATGCTGGACATGATTTTGTTAAGGTGCTGCAGCAGGCTGCCCAGGGAGGTTGTGGAGCCTCCTTCTCTGGAGACTTCCCAAACCCACCTGTCCGTGTTCCTGGGTGACCCTGCTCTGGGCTGGATGATCTCCAGAGGTCCCTTCCAACCTCTAACACTCTGTGATTTCTCTGACACAGCAAGAACTTCATTCTGCAAGTGTATTTCCTTACCCCCAGAGTGGTGGCAGCTCAGAGGAGAGGCAGCAACCCCAAATATGTTAAATGAGAGCAGACAGCCACGGAGCAGACAGGAGGAGAGGGTTAGCCACAGTCTGTGGCAGCTTGACCTCCTGACTCCTGTGATGTTGACTTTGCAGCATGAGCCTCTGGCTGTGTGCTCTGCTGGAAGCACGTTCCCTGCTCTGCCAGCTTCATTCTGTTTCTCTTCAGACCAGGTCTATGCTTTAAAACAGAGTCCCTGCCATCCAAATCCCCTCCCCCCCCCCCCCCACATGCAACCAGGCCATTCATGAGGGAGAAATGCTGCCCTGCTCCACAAACAGGAAAAATAATCACTGAGTGTCTAAGGGTGGCAGCTGTGCTGGGGGAACATCAAAGGCAACAAAGCCTCTTCTCTTCAGCTCTAACTGGCTGCTCTGTGATGCAGCAGACACTGGCTGGGAGCAGTACTGGAGGGTGGCAGTGGCTAAGCCGTGGAGCTCGGGTGAATGAACACACTCCTGGTTAATTAGGTGGCTCTCCAGGGGATCAGAGATTCCTAGGTGCTGGAAATGCACAGGGCTGCCCTGCACAGACCCCACTGAGGGTTTTTCCTGAGGGAGGGAGGGAAGGGAAGGAAGGAGGGAAGGGAAGGAAGGAGGGAAGGAAGGGAGGAAGGAAGGGAGGGAGGAAGGGAGGGAGGGAGGGAGGGAGGGAGGGAGGCAGGAAGGAAGGAAGGAAGGAAGGAAGGAAGGAAGGAAGGAAGGAAGGAAGGAAGGAAGGAAGGAAGGAAGGAAGGAAGGAAGGAAGGAAGGAAGGAAGGAAGGAAGGAAGGAAGGAAGGAAGGAAGGAAGGAAGGAAGGAAGGAAGGAAGGAAGGAAGGAAGGAAGGAAGGAAGGAAGGAAGGAAGGAAGGAAGGAAGGAAGGAAGGAAGGAAGGAAGGAAGGAAGGAAGGAAGGAAGGAAGGAAGGAAGGAAAATGTTGACTTCAAAAAGAGAGGGATGGTAAAGATCCCCTGGGGTGAATGATAGGAATGGAAGAAAAGCAGAGAGAGGTTGGCATCACCAAGAGTCTTGGTGAGGGCTCCCACTCTGAGGAGCAAAATGCCCTAGGATGGAATGCTCTACACCTCTGACTAACTGAAGTTACCCCTGATCACAAGTGAGGCTAGCCAGCCAGCCCTGAGCAGCCAGAGGCTGACAAAGCTGACTCCTTACCTCTGCTCCCCGGTCCAGCAGGGCAAGGCAATTTCAGAGCGGCTTCAACAACCAAATGTTTTCATCTTGATTCTGCTGCAGAGCCTCAGTAGAGCCCTGAGGGACTCCCTGAAAGGTCTCCTTCCATCCTACCCATCTGCAAAACAAAGACAAAGGAGAGGTGTCTTGAGCCTTCATCAATATTTGCAGGAGTGCTTTGAAGTGCAAGGTGCAGAGCAGCTCACACTACAGCAAAGCCATCCATGGCCCCAGCTGCCAGCAGCACAGCTTTCACTGCCCAGCCATGGCACTGCTTATAGCCCATGGCACTGCTTATAGCCCAGGGCACCGGTTATAGCCCATGGCACTGGTTATAACCCATGGCACTGGTTATAGCCCATGGCACTGCTTATAGCCCAGGGCACCGGTTATAGCCCATGGCACTGGTTATAACCCATGGCACTGGTTATAGCCCAGGGCACTGCTTATAGCCCAGGGCACTGGTTATAACCCATGGCACTGGTTATAGCCCAGGGCACTGCTTATAGCCCAGGGCACTGATTATAACCCAGCCCATGGCACTGCTTATAACCCAGGGCACTGCTTATAACCCATGGCACTGCTTATAGCCCAGGGCACTGCTTATAACCCATGGCACTGCTTATAACCCAGGGCACTGCTTATAACCCATGGCACTGCTTATAGCCCAGGGCACTGCTTATAGCCCAGCCCATGGCACTGCTTATAGCCCATGGCACTGCTTATAACCCAGCCCATGGCACTGCTTATAGCCCAGGGCACTAGCTATAACCCAGCCCATGGCACTGGTCACAGCCCATGGCACTGGTTATAACCCATGGCACTGCTTATAGCCCATGGCACTGCTTATAACCCAGCCCATGGCACTGCTTATAGCCCAGCCATGGCACTGGTCACAGCCCATGGCACTCCTTATAGTCCAGCCCATGGCACTGGCTATAACCCAGCCCATGGTACTGGTCATAACCCATGGCACTGGTCACAGCCCATGGTACTGGTCATAACCCATGGCACTGGTCACAGACCATGGCACTGATTATAACCCAGACCATGGCACTGGTCACAGCCCATGGCACTCATAGCCCAGCCCATGGCACTGGTTATAACCCATGGCACTGGTCACAGCCCATGGCACTGGCTATAACCCATGGCACTGGCTATAACCCATGGCACTGGTTATAACCCAGCCCATGGCACTGGTCACAGCCCATGACACTGGTCACAGCCCATGGCACTCCTTATAGCCCAGCCCATGGCACTGGTCACAGCCCATGACACTGGTCACAGCCCATGGCACTCCTTATAGCCCAGCCCATGGCACTGGTTATAACCCGTGGCACTGGTCACAGCCCAGCCCATGGCACTGGTCTGAGCCCAGCTTCCCACCTGCTATCTGGAGACCTGTCAGCCTTCTCTAAAGCCAGTCAGCAGCAGAAGACTGCTGCTGGAGTTCAGTCTCTGCCTTCAAGGATTCATTTTACATCTCCACTCTGCAGCCAGAGCTCATTCCCACAGAAGCAGTTAACCACTTCTGCTGCTGCTGCTGCTGCTGCCTTTTGTTGCTCCTGGACACTCAGCTGGAAAATGGGATTTCAGCTGGCAAAAGCAAGCCCTGTAGCCTCAGCACCACAGAGTCCTGGGTACCAAAGAGTCCCCAGCGATGGGAATGAGCCCAACAACAAAGGAAACAGATAAGAATGGAGCCAGCTGCTAGGGCTGCAGTCACTTGCACCTGGCTGCTGTGCCCCTGAGCAATCTCTCTTGTGTAGAGCTGAAGGCAGCCAGATGGGTAAAGGGCCAAAGCGCTGAGGAGTCAAGCAGGCATTGGCAGCAGACATATAACAATGAAATCAAGGTTCCCAAGGGTGTGATGAAAAGCAGGGGGGAGGGAATAAAGGCTGGGAGCAGGACTGTAAATCCTGAAGGTAGCTTGCTCTGAGCTTTTAAAGACTCCAGGCTCAGAGAGCACCACAGGACGTAGGTGCAGGCACAGCACAGGTCTGTGTGAACTCTGTGAGAGCAGAATTCATTTGGCTGCAGCCCCTGCTGGGATCCACATCTGGAGAGGAGCAGTTTGCAGTGGCTCTCTGCAGGCTGAAGGGCAGTGATTTATCTGCTCTGATTCTTCCCAACAAGCAGCTTGTCAAGCTGGAGGGTTAAGTCAAATCAGCTGCAGTGGCCACTCAGGGACTGGGCACCAGCACTGTGCAGGTCTTCTGCTGGGTCTCACTTGGGGTCAGCTGCTCTGCTGGACAGGGGGGAATGGGAAACTGCCAAATCCACAGCAAGATTCACAGGTCAGCAGCCAGAGCAACAAAACTAATCAGGGAAAGGTTTGTTGCCCTAGTGGAGAGGGAATGCAAACTGAGGTTTGGAGCAAGGGGGGAAATGCCTCTTTTTGGCAGCCAGGCTGAGGCTTCCTGAGCTTTCCTTGCTTCCTCTGTAGGAGTGGTAAATGAGAGTGCTGAAAGCCTGCAGCAGGCTGCCCGGGGCTGTGGTTGAGGCCCCAGCCCTGCAGACATTCAAGATCAGCCTTGAGGTGGCCCTGGGCAGCTTGATCTAACTGGAGGTGTCCCCGCTGAGTGCAGGGGGGGTTGGACAAGAGGAGCTTTGAGGCTGCCTTCCAGCCCCATGCAAGCTGTGAAGCTGTGAAATCTCTCAGGCACATCTTCCAAGGACAGGCATCGAGTTGCTTCTGCTCATCAGAACAAACCAGTGCCTGCAGAGACCACCAGAAACTGCTCAAGCTGCAACCTTCACCTTCCCAAAAAGCAGGCAAAGGTGAAAGGAGAGCTCAGCAGACCTGGCAGTGCACTGGGGCTGTGCATTCCGTTGGTGCCTGCAGCTCAGCTCCCCCTGCGCTGCTGCCTGACGTCTGCACCGCTCAGCTCCCAAGGCTGTCAGTAGAGCTCGGGCTTGCATCTGACTCCAATGGTCTGAGCTGAGGAGTGCCGGTCCTGCGCTCCTGGGGTCATCCTGGGAGCCCCTGATGGATATGCAGCTCTGAGGACACCCTTGAGTGCTTTCAAATGCGGTGCAAAAGGAACAGAGCTGGAGTTAAACAAAGCAATTATCTCCCAAATCTGAGCGCCCACAATAGAGGCAAATTGTAACTGCACCCTTTGAAACCTACAATTACAAGCAGCTCTCACTAGCCCTTTGCCCTCCTCCTCTGTGAGAGACGGCAAATGAGCCACCAGGCATCAGCCAGCCCTCCTAGATGCTCAGCAGTGTTGAGAGGAATGGTTTGGGTTTGGTTTTCATTCCCCCAAGCATTCAGAGACCCTTTAAAGGACTGAGTCAAACTGCCCTGGCTGAGATGGTTCAGCACATCCCCGGCTGAAGCCATTGCTCCAGGGAAAGGAAGCACTGAGCAGCAGGTTGTGCAAACCTCTCCCCAGAGCCACTTCTGGAACCCTGCTCCCTTTCGGGGGTCCAGGCTCTGTTTAAAGAATAAGGTTGGCTCAGGGAGGCTGCCAAGGCTGAATCATGGCACAGGAGTAGTCCTCATCCAGGCTTAACACAGTGCAAACACCAACAGGAGAGGGAAGAGCCTTTAAGTAGAGAAAGATTCAGAGAGGGAGAAGCTTTGTTTAGTTCAATAGACACAAGCAGAAGGATTTCCAAGGGTAAGAGCTGCTAAGCAGTGGTCACTGCTAGCAAGGGATGGGAAAGACTCCTCACCCCCTGGAGGTTTCCCCTCAGGGCTGGATGTCTTTCCAAAGCTAAGAAGAAAAACTTAGGGAGCAGGGAGTGGAACTCAAGGGTCTCTATTATCCTGGAGTTCAGATGGAGAGGCTGGAAGAGTTCCCAGCAGCTTTTAAACCCCTTGGACCTCCACATCTCTGCCAGCACCTCCTCAAGGAAAGCTTTGTGACTGGGGTTGGAGTGATCAAGGTGTTGGGACTGCATGCAACAGCCTGACAAGGGCATTTGCATCGAGCCCTCCAAAGCTCTTATCACTCACTGGAAGGGAGAGCAGCACCGAGGGAGGCTTTGCAGGGCAGCAGGGAGGGAGGCTTTGCAGGGCAGCAGGGAAGGAGGCTTTGCAGGGCAGCAGGGAGGGAGGCTTTGCAGGGCAGCAGGGAGGGAGGCTTTGCAGGGCAGCAGGGAGGGAGGCTTTGCAGGGCAGCAGGGAGGGAGGCTTTGCAGGGCAGCAGGGAAGGAGGCTTTGCAGGGCAGCAGGGAGGGAGGCTTTGCAGGGCAGCAGGGAGGGAGGCTTTGCAGGGCAGCACAGAGGGAGGCTTTGCAGGGCAGCACAGAGGGAGGCTTTGCAGGGCAGCAGGGAGGGAGGCTTTGCAGGGCAGCACGGAGGGAGGCTTTGCAGGGCAGCACGGAGGGAGGCTTTGCAGGGCAGCACGGAGAGAGGCTTTGCAGGGCGGCACCGAGGGAGGCTTTGCAGGGCAGCAGGGAGGGAGGCTTTGCAGGGCGGCACCGAGGGAGGCTTTGCAGGGCAGCAGGGAGGGAGGCTTTGCAGGGCAGCACAGAGGGAGGCTTTGCAGGGCAGCACCGAGGGAGGCTTTGCAGGGCGGCACGGAGGGAGGCTTTGCAGGGCAGCAGGGAGGGAGGCTTTGCAGGGCAGCACCGAGGGAGGCTTTGCAGGGCAGCACTTCAGCACTCTGCACATTCACCTCTGAGAACCAAGGTGTTGCCCTCTGGATTTCTGTTGTCTCCCTGGCAGGGCTTGAGCTGAGAGCTGGAGAAGAGTCTCAGCTGAGGTATTTTTCCCCCAGGATGGTTCTTTTTTGTCCTCTGAGGAGGTGGCTGATCTCTGGCTGTAGCTCAGCTGATGTACTACAGCCAGATATTAATTTCCTCAGTGCAAGGGGGGGAGAAAAGAAAAGCCCTTCATGGAGTGAGTGATATTTGGGGTGAGCACCTGTGGCAACCACTCCCTTTCAATGCAAGAAATGAGGCTGCAGTCCCCTGGCACTCCCTGGAAGATATTTTTTCCCCTCTCTCTCTGAAGCCTGACATTTGGATTTGGCTGTCAGTGCCTGTGGCTGCAGGGACAGGCTCTGTGTCACTGACTCACTGCAATTTGCTGGCTATTGGTTCTGATGACAGCAGTAAGTCACAATCAGTCAGCAGTGACTGATAGGAGGCAGAGGAGCTGGCAGGCACCAGCCTGGCTGTGGAATAGACTCTTGCCAGGAGTAAATTGCACTAGGGAGGGCTGAGCAGGGCTGCACCTCAGACTCTCTGCCTGGCAAGCAGCTCTCAGCCGCTTCACATTCACTTAAGCTCCAACAAACCCTTGCACTGCTCTCTGCACACCAGTTCTGCCTTCTCAGCCCCTGTTTTGCTGCTGCTGCCGGAGTGGATTTCCTCTGGCTGCCAGCCAGCTAACTTTGGAGGGGAAAACCTTTGAACAAGAACGACAGAAAGGCTCTGGGAGTGGTGCAAGCCAGCTGCTAATTTCTGTCACCTGTTAATTGGGCTGCTGTGATCTGCTGCCAGCAGAGCTGCTAAACCAAGCCTGAGTACCTGTGACAGAGGAGGGATCACGGAGCAGCACCCAGCATGGAGAGAGGCATCTTGCAGGCAGCGAGCATGAACTAACTGCCCCCCAAAGCTGGTTTGCTTTGCTGTTTGGTGTCTCTGATGCAAGCTGATTGCTGTTTCTGCTGTGATCTGCTGCCATCAGAGCTGCCCAACCAAGCCTGAGTACCTGTGACAGAGGAGGGGCCACGGAGCAGCACCCAGCATGGAGAGAGGCATCTTGCAGGCAGCGAGCATGAACTAACTGCCCCCCAAAGCTGGTTTGCTTTGCTGTTTGGTGTCTCTGATGCAAGCTGATTGCTGTTTGCAGACCCCAGAGGAAAGGGGAGAGGAGAAATTGCCTCTCTCCCTTACCTCAGTTACATCACTAATGACATCAGGTAGCTTTCATGCATAACTGGGTTAGAATCTTATCTCCCCTATAAGGACTGCAGCAAGAGGCTGCATGGAGGGGAGATTTGATTAAGGGCTGATGTCAGCTCAGTTAGGAGGAACAAGAAGTGCTGGGGGTGCAGACAAAAGGTTTTTAGCCCCCTCAGTGCTCAGCTGTAGGAACTGGATTTTCCAAAGCATGATTCCCTCCCTGGCTCTGTGAGTCTGCAGTGAGCTGCACCAAACCTCCACCATTTGCCTGCTCTGTCTCCTGTGTTGGGGCTGCTCTTAACGTTGACATTTAACACCTGACAGCTCCTGCTGCTGCAGCTTTCAGTGCTCTCCTGACACAGAAATGTGCCAGCCAAGTGATGCCCTTTCTGTTTGCAGGCAGAAGCATCAGCTGTGCACAGCCCTCCGCCACCGAGACCCCTGCAGATGTGACTGCCTCAGGGGAAGGCTGCTGCTGAGCATGGGGAGAGAAGAATCTTTCACTTCTCTTGGTCCCTGCCTTCATATGTTATTTATTATCACTTGCTGCCAGGTGGCTCTGCAGCCTCCCCAGGGGCCACTGCTGGAGAGACATGAAATGAGTTTCCCTGCTTGCTGCTGTCTGTGCTGCACTCCAGCTTCAGACTTTGCCTCCCTGGATTCCCTATTTGGATGCAAACAAGTGAGAAGCATTTCCCCCTCCTGTGTAACCTGACAGTAGAAGGTGGGAGCAGCTCAAAGGTTTTTTTGACACAAGTGGGAGGAAGACAGGAAAAAATGCAAGCATCCTGGGGCTGCAGTTGTCATCTGAACCATCAGCTGCTCTGGGCTGGGCTGTTGCTGCCATGGGTTTCCAGCCAGACCCTGTTCCCAGGTGCTAAATCAGGAAGCCAGCAGAGCTGCCCCCATTGACTCCCAGGAAACTGAGCCACCACCACCAGTCTGTTCCCCAGGGAGAGAGTAAGGACAGACAGAGATCATAGAATCACAGAGTGGGCTGGCTTGGAAGGGACCTCCAAAGGGCATCCAGTCCAACCCCCCTGCAGCCAGCAGGGACATCCTCCACTAGATCAGGTTGCCCAGAGCCCTCTCCAGCCTCACCTTGAACATCTCCAGGCATGGAGCCCCAGCCACCTCCCTGGGAAACCTGCTGCAGTGTTCCACTAGCCCTAGGCAGCTTTAACTTCTAAAAGGACTGTGAGCACGAGGAGGCTGAAAGCATGCTGGTGAGGAAAGAGAAGTGGAACAGCAGCAAGAGTTGCTGTGAGGAGGGGGCACAGGCAGAGAGAGAGGACAGTGCTTGGGGGCTGGAAGCCACAGAGCTGCATTCACAGAATCAGAGGATGGGTTAAGCTGGAAGGGACCTCCAAAGGCCATCCAGTCCAAGCCCTCTGCAGTGAGCAGGGACATCCTCCTCTCCATCAGGTGGCACTGCCTGGTTTTGCCCTAGTCACATTTCACTTCCATCAGCTGCAGACAGGCTTTGATTTTCCTCAACCCATCTGGGCCCAGCTCATGCTCTGGAGGAACCCATCAGAGCCTGAAGCAAGCATGCTCCTCACAGTGGTACTTGGATTAAGTGCATGAGTGTGGGAGCTGAGCTCAGAGGGAGAGTGGTGTCAGGAGGTGTGGACACGCTTCAGAGGCTGCCAGCTGCCAAGGTCCTGAGGAGAAGTTCAGGGCAGGCTTTGATCTTTGCCCCTGGCTCTCTCTACACTTCAGCTCCACCACGAAGGAGCAGCTAGTTTAGTTCCATGGCCACTGGGGACTGCCTTTAATGGCCTTTTCCTGGGGAAGTCGTCAGAGGGCTGAGATTGCCTCCTCTGGCCTGGGGCCAGGCTGGGCTGCATCTCCAGCAAAGGCTGCCAAGGGAGCTGTACATTTGATCCACGTTCTTCAGGCAGTGCTTAATGCCATGTCTTCAGCAGCCTGCTGCTGAGTTAAATTCCCAGCCACGATGACAAACAGCCCAGCTGACAGAGACAGCTCTAATAGCTGCTCTGCAGTAAAGACCTACTCCTGCCTATCACCACCTCCCTGCTCAGAATAACACTGCCTTGCCTGGGAGTTTGTCACTGGATGGATAGATAGAGATATATATACACATCTAAGGTTCCTCCCCAGGTTCATTCAGGAAGGCTGCCTAAAGCTTGGTTAGGAGCTAATAGCATCAGGAATAACCACACCAGGTGCAAATTGCTATTAGCCTCAGTGCAAAAGAAATAACCACCTTGAGCCCTAAGTGAATTGCAGCTGGGAAGCTGAGCCCTGCCCTTTCCCCAGCCCTGCCTGTTCCAGCTGATGTGTGCTGCCAATGATGTTATCCCACCACAGGAAGCTGGAGCTAGGAGGCCTTTTGTTTACTGTGCTACACAAATTCAATTTGTCATAGAGCTGGGCAGATAAATCAGCAATGAGGGAGGCTGGCAAAGCTGAATGGTGAGAGCCTGCACCAGGTCCTGCTGCAGCTGAGGTTGGGCCTCATAAACTGCAGCCACAGTATCACAGTAAAGCTTGGAAGAGACCTCAAAGATCATCGAGTCCAACCTGTCACCACACACCTCATGACTAGACCAAGCAATGTTTGGCCAACTAAGCTAAAGCCATAGAGTCAATAAGCAAACAAGTCAGGAATGGAGATGGGTACCTGGAACTCCTTCTTCCCTGCCCTTGTGATACAGCAAACTGGGAGCACAGGGATGAGAAACCAGGGATTCCTCCTTTGGCACACACTGGCACACAGCCTCAAGCTGTGCCAGGGGAGGTTCAGGCTGGAGGTTAGGAAGAAGTTCTTCCCAGAAAGAGAGATTGGCCATGGGAATGTGCTGCCCAGGGAGGTGGTGGAGTCTCCATCCCTGGAGGTGTTCAGGAAGAGCCTGGATGGGGAGCTTGGTGCCATGGTTTAGTTGGTTAGATGGTGCTGGGTGAGAGGTTGGACTTGATCATCTCAGAGGTCTCTTCCAACCTGGTTAATTCTATCCTATCCTATCCTATCCTATCCTATCCTATCCTATCCTATCCTATCCTATCCTATCCTATCCCATTCCATTCCATCCCATCCTATTCCATCCTATTCCATTCCATTCTTAGGAGAAATGATTTTGCTTTTCCTCCTCTCCTCCTCACCTTCTCGTTTGTAAGTTTCACCAGCTTGAGAGCTCTTGCAGAGATGCTGGCAGACAGATGTTAAGCAGGGAGGGAAGGAAGGAAAAGATGCCAGGGAGAAAGGAAAGAATCAACACTACCTGACAGGTGAAATGTAACTCTGCTCTTTCCAGAGGAGCTCTGAGCAGCTGAAGCAGCTCTCCCTGTCCTGCCAGGCACACCTCCCTTTTGCTATTCTTTACTTGGGTAGCACTGATCCATGGCCTTCCACGCTCCACTTTGCAAACCACCAACACCACAGGGCAAGGAAAAGGTCTGAGAAAGGTCACCCAGAAGAAGGCACAGAATCAGGGAATAGCCTGGTTTGGAAGGAGCCTTAAAGCTCATCCAGTTCCAACCCCCTGCCATGGCCAGGGACACCTCCCACCAGCCCAGGTTGCTCAAGGCTTCATCCAGCCTGGCCTTGAGCACCTCCAGGGAGGAGGCAGCCACAGCCTGTTCCAGGGTCTCACCATTCTGAGAGAGCTTGCTGGGAAAACCAGCACAAAGAGAGAGCAGAGGAAGCTGCCTCAGAGCACTGATCACAGTCAACAGAAGGCTTTTGATCAAAACTAATAAGGCAAGCAGGCTGAGGCTGTGTAGGTGAGGAATGAGCTTTCCTTTTGGCCTCTCCAAAGCACAGCTTGACCCTGGGACTTAGAAGCTGTCCTTGCTTCACATGAAAAAGGGTCCCTAATTTGAAACACACCAGGGTCCTGTGCTCTTTTTCCTAGAGAGCTGAAAACCAGCTTAGCAGTGGATTTGGTTTGCTCCTAAAACCTTCCACCACACAGGCAGAGAAGAAAAGGAACAGAGGCAAACCCCCTTGGGGACCAAGCAGTTGTGCCACCCAAACAAAGGCTGTGACAACATTCCCAGGGACTGGCACACATCCCTGGCTCTGAAGCTCTTTCTGCCCATTCCACTTCCTTTGTTGTGGCTGTTGTTTTAAACATGAAAAAGCTGCCACCGCTGCCAGCAGCAGAGAATGAAGAGGTCCTCGAGGGCTCGGTGCAGTTCATTTGCAGCTCCTTTATTGCCTCCCTCCTTTTAAAGCAAATCTCTCCAAGTCAGGCCCACTTTAAAACACCTTTGCCGAGCTGAGCAGCCCTAATCACCTCCGGTTCCTTGGGCTCTCCCAGGAGAGGGGCTGTAAATCTCACCTTGCTTGGGTGCTGCTGGAAGCAGCTCATTGAATTCATAGTTACAAAGTGCTGTCTGTCTGTCTGTCTGCCTGCCTGCAAATCATGGCTGTGCTTCAGAGGGGAAACTCCTCCGGAGGAGCAGGTGGAGCAGCTCTCATTCAGAGGACTAAAGCACTTCTCTGCTTAATGGGCCGGAGGTGCCAGCTGCATAACAAAGAGATAAGCAGGGGGACTTGGGAAGAGAGTGGCTGGGATGGAGCTGGAGAGGGCAGGACGCTGGCACGGGGACCCAGACTGGAGCTGGTAGGTTTTGTTGATCAGGCTAATGAAGGTCAGAGCTCTCACCTGGGAGGTGGTGGAGTCACCACCCCTGGAGGTGCTCGAGGAAGGAGTGGCCAGGGCACTTTGGGAGACAGCTTGATGGCCATGGTGGTGTTGGGTTGAAGGTTGGACTGGATGACCTTGGAGGTCTCTCCCAACCCAAACAACTCTATGATTCTGTGATCTTCCACCCCTCCCACTGCACTTGGAGCTCAATGTGATCCCAGAGGAATACCTGATCTAGTGTGAGGTGTCCCTGCCCATGGCAGGGGGGTTGGAACTGGATGATCCTTGAGGTCCCTTCCAGCTCTAACAATTCTGTGATTGCACTTGGAGCTCACTGTGGTTCCACACTGCAGCTGGAGCTCACCCTGGTTCCACACTACACTTGGAGCTCACTGTGGTTCCACACTGCAGCTGGAGCTCATTGTGGTTCCACACTGCAGCTGGAGCTCACCCTGGTTCCACACTGCCCTTGGAGCTCACTGTGGTTCCACATTGCAGCTGGAGCTCACCCTGGTTCCACACTGCAGCTGGAGCTCACTGTGGTTCCCCTGCATTGTGAGATAAGTATACTGAACCTGTGCTTCCCCAGAGAGCTCAGGGCATCAGCAGAGATCCTGATGCTGCTTGCAGTACTACTGGAGTTGGTAACTCCTTCAAGATACTCAGCTCTTCCAGCCAGATTTCTCAGGGCATGAAGCACAGTGTGCTGCTGTGTGCTTATGCTCCATGCATCACAAAAAAAAGCCTGGCAGCTTTTGCCCTGTTGTAGCTGTACCACAGCCATGTTTATTAGGGAAGGGAGCAGCTCTGTACTTTGCATGCAAATGGAGAAGAGCCTGAGTTTAGAAGTTGGAGGCAGCCAGCTCTCCTGTAATGTGTTTTATCCACAGGGATGCAGAGGCTGATGGTTTACTGCTATCCAGTGCAGACATCCTGTAGTTCATAGATGGATGGAATGGGTTGGAAGGTTGGGATGGAATGGTTAAAGACCATCCAGTTCCAGCCCCCTGCCCCTTAGTCTCAGCCACAAAACCTATTTCACACATTCCCCCAACTCTTCCTCATAAGCTTCATAGAATGGGTTGGGTTGGAAGGGACCTTAAAGACTATGCAGTTCCAGCCCCCAGCCCTGGGCAGAGACACCTCCCACCAGCCCAGCTTGCTCATGGTCTCATCCAACCTGGCCTTGGAGAGGAGGCATCCACAACCTTCCCTGGGCAACCTGTTCCTGTGTCTCCCCAGCCTCACTGCCAAGAATTTCTTCCTCATCTCCAGTCTCAATCTGCCCTCCTCAAGCTTCAATCCATTCCCTCTCCTCCTCTCACTCCAAGCCCTTGCAACTCAGGCTGGGATAATCCACACACAACTAATTTCTGCCAGTGCCTCTCCACCCTCACTGTGACATTTGGGTTTTGTGACAGTGATGGTGTCAGGAAGCTACAGAGCCCTGGGCTACACCTCTGGCCCTGGGGGCCCTGGGGCTCTCTCCATGGCCATGTGTGCCTGCAGCCTTTAAAATAAATGCACTGATTTGTGTTTATTATTCAGCATCTGCAGACAGCAGTGGCCAGATGGCCAGGAAGCTGAGGCTGTGCCACTTGCAGAGGGGCCCTGGACAGAGTGGTATTTCATCAAGAGTTAGAACTCCCTGTGGTGACATGAAGTGTGTCACATTTAATTCTGGGTGTAGCTGCTGACCTGCCTTGAACTCCATTAGGGAGCATGAAACAAATGAAGTGCAGCACAGGAGTTGGGAGAGTTAGGCTCACTGAAGGATGGAGCCACTCAGGCAGCAGGCAGGCAAGCCTGGAGCCTGCTGGCAGTTGATTCAGAGAGCACTGGTGGGGGGTGGGGGACAGCAGTAAGGACAGGACTGAAGGCAGGCAAGGGTTTGAGAACTGGAGAAAAGCAAGATGAGAAGGTGGACTGCCCAGGGAGGTGGTGGAGTCCCCATCCCTGGAGGTGTCCAAGAGGGGACTGGATGTGGCACTTGGTGCCATGGTTTAGTAGTCAGGAGGTGTTGGGTGACAGGTTGGACTCGATGACCTCTGAGGTCTCTTCCAACCTTATTGATTCTATGACTCTATGGTAGACCTCCCTTGGCCATCAGCTAGGTTGGAAGGGAGCCCCAAAGCTCATCCTGTCCAACCCCCCTGCAGGCAGCAGGGACACCTCCAAGCTCCAGCAGGCTGCCCAGGGCCACAGCAAGGCTGATTAAAACATTATTAAGTGTCTTCAAACCAACAAACAAAACCCAACCCAAGCAGGCAAAATAAAGCTAAAAATCCCAAAGGAAACCAACAGACAAACAAAAATCAAACCAAGCAAGCAAAAGAAAGATGAAAAACTAACTCCAAGCAAACCAACAAGCAAGCAAGAACCCAAACCAAGCAAGCAAAATGAAGCTAAAGCAATCCAGACCAACAAATAAAAACCAAAGCAAGAAAACAAAGGTAAAAGACCCAAAGCCAACCAACCAACAACCAAACCAAGCAAGCAAACTAAAGCTAAAAACCCAAAGCAAACCAGCAAACTAATAAGAAACCAAACCAAGGAAGCAAAAGAAAGGTAAAAACCTGAAGCAAACCAAGAAGCAAATAAAAACCAAACCAAGGAAGCAAAATAGAGCTTAAAACCTGACCCAAACCAAGCAATAATAAACCAAACCAAGCAAGCAAAAGAAAGCTGAAAAACCCAAAGCAAACCAACACACAAACCAACTAAGCAAGCAAAAGAAAGGTCAAAAGCCTGAACCAAACCAACAAGCAAGCAAAAACCAAAGCAAGCAAGGAAAGTGAAGCTAAAAGACCCAAGGCAAACCACCAAACAAAACACAAAGTGAGCTAAGAAAATAAAGCTAAAAAAAACCCCAACCAACAAATAAACCAAGCAGGCAAACGAAAGCTAAAAACCTGACCCAAACCAGCTAACAAAACCCAAAGCAAGCAGGCAAAAGAAAGACAAAGAACCCAAACCAGATCAATAAACAGAACCCAAAGCAAGCAGGCAAAAGAAAGACAAAGAACCCAAACCAAAGTAACAAAGAGAACCCAAAGCAAGCAGGCAAAAGAAAGCTAAAGAACCCAAACCAAATCAACAAACAAAACCCAAAGCAAGCAGGCAAAAGAAAGCTAAAGAACCCAAACCAGATCAACAAACAAAACCCAAAGCAAGCAGGCAAAAGAAAGACAAAGAACTCAAACCAAAGTAGCAAACAGAATCCAAAGCAAGCAGGCAAAAGAAAGCTAAAGAACCCAAACCAAAGTAACAAACAGAACCCAAAGCAAGCAGGCAAAAGAAAGCTGAAGAACCCAAACTAAATCAACAAACAAAGCCCAAAGCAAGCAGGCAAAAGAAAGCTAAAGAACCCAAACCAAAGTAACAAACAGAACCCAAAGCAAGCAGGCAAAAGAAAGCTAAAGAACTCAAACTAAATCAACAAACAGAACCCAAAGCAAGCAGGCAAAAGAAAGCTAAAGAACCCAAACTAAATCAACAAACAAAACCCAAAGCAAGCAGGCAAAAGAAAGCTAAAGAACCCAAACCAAATCAACAAACAAAGCCCAAAGCAAGCAGGCAAAAGAAAGCTAAAGAACCCAAACTAAATCAACAAACAAAGCCCAAAGCAAGCAGGCAAAAGAAAGCTAAAGAACCCAAACCAAAGCAACAAACAGAACCCAAACCAAGCAGGCAAAAGAAAGCTAAAGAACCCAAACCAAAGTAACAAACAGAACCCAAACCAAGCAGGCAAAAGAAAGCTGAAGAACCCAAACCAAAGTAACAAACAGAACCCAAAGCAAGCAGGCAAAAGAAAGCTAAAGAACCCAAACCAAAGTAACAAACAGAACCCAAACCAAGCAGGCAAAAGAAAGACAAAAACCCCCAAACCAACCAGCCCAAGCAAGGAAAATAAAGCCAAACCCCCCAAACAAACCCAACCAAGCAACCAACCCAAACTCCAAGCCAAACTCCAAACTATCAAATCAGACACCACAAAAGCCCCTCACAAACCACCACCCCCCCTGCTCTAAAAGCCCAGCTGCAGGAGGCAGTGCAGGGAGCTTGGGGACAGGGCAGCTGCTTTCATGCAGGGCAGTGCCAATGGAACAACTTGGAACGAGGCAGTTCCAGCCACATCCTTTCAGTTACAATTAAATGAGGCAAGGAACCTGCAGCTGTAATTAGATTTGTCAACAGGAAGGCATTGAGAAGAAGGCAGAGTAGAAAAGACTTCCATTTTTTCCCTGCAGTTATAAGCCCAGATATCCCCCTGAGGATCCTGAATGATTCTTCTGCTTTCTTTCTCACTTTTTTCCCCCCCTTTGCTGGTTTCTATTCTGTTTTCTCAGCAGATGTGCAAGAGGAGAGCAGGTCCTGGACAAAACACCCCAGTGCAAGCAAACCAAATGAGCTGTGTAATCCCTGAATGACTCCCCTCTGAGAAAGGACCCCACCTTATCTCCAGAGGAGCAGGAGAGGCAATGCCTCTGTGTCCTCACACAGCCCTCAGAATGGCTGTGGAGATGAGATCCATTTGCTTATCTCTCCTCTTTAGGAGGAGGACAGCACAGTTCTTGAGCAGCAATAGGCTGGGAGGGTGGAATTTCGATAGGGCAGGCGGAGGAGCCAGGCTTCTCCTGCCAGTCACAAAGGCTGCTGATAAGAGAGCAGTAATCCTGACTAGAAATGGGCTTGAAACAAGGAATATTCTCAGCAGGGCTTGGGCCTGGCTGATTGGGCTGCAATGCAGTCGCTGCTCTCTCCTGATGCTCTCTCAGCCATGCAGGAGGAGGAGAGACTCCAAAAGCCAAGAGGATTCGTTTAGCCATGGAATCAGGCAGAGTGGGAACGGTATTCCAGGTGCTGGAGGTTCCAAACCTGCTTCATCCAGCCAAGGCCATAATCTATGGCACTGGCACAGCTGGAGGAGGTAGATCTCTGCCTCCTTCATAGACTGATAGAGTGGGTTGGGTTGGAAGGGACCTTGAAGATCATCCAGTTCCAACCCTCCTGGCACTGGCAGGGACACCCTCCACTGGAGCAGGCTGCTCAGAGCCTCATAACCTAAGCACAAAGTCCTCTGCAGGCAATGTTTCCCTGGTTCAAAAGCTGTTGAAAAGGTCTTTGGGGCACACTTAGGCTGCCAGCTTAGCTGATATTTGCCACCAGAGCAGCTGGAGCTGCTGTGCTGCTCTGCAGACAGCCTTGCCAGATCCTCTGCTCTGAGGGAAGCGATGTGAGCAGAGAGAGACTGTGGGCAAGAGGAAGAGAGAACCCCAAAGCTTCCTCTAGTTGTCCTTGTACAAATCAGGTGATTTGAAGGATTGAAGCTTGAGGAGGGCAGATTGAGACTGGAGATGAGGAAGAAATTCTTGGCAGTGAGGCTGGGGAGACACTGGCACAGGCTGCCCAGGGAGATTCTTCATGCTCCCTCTCCAAGGCCAGGTTGGATGAGACCTTGAGCAAGCTGGGCTGGTGGGAGGTGTCCCTGCCCATGGCAGGAGGGCTGGAGCTGGATGATCTTCAGAGTTCTTTTCAACCCAAACCACCCTCTGCCATTTTTCACAGCCTGTTGTGCACTATCAGCACCCAGAGCACTTCCCCGAGCCCTCCGGTGGTGCTCCTGCAGGTCAGTGTCTGAGCTGCCAGGCTCAGCAGGGTGAGGAGCAAGAACCTGCCACGTCCTGGGAGCCTTATTCCCTACATACAATAAACAAATGCCCTGAAGAATCCAGCCATGCCTGGGGGAGGGCTCCCTGCTCCCCTGTGCCTGGGCACTCGTGCGTGCGCCTGGAGCAGGCAGAGCACAAGGGGCAGAGCTCAGGAAGAGCTGAGTGCTCAGATGGCTGCAGACAAAGCACTGTGCAGGAGTGTCTGAGGTGTCTAATGGCCCTGCAAGACAGCACTGTGGCTGTTCATCCACGGTGGCAGGTTGGCAGGCAGCAGATAAATCTGGGCTGCACGTGCCCCTGCATAATGAGGGCTGGCTTTATGCACTGCCTCGGCTGTGTAATCATCTATTAGTGCTAATTGCCCAGAGCCTAGGGCTGAAGTGGCCTTTCACATTAAATAATATGATCATAAATAACAGAGAGAAAAGATCTTCCAAAAGGGCAGCTGGAAGAGAGAGCTCCTCCCTGCCTTAAAGTGTTCCTCTTGCTCTGCTTCCTGTCTGCTCCCAGAGTTCCCAGACTCAGTGAATCACAGAAGGGGTTGGGTTGGACAGGACCAGTCGTGGGCAGGGACATCTCCTACCAGCCCAGGTTGCTCAAGGCTTCATCCAGCCTGGCCTTGAGCACCTCCAGGGAGGAGGCAGCCACAGCCTGTTCCAGGGTCTCACCGTTCTGAAGTGCAGGTTGAGAGAGCCTGCTGGGAAAACCAGCACGAAGAGAGGGCAGGGGAAGCTGCCTGGCAGCACTGATCACAGTCAACAGAAGGCTTTTGATCAAAACTAATAAGGCAAGCAGGCCGAGGCTTCATCCAGGCTGAGGCTTCATCCAGCCTGGCCTTGAGCATCTCCAGGGAGGGGACATCCACAGCCTTCCTCTTCCAGTGTCTCCCCACCCTCACTGCAGAGAATTTCTCCCCAGCCTCCAACCTCAGCTTTGGAAGGCATTGAATTGCTGCAGTGCCCACAGTCAGGTGCAGCAGGAATGGACACTTCCAGCCTGCACTCACTCACAGAATCATAGAATCACAGAACCACTGAATCATTGAATTAGAGAATTGTCAGGGTTGGGAGGGACCTCAAGGCTCAGCCAGTTCATGGGCAGGGACACCTCACACCACAGCAGGTTGCTCACAGCCACCTCCAGCCTGGCTGCAAACACCTCCAGGCTGGAGGCTTCCACCACCTCCCTGGGCAGCCTGTGCCAGGCTCTCACCACCCTCATGGGGAACAACTTCTTCCTCACATCCAATCTCAATCTCCCCACTTCTAGTTTTCCTCCAGCCCCCCCAGTCCTATCCCTCCCTGACACCCTCAGCAGTCCCTCCCCAGCTTTCTTGGAGCCCCCTTCAGATCCTGCAAGGCCACAATGAGGTCTCCTTGGAGCCTTCTCCTCTCCAGACTGCACAGCCCCAACTCCCTCCCTCAGCCCACGTGCAGGTGGTAGCTGGGACTTAAGAGGCTGAGTTAGGAAGGCTGCTGACCTGCTGGCAGGGCTGCAAGGCACAGCTCCCACTGTAACAAATGGAGAGCTGCCCTGATGGGCATGACAGAAGTACTAGAGAGAGCAGAATGATTCCCTTCTCTCTTGCTCTTGGCTGTTGTGCTCAAGAGCTCCTCATCTGCCTGTTGCTAGCTTGATGTGTCCTAGAGATCAGAGTAAGGCTTTCCTGAGCTGTCCCTGTGCCTTGTCCTCCCCTGTTAAGCACTTGATGGGGGAGGGAAAGGGTTTGTTTTGATCATCAAGCTGATTTTGCTGTTTCTTTTCTCTCTCCCTTTGTCTGTGTGCACATTTTAAGGCCTGTAAGCTGACCCAGAGCAGCAAGGTATACATTAGAATTAACAAGTCTCTTGTCTTCTGGGTCATCCACTCCAGCCACTGACAGAGGAAATTAAATGGCTCTGAAAAGGGCTTTTCATCGAGGCTCTGGGAAAGGCCAGCATCTTGCTGCCCTGCACTAATTCTTCTCTACACTGTTTTCTTAACCCACTGAAGCCTCTGCTGAGCTGCCCCTGAGCTCTCTCCCATCCATGAGCCAGCTGCCCATTCAGAATCAGTACCCCAGGAACAGCAAGAGGGGTGGCTTTGGGGCTGAGAAGGGGTGAACCCAAAGACAAGAGAGGGGCAAAAGCAGGTTCAAGTTGATGGCCAGGAGGGGACTGAAGGACAGCAAAGTTAAAGAGAGAAGAAAACTCTGCAAAAGGCAGCGGGGGAGAGAGCTGCTGGCCACAGAAGGTGCTTCAGGCAGCTGTGACTGGATGCAGTGGGGTGAATTATAGCCTTAAAACAACAGATGGGAATGAAGCCTTGTCAGACCCTCCTGTTAACAGCACAGTGTAAGGGCAAGATGACCTCTGAGGGTCCCTTCCAACCTGATGCAGTCTGTGACTTTGGGTTTTATCCTTCCCTGGGTGCTCAGGCAATCCTACAAACCAAGTGGCAGCTTGGAGGGTGACTCAAAGGCTCACAGGGGGTTAGGGGTTGGAAGGGACCTCCAGAGATCATCAAGTCCAACCCCCCCTGCCCTGCATAGAATCCAGCACGGGTCACACAGGAGCACATCCAGATGGATCTTGAAAGCCTCCAGAGAAGGAGACTCCACATCTTATCTGGGCAGCCTGCCCCAGGGCTCTGGGAGCCTCCCAGTGCAGAAGTTCCTCCTCATGCTGAGGTGGAGCCTCCTGTGCTGCAGTTTCTATCCATTGCCCCTTGTCCTATCCCAGGGTGCAACTGAGCAGAGCCTGTCCCTGTCCCATCCTTCCTGACCCCCAGCCCTCAGATATTGATAAACCTTTATTAGATCCCTCTCAGCCTTCTCTCCTCCAGGCTGAACAGCCCCAGGGCTCTCTGCCTCTCCTCTCCTCACAGGGCAGTGCTGCAGTCCCTTCAGCATCCTGGTAGCCCTCAGCTGGACAGAAGCAACAACAACAACAACAAAAGCAATAAAGGTAACTTGGTGACAAATTTGCTGTCCTGCTTTGCCCAGCCCTGCCCTGCTCTACTCTGCCCTGCTCTGCCCTGCCCTGCCCTGCTCTGCCCTGCCCTGCCCAGCTCTGCTCTGCTCTGCCCTGCCCTGCCCTGCTCTGCCCTGCCCTGCCCTGCTCTGCCCTGCCCAGCCCTGTTCTGCCCTGCCCTGCCCAGCTCTGCTCTGCTCTGCCCTGCCCAGCCCTGCTCTGCCCTGCCCTGCTCTGCCCTGCCCTGCTCTGCCCTGCCCTGCTTTGCCCTGCCCTGCCCTGCCCTGCTCTGCCCAGCCCTGCTCTGCTCTGCCCTGCCCAGCCCTGCTCTGCCCTGCCCTGCTCTGCCCTGCCCTGCCCTGCTCTGCCCTGCTCTGCCCTGCCCTGCTCTGCCCTGCCCTGCTTTGCCCTGCCCTGCCCTGCCCTGCTCTGCCCAGCCCTGCTCTGCCCAGCCCTGCTCTGCCCAGCCCTGCTCTGCCAGCTGATATTGGGGGGTTTTGGAGAGGGCATTTTTCTCTTGGTCACTGCACTCACTCTAAGTACCACAACCAGGATGAGGAGGAAAGCATCAGAGCAAACCAGAACCAGGATGAGGAGGAAAGCATCAGAGCAAACCAGAACCAGGATGAGGAGGAAAGCATCAGAGCAAACCAGAACCAGGATGAGGAGGAAAGCATCAGAGCAACCTTTCTCCTCAGCATGCTGGGAAGCCAAAAGGGTTAAGAGCCAAGGTCTGCTCTTCCTCCCATGCCAGTGCTCCACACCTCTGCTGCCAGCTTTATGGACTCTGCTCTGGAGATGTTTATCACCTTTATCTATGGCTTTGCCTCCTCATCTCAAGACAGGGAGATTTTTCACAGCAGCCAGGCTCCCCACTTCCTGAATTTTCTTTCCCCTTTGCTGGAGTTGCAAGGAAGCAGAACCTCTAAATCACTCTGGGGAAGCTCTGACAATGCAGCCCCTACTGTGCAAAATTGCTTTTAAAAAGCACTTACTTTTTTTATGGCCTAATTCAGGGCGACATTGAATGTTCTCAAGAATATCTCCCAGCTCCTCCAAGCCTCCTTGCCCTGTTCAAATCTCTCAGAGTCCTTTCCTGCATTCATTCCAAGCCAAATGTACTCTCTGTCCCTCTTTGGAACTGCCCCAAATGGCCAAACTTCAAGTCCATCATCTCTAGAATCAATCACCTCTCCAGCAGGCTGGGGATGAAATGAATCCTGCAGGGACACCGGGCCCAGGACTGCTTTTATTTCACATCCATCAGCCTTGCACTTCTTGTCTGACCCAGGGCTGCTACAGGAGGAGCTGTGCTGGTAGGGGACTGATAGGGAACAACACATTTCAAGATCCAGAACTCAGCCAGCAAGCCCCAACAGATGGAGTTGGTGGCTGACAGCATTTTCAGCAGCATGTTTACACAGAGGGCTCCTTCATGGACAGATTTCCATGGAACCAGAGAATCATGTAGGTTGGGGGGGGGAAACCACTTCAGATCAACAAGTCCAACTGTAAAGCTAACACTGCCATCTCCTCCACTCCTTTCTGTCTACTCAGTCCCAAGATAAGCTTGCAGGGACTGCAGAATGCTCTGGAAGCAGAGCTCCTTCAAGCTTAGGCTCCCAAGATGAGCTTGCAGGGACTGCAGAAAGCTCTGGAAGCAGAGATCCTTCAAGCTTAGGCTCTCAAGCTTGTAGGGACTGCAGAATGCTCTGGAAGCAGAGCTCCTTCAAGCTTGGGCTCCCAAGATAAGCTTGTAGGGACTGCAGAAAGCTCTGGAAGCAGAGATCCTTCAAGATTAGGCTCTCAAGCTTGTAGGGACTGCAGAATGCTCTGGAAGCAGAGCTCCTTCAAGCTTGGGCTCCCAAGATAAGCTTGTAGGGACTGCAGGATGCTCTGGAAGCAGAGCTCCTTCAGCTCCCAAGATAAGCTTGCAGGGACTGCAGAATGCTCTGGAAGCAGAGCTCCTTCAAGCTTAGGCTCTCAAGCTTGCAGGGACTGCAGAATGCTCTGGAAGCAGAGCTCCTTCAAGCTTAGGCTCTCAAGCTTGCAGGGACTGCAGAATGCTCTGGAAGCAGAGCTCCTTCAAGCTTGGGCTCTCAAGATAAGCTTGTAGGGACTGCAGAATGCTCTGGAAGCAGAGCTCCTTCAAGCTTGGGCTCCCAAGATAAGCTTGCAGGGACTGCAGAATGCTCTGGAAGCAGAACTGCTTCAAGCTTGGGCTCCCAAGATAAGCTTGCAGGGACTGCAGAATGCTCTGGAAGCAGAGCTCCTTCAAGCTTAGGCTCCCAAGATAAGCTTGCAGGGACTGCAGATTGCTCTGGAAGCAGAACTGCTTCAAGCTTAGGCTCTCTCCTGCAATGTGCTGGTGCCACTGGTGGCTGCAGTGCAGCAGCTGGCAAGTCAGCTCTTCTGGAAGTGAGGCCAAAACCTGCCCTGGACTCTATCCCATGGGTGCTCAGGGCAACACCCTAAGCCTGAGTGGCCATGGTGTGGGTCTGCAGAGTACAGATTTCACACAGAGGCTGCAGAAGTCCCTGCAGGTCTTTGGAGCAGGCTTCCTTTCCTCCTTCACTGTCTGCCCCATAGCCACTCTGAAAGCCTCAGGTTGTGTTGGAGCCACATCCTTGTTTGCAGAAGAAAGCTCTGTCCCCCACCAGCCCAGCTGAGGAACCTGCCCATGGCCTGGAAGGTACTGCAGCACTAGACAACACTTCCCAGAGCAGGCTGGGACTGGGCTTCCCTCCAGCACTGCCTTCACACTGCACTTCTGCAAAGGTTTGAGTACATTAAATCCTCCTTTTTCTTCCTCAGAGCATTTCCCTTCCTCTGATTTATTTCTCTGGCAATCCACTTAGCAGTGGAGACCGATGGGGATTTGGGAGCTGACAGCCTCTCTTTACCCACTGGCCAAAGCACCTCCTCCTTGGCACCTCCTCAGCAAAGCTTTTCAGCTGTGGCTGGGAGAGCTGCCACTGCAGGCCAGCAGCTGGAAGATCCCAAAGCCTGCTTGAGGGCCATCCAGTCTGTGAGTCCTGTCCCACTCTAACAGTTGGATGCTGAACATCCTCGTCCCCCTCTTTGCAGCACCTGCACCCAACTGCTTAGCAAGAGGGGGAGAAAAAGCTCCCAAGGAATAAAAAGTCTCCAGGCTGTCATCACTTTGGAGTAAAGATTCCTGGAGCTTGTCAACAAGGCTGCAAGGATATTCAGAATCATGGAATTGTCAGGGCTGGAAGGGACCTCAAGGCTCAGCCAGTTCCATGCCATGGGCAGGGACACCTCACACCACAGCAGGTTGCTCACAGCCACCTCCAGCCTGACTGCAAACACCTCCAGGCAGGAGGCTTCCACCACCTCCCTGGGCAGCCTGTGCCAGGCTCTCACCACCCTCCTGGGGAAGAACTTCTTCCTCACATCCAATCTCAATCTCCCCATTTCTAGTTGTGTTTCCAGTCCCCCCAGTCCCAGCTACTGGAGTTTCCAACTGGAGGCCAGAAAATGTGCTGTGCTCTCTCCCTCCTACCAGGAGGAGAAGAAAGTCAAAACCATGAAGTGATGTGCAGCCAATTTTCTGCAGGCCCTGTTCCCTGTGACTCAGGAGCCTGGCAGGTGGCCAGCTGCAGCTGAAGTGTTTGGTATGGTTTGTGTAGGAAGTGTAGCAGAAGCACAGGAATGTGTGTGAGCAAAGTGTGAGCTGAGCTGTCTGCCTGGGGGCTCCCAGAGTGGTCACTCCTGAGCACCAAGGATGGGATTTCCACTCAGCCCAACAGCCCCAGAGACCTTTCCCCTGCCCAAGGTAAGAGCACAGGTGACTGCCAGCAGCAGACCCTGCAGCCTGACGGCAGGAGGAGGACAGAAAGGGCTGCAGTGTGGCACAGATGCTGCTGCTGGTCTGTGCTTGCTGGGTGTGGGCTGGCAGCAGGGCACAGAGCACACCCAAGAGTGGTCTGCCAGCAGCAGTGGAGGTGTCTGCAGGAGGCACAGCATGGACTGAGCAGCCTGCAGCCCAACCTCAGCTGGATCCTGGACACACCTGGACACACACAGTGCTTTACAGGGATGGGCTTCTGAAGGTGAGTGCAGCAAGGTGCTTAGAGAGTTTCTATCAAAAGGAAATCCTCTTCCCCTTCCCCTTCCTTAAGACCTTGAACTGTTGGTTGGGGTTGGAAGGGACCTTAAAGACCATCCAGTTCCAACCCCCTGCACCTTCCACCAGCCCAGGTTGCTCAGGACCTCATCCAACCTGGCTTTGAGCATCTCCAGGGAGGGGCCATCCATGGCCTCCCTGGGCAACCTGTCCCAGTCTCTCCCCACCCTCCCTGTCAATAATCTCTAACACCTCACACTGCTCTCCAACAGCCAGAAGCACTCTGGCAGCACCTTCACTCTCCTAGCCCTGCTCAGAGGGCTCATCACAAAGAGAGCCCTGGACTGAAGGTGATCCATCAGACAGGCAGGGGCACCTTCAGAGACTCACAGGCATGGTTGTGAGCCAATGCCCTCCACGAAGCCACTGCCTGCTTGTTTGGATGCCAGAGTTTCTAGCAGCAACTGGCAGAGGCTCTTGCTGCTCTGTGAGTTATATTCAGCTATTTTTAGGCACCAGGCAGAGACAAAGGGAAGTTCTGGACATCTATAAGACAGAGCTGCAGAGAGGGGGGCAGAAAAAACCAACCAAACCTTCAAGGTGAAGAGGCCAGCCTGGTGCTATCAGGACAAGTTGATCCAACTTGCTTCAAGGTGGGAATTTAACATAAAGGGAAAAGTAGCAATGCCAGGCAGAGGAACCATTGTGGGGAGAAATTAACTCATCAGACTCATCACAGAATTGTCAGGGCTGGAAGGGACCTCAAGGCTTATCCAGTTCCAGCCCCCCTGCCATGGGCAGGGACACCTCACACTACAACAGGTTGCTCAGAGCCACATCCAGCCTGGCTGCAAACACCTCCAGGGATGAGGTTTCCACCACCTCCCAGTGCAGGTAAGAGGAAGTGAGGAGGAACCAGGTTGGATTTCTTCACCAGGTTTCATTTCTTCACCAGGTTTCATTTCTTCACTTTTGAAGCCTTTTATGAGCTGCAGTTAGGAATAAATGGGAAACCCCTGAAGAGCCCCTAGCCAGTCCCCCATCTCCTGCAGCAATGTTTTGCCTCTAAAGCATTCAGCTGTGTATGAAGAGTGTTATTCAAATGAATAAATAACAGCTCTCAGCCTGTTTTGCCTGCAGAACTGCACACACTCTGCACAAGCCTTTGCCTTCACAGCCCTGCGTTCCAAGTCCCTCCTCAGCAAGCAAGGGAGGGGAGGAGGGGAGGGGATGGATCCATCAGCCATGCTGCAAGCCAGAAGTCCAGATGGGATCTGAAGCTAAGCAATGTGGCTTAAGGTTCAGCCTGCATGAAGGTTGCATCTGTCTTTGCCTTGCAAGTGTGCCTTGACTTCACCTGCCAACTGCAAGCACCTCAGACCGAATTAGCTTCCCCTCATTAAGGTGCAATGACTCCCAGTTCTCAGCCCAAGCAAGGCTTCACACAGGGAAGCAGACATCTGTCTTGGAATGGGGAGGCAGTGCTGCTTCTGCCCTCCAAAAGCAAACTGCTGCTGAAGGATAAAGCACAGAGTGAAAGAGGAGGGGAGCAGCCACACCAGGCAGGGCTGTACCTGTGCCACTGCCACTCTGCAGCCAGGAGAGCAGCCGCTGGGCATCAGCTCAGTACCATTCGTGACCACTGGTCTAAAGGGGCACCAGCAGCACCAACTGCAGACCACAATCAACAAGATTTCACTGCCTCTCACCAGGCTTGCAGCAGGGCAGTGCCTGGGCTCCTAGGGTGGACACTGGAATGGCTGTTTTCATCTTCCCCTAATTAGCTCTGAAATGATGTTTGCAACCTGCTAAAATGCCCACTTAGGCTGGTGGGGAGCAAACATTTGCCCATCTGTCAAGAGGTTTTCCAGCTGACATTTATCTAAATAGGGAAATCAGGCTGCTATTCACATCTGATTAACAAACACAGGCTCTAATTAGCCCGTGTGATTAAGATTCATTTGAGAAGTCACTTCAACACATGCATAAAACCATCACTCCTTGGCTCAGTGATGATGATGATGAGTAAGGAAATCAGCAGTTCTCTCTCTGCTACTCTGTTTTACCCCGGTGGGACCTCACCTGGAGTGCTGTGCCCAGCTATGGACTCCCAACACGAGAGGGATCTGATGGTCCAGAGGAGGCTACAAAGGAGATCACAGGGCTGGAGAACCTCTGCAATGGGGACAGGCTGAGAGAGTTGGGGCTGTTCAGCCTGGAGAAGAGAAGGCTGCAGGGTGACCTTAGAGCTGCATTTCAGTATCTGAAAGGGAGTTACAGGCAGGCTGGGGAGGGGCTGTTCAGAAGGGCTTGGAGTGAAAGGATGAGGAGCAATGGTTTGAGACTGGAGCAGGGCAGAGTTAGGTTGGACACCAGGAGGAAGCTCTGCACAGGGAGGCTGGGGAGACACTGGCACAGGCTGCCCAGGGAGGTGGCTGAGTCTCCATCCCTGGAGCAAATGAACACAGTGATGCAGGACTTGCATTTAGCAGCCTGTTTGTCATCCAGACAAGAGGATTTGACAAGCAAAGTTTCTCTGGGAGGATATTACTCAGTCCCACTCTGTGCCAAGGCTGTGAGTGCCAGGCAGGACTGAAGGAATCAGCTTGGAGAGCACCACACAGAGCATATTTCAGTGCAAAGACACAACCCACAACCTGAGGCACTTTCTGTCTCTGGGTGACTTCTGTTGTTTGCTGAGCACTTGCATACCATTAACATTTTTTGCTTCAATTAAAACCATATTGGGATCCAAACCAAACAGTTCTGGAGCCCCTGGTACAGGAAGGCTCTGGAGGGGCTGGAAGGTGTCCAGAGCAGGGCCATGAGGAGGAGCAGAGGGCTGGAGCTGCTCTGCTGTGAGGACAGACTGAGGGAGCTGGGGTTGTGCAGGCTGGAGAGGAGAAGGCTCTGAGGAGACCTAATTGTGGCCTTCCAGGATCTGCAGGGGGCTCCAAGAAAGCTGGGGAGGGACTGCTGAGGGTGTCAGGGAGTGATAGGACTGGGGGGATGGAGGAAAACTAGAAGTGGGGAGATTGAGGTTGGATGTGAGGGTGGTGAGAGCCTGGCACAGGTTGTCCAGGGAGGTGCTGGAAGCCTCATCCCTGGAGGTGTTTGCAGCCAGGCTGGATGTGGCTGTGAGCAACCTGCTGCAGTGTGAGGTGTCCCTGCCCATGGCAGGGGGTTGGAACTGGCTGAGCCTTGAGCTCCCTTCCAACCCTGACAAGTATTCCATGATTCTGAAAAGGCTAACAACCCATCAAAAAGAAAACACCAAAACCCCCACAATAAAACCCAACAGAGCAAAGCCAAACACCTTAGAAGGGAGCAAAGCCAAAGGACTCTGTGAGCCAAATGACAAATTTCATAATGGCTCCTTCAAAGAAGAAGAAGAAGAAGAAGAAACAAAAACAGCAAGCCCCAAAACCATAATTATCTGGAAGGATTCTGAGCACTTTCCTTGTATCAACAGAGCAATTGGCTGTCTTGGCTGCACAGGTAGGAACAGAAGCACCCAAAAAAAGTATCATTTCTATTGTCTGCAAAGAATCACCTGCAATCATCTCAGTTGTTTACAAAGGATTCAAACTGAGCTGAAGGAAAAGGAGGAGGGGGGTGTGGGGGGGGAAAAGGTAAAGTGGAGAAAAGAATGTTCTGGAGAAAAAAAATGACTGAGTTAGGGCTTGGTGCCTTGGTTGCTTCTGCTTGAGCTGGCTCTCAGTTTAGGAGGGAGGGGATTCTCCCTCCCCTGCTCTGCTCTGGTGAGGCTCCATAGGCACTGCTGCCCCCAAGACAAGGGCATAGAACTGCTGGAGAGAATGGAATGGAATGGAATGGAATAGAAGTAGAATAGAATAGAAGTAGAATAGAATAGAAGAAGTAGACTAGACTAGAGTAGAATGGGATGGAAGGGAAGGGAAGAGAGGAGAGGAGAGGAGAAGAGAAGAGAGGAGAGGAGAAGAGAAGAGAGGAGAGGAGAGGAGAAGAGAAGAGAGGAGAAGAGAAGAGAGGAGAGGAGAAGAGAAGAGAGGAGAAGAGAAGAGAGGAGAGGAGAAGAGAGGAGAAGAGAAGAGAGGAGAGGAGAGGAGAGGAGAAGAGAGGAGAGGAGAAGAGAGGAGAGGAGAAGAGAGGAGAGGAGAAGAGAGGAGAGGAGAAGAGAGGAGAGGAGAAGAGAGGAGAGGAGAAGAGAGGAGAGGAGAAGAGAGGAGAGGAGAAGAGAGGAGAGGAGAAGAGAGGAGAGGAGAAGAGAGGAGAGGAGAAGAGAGGAGAGGAGAAGAGAGGAGAGGAGAAGAGAGGAGAGGAGAAGAGAGGAGAGGAGAAGAGAGGAGAGGAGAAGAGAGGAGAGGAGAAGAGAGGAGAAGGGAGAAGAATAGAACTAGGATAGGATAGGATAGAATTAACCAGGTTGGAAAAGACCTTTGAGATCATCCAGTCCAACCTCTCACCCAGCACCATCTAATCAACTCAACCATGGCACCAAGCTCCCCATCCAGCCTCCTCCTAAACACCTCCAGGGATGGTGACTCCACCACCTCCCTGGGCAGCACATTCCCGTGGCCAATAATTCTTTCGGTGAAGAACTTTCTCCTCAGTCCAGCCTAAAGCTCCCCTGGCACAGCTTGAGGCTGTGTCCTCTTGTTCTGGTGCTGCTTGCCTGGGAGAAGAGACCCCAGCCAGCCCAAACACAGACAGCTCCCCATGCAGGAGGGCCCTGTGCTGCATGAGGAAGCTAATTACGAGGGAGGAGATCAGGATGAGCTCTCGAGTAGGTTATTTGCTCTGCCACAGAAGCTGAGCAGTGATTTCTGACAAGCAGGTCTGCAGGTGAATGGGCCCTGGGAACCATGAGGAGCAGGGTGAAGAGAGCACTTGGGAAATGGCCCTGTGCCTCTCCTCCTCCATCCTAAGCATCCTCCAGAGCCTGTGTAAAAGAGTTAAAGCAATTCCCCCAGTGAGCCTCAGCAGCAGGCACATTCCCTCTGCCTCCCTGAGCTCTGTTATCTGGATCTTTAAGCCCAGAGCTGAGACTCTTTGCAGCCAGTTGGGATGAGAGCTGCTTTCTTTTGCTTAGGACACACATTCACCTTGCTCCAGGCTCCCAGGGAAACAAGGTCAGTACATGAGGTAACACAACCTGTCAAAGGAGATTTCTGCTCCGTGGGCAGTCAGTGGTGCAGCTGCCCAGGGGGACCAGTCAGGTGGGATGCTCATTTGTCTTGTGAGGAGAACATTTCCTTGGCCTCACTGAGATGCAGACTTCAGTGTGCTCCCTGCCCCTCGTTCCCATGGCTCCAAAGTGCTTGCTGCCTGACAAAGAGCCAGCATGGGGAGGTATTGGAAGTCTGAGCTAATGGAAGAGGGGGGGTGGGGGGTGCACAGGACCTGACAGAGAGATGAGAGCCTCACAGACACTCAAAGGAAGCAGCAGAGGCTGCAACTGAAGCCAGCTTAGCCCAGCCCTGTGGCCCTGGAAACAGGACTTTGATAAGGAACTTTGCAAGAGCCAGCAAAGTGTTTTGGCATAGACCTAGAGACATGTCTGGCTGGGGTGAAGGATGGTGATACTTTCTAATTAGGAGGAAAGGGAACTGTTTTCCCTGAGCTCCCTCCGTGATCTCACCCCTTAGGAAGCAGCCAAAAATATCAAGGCATCCTCACTCAGAAAGGGGAACATTGTTCCTCGTGTCTCTTGGCAAAAAGAGAGGTGAGGCACAGGTCAAGCATGAAAACAGGCCCCAGCAGACTCCCCCTGGGTGCAGAGCAACAAACATCCACTGCCCAGGGCCACCAGCCCCAGGTGAATCCCAGCGCCTCTGGCCGGCGGCTGGGACCTGCTCAGGCTCAGGCTCAGCCCTCCCCAGCAGTGAGCAAATGCACTGCCCCTAATAAGTGGTGACATGGCAATTTTCTCCATCATGTCAGTTGTCAAGGGGGCCAGCAGATTCCCCTCACGAGCCAGGGCTTCACTGGGAGCCTCTATGAGACGTGCTGAGGAGAACAAAATCAATTGTGGAGCCCAGCATCTGTGGCCTGCTTCCCAGCAGCTGCCCAGAACGGCTGAGGGACTCCTCAGCCAGACACTGAGCTGCAGGTCAGGGCTGGGAGAGCTGCAGAGGGCAAGGGAAAGGTCTTGTGGAGTGATGTTGATGATTATGAGGCCTTACTAACGCTCCTGGCTCAGTGTTGACAGCCTCCCTTGGAATAAAAAGCTCCAGTGATGCATGGCTAAGCAATGTGGTGGTGTCATTCCCCTACCAATGGCACTCAGCTCCCCAGCTGCCCCTCTCCCTGCTGGAGGTGGTTGGAGCTGGGCTGCTGAACAAAGCCTGCAGCTCAGGGCTTGGCCACTGTCAAAGCTGAGAGCTTCCATCCCCCAGGGCTTGGCCACTGTCAAAGCTGAGACCTTCCATCCACCAGGGCTTGGCCACTGTCAAAGCTGAGAGCTTCCATCCCCCAGGGCTTGGCTGCTGTCAAAGCTGAGACCTTCCATCCCCCAGGACCAAGCACCTGGTTTCTAGATGCCACACTGGATGTACAACACAGCTTCCTGCTTAATTAAAGAGGAAAGGGACGAAGGGGAGAGGAAAGTGGGAGCAAAATGGTCCTGTGGGACAGGCAATCAACTCAAGCATGGAGTGATGCTCTGTGCTGAGCACATGGGACAAGTGATCCCACTCAGAAACTTCCTCTTAACACTCATCAGAACAGCTTTCCACACGCCCACACTTTGTGTTCTTCTCTTGCATCTGTTGTTTCCAGGGGAAAAACAAACCCAAAATGATTATACCAAAATCTGGTGGTTTAAAAAGGTGGTGAGAGACTGGTACAGGCTGCCCAGGGAGGTGGTGGGAGCCTCATCCCTGGAGGTGTTTGCAGCCAGGCTGGAGGTGGCTGTGAGCAACCTGCTGCAGTCTGAGGTGTCCCTGCCTATGGCAGGGGGTTGGAACTGGCTGAGCCTTGAGGTCCCTTCCAGCCCTGCCAGCTCTGTGATTCTAAAGCCCTCCTGAAATGAACCACCTAGAGGAACTGAATCCCTGGCTTCTGAGGACATGTGGTGTGGCCAGGTGCAGGGCACTGGTGCTGGTGTTGTAGGAGTTCATAGATTCATGCAATGGTTTGGGTTGGAAAGGATCTTGAGGACCATGCAGCTCCACCTCTCCCCTCCTGCCATGGGCAGGGACACCTCCCACCAGCCCAGGTTGCTCAAGGCCCCATCCAACCCAGCCTTGAACACCCCCAGGGAGGAGGCATCCCCAGCCTCCCTGGGCAGCCTGAGTTAGTGGCCAGCACTGGAGCTGGGAGGTTTCACTTTCTCTCTCCTCCTTAGCATTCGTTCACTGACACCACTAGCTGCTTGCTACCTTGAGTGCTGCCTTTATTACCCAGTGGGCAGAGCTCCCAATCAATTAATCTTATTGTTTCGTTTCTTGAGGCTGTAAAACCACAACAACTGCAAGGAATAGGTGAGGCTGCGAAGTATGCCCCAGCAGTATGGCAGAGGGAGAGAGCAATTAGAGCAGCTCAAATCCTATCTGCTGAGCATGTTCCATTAAAATACCTCTGCCTTAGCTCCAGGAAGGGTCATTAGTTTAAATATCACCAACCAGACTCAGATGCCTCTGAAGGGGGAGTTGCAAACAGCTTGGCTGTACCAGGGTAGCTTTTTCCTGCTAGAGATAGCATCCTAAGTGAGGCTTAGGATGTGGGCTGGGGAAAGCAGCCTGGCTGCAGGAAGTGGTCTTCACCCTTGGTTTGGTGTCTTTCCCTTTGCAAGCTCTGCTTTGAGCTGCTGTTTTGAGTGGGGCAGCCAAGCAAAGCCACAAGAAGCTGGGGCTGGCTCCCTGGAGGTCAGACCTCGTGAGCTGACAGCAAGGAGAAATCTGCACAGATCTGAAAGGGATGGAGGGGTTGGGCTTCCATCTGAGAACAGCTAGAGGCAGCAACTGGTGGCATGGGTCTGTGAAGACATAAAAGGCTTTCTGGAGGTTCCCTAGGCTCATGATCCCTAGGGTCAGAGCACAGCCTGGGCTGGATGGAACCTCTGGAGATATTTCAGAATCATAGAACTGTCAGGGCTGGAAGGGAGCTCAAGGCTCAGCCAGTTCCAACCCCCTGCCATGGGCAGGGACACCTCACACCACAGCAGGTTGTTCACAGCCACATCCAGCCTGGCTGCAAACACCTCCAGGGATGAGGCTTCCATCACCTCCCTGGGCAACCTGTGCCAGGCTCTCACTACCCATATGGGGAACAACTGCTTCCTCACATCCAATCTCAATCTCCCCACTTCAAGTTTTACTCCATCCCCCCAAGTCCTATCACTCCCTGACACCCTCAAAAGTCCCTCCCCAGCTTTCTTGTAGCCCCCTGCAGATACTGGAAGGCCACAATCAGGTTTCCTCAGAGCCTTCTCTTCTCCAGCCTGCACAACCCCAGCTCTCTCAGTCAGTCCTCATAGAGCTCCAGCCCTCTGCTCCTCCTCATGGCCCTGCTCTGGACACCTTCCAGCACCTCCAAGCTCCTCAAAGCAGAACCAATTAGAGGAATTCACTAAGCTGAGGTGCTGAATAAAAGAGCAAGTGGGATCAAAGGGGAGCAGCAGAATGGGCTGGGCTCTGAGTGCCCATCCTCACATCCTGGGGCTGTCCTCTCCTGCTGCAGCTGCAAAAGCCAGAGCAGCCTAACTTTGCTGCAGAGCAGGGAGGACAGCAGGGAGTGTTTGCAAGCTGTCCAGCTCCAGCACACGTTGCTGTCACTCATCTTTTATCCTCAACGAATAAATAGCCTGGAGGGGCCTCTAATAATGGTTAAATTGTGCAATGCAAATGAACAGCAAAAAAAAAGGATAAAGGAGAGCAGTACTGAGCACTGAGACAGCAGAAAGCATCTCTCTGCAGGCAGGATTGAAATCAGCCATCTCAGAACCCTCCAGCTGAGCTTGTCACTGCTTTGGCTTTTAAACCTCCTTTTGCATCAGCACACCTTATTTTCTCATTAGGAAGCTGAGAAGCAGAAATTCATGCTCTGACCTTTAGACTTGTCTACCTAGATTAGATTTTACAGCAGCAGCCTCCAACCCCATGCAAAGCCTCCTCTTAGGTGTGTGATCACATAATAGCAGACTGCCCTGGTGTTTGGCTGTCACACCAAGCCAGGCATACTCCCTGTGTGTTCAGGAGTTCAAGGGCCAGGATGCTTTTTCCTCACCAAAGAATTTCTTTTGCCCAGCACAAGCTCACAGGATGTTAAGGGTTGGAAGGGACCTCTGGAGAGCATCAAGTCCAAGCCTCCCTGCCAGGGCAGGACCTTAGAATCCAGCACAGGTCACACAGGAACACATCCAGATGGGGCTTGAAAGCCTCCAGGGAAGAAGAGAAGACTCCAGGGGGACCTCAGAGCTGCCTTCCAACAGCTGAAGGGATCCTACAGGAAAACTGCAGAGGGGCTTCTCATGAGGGTGTCTGGAGACAGGACAAGGGGGAATGGTTTGAAGCTGAGGGAGAGCAGGGTTACAGTGGAGCTGAGGAAGAAGTTTTTCAGTACCAGGGTGGTGAGACTCTGGCACAGGCTGCCCAGGGAGGCTGTGGCTGCCTCCTGCCTGGAGGTATTGATGACCAGGCTGGATGAGGCTGTGAGCAGCCAAATCTAGTTAAGAGGTTGGAGTAGATGACCTCTAAGATCCCTTCCAACCAAAGCCATTCTATGAACTCTATCTTCCTTTGCCTTCAGCAACGTGGTTTTCCCTTCCCTTCCTCTCCTGAATCAATGTTGGCAGTTGATTACTGGGTCAAACACCCCCAAAAATAAGCTCCAGTTGCAGAGTTCAGGGCATCATTAACCCTCAGGTGAGGGAGGATCACTGCCAGCAGATGATTTTCATTTGCTGCAGCAGCCAGGAAAGGTAAAAATGAAATCAGTGTATTTGCAATCTCCTCTGGCTGCCTGAGGTATTCAGTGTGTGTGGAAGGAATAAGTGGTGGAACAAACCCTGGCAGTGTTAAAGGACAGAGATTAAGGCAACAATAAATGCCTGGCAATGCTAAGGCTAAGGTGTTTGTGTCAGGTTGTTTAGCATGGAGATTAAACAATCAAGTGATGCTTGCAGGAGTTAACCTGCCAATCTGGGACAGGAACAGGAGGCTCATCCCAGCTGAAGTGCTGGGGGCTCAGCACTGATTCAAAGACAGCTTTGTACTGGCATTGCTAAGCAACCCCAACCTCAGCTTTGTGCACTGTTAATATCCCTGAGCCCCAGCTCAGAAGTAAGCTGTGAAAATTAAACTCCTGGTTTAGGGAAGAAGATCAAGGGGAGCCCCAGTGTTGCTCTCTCAGTCTGTTGTCTGCTTCTGAAAGGGGGGGATAGGGGTGGCAGCTGCTGGGCTGGGTTGGAAGGAAGAACCTTTTGCAGCCAGAAAGTTTTCTTCAGCAGTGGCCAATGCTTGAAGCCTTTGGGATTATCAGGTCCCAACAAGAAGAGAATGGTTTTACTTACGAAGAAACTGAGGAACCAACTCCTAAGAAACCAACTCCTAAGAAACTAAGTACTAAGAAACTAAGACTCTAAGTACTAAGAAACTAACTACTAAGAAACTAAAACTCTAACTACTAAGAAACTACCTACTGAGAAACTAAGACTCTAACTACTAAGAAACTAAGACTCTAACTACTAAGAAGTTAAGAAACCAACTACTAAGAAACTAACTACTAAAAAACTAAGACTCTAATTACTGAGAAACTAAGAAACCAGCTACTAAGAAACTAAGTACTAAGAAACTTAGACTCTAACTACTAGGAAACTAAGAAACCAACTACTAAGAAACTAACTACTAAGAAACTAAAACCCTAACTACTAAGAAGTTAAGAAACCAACTACTAAGAAACTAAGATTCTAACTACTAAGAAACTAAGAAACCAACTCCTAAGAAACTAAGTACTTACTAGGAAACTAAGGAACCAACTCCTAAGAAACCAACTGCTAAGAAACTAAGAAACTAACTCCTAAGAAACCAACTCCTAAGAAACTAACTACTAAGAAACTAAGAAACCAACTACTAAGAAACTAAGACTCTAACTACTAAGAAGTTAAGAAACCAACTCCTAAGAAACTAAGTACTAAGAAACTAAGACTCTAACTACTAAGAAACTAAGAAATCAACTTCTAAAAAACTAAGTACTAAGAAACTAAGACTCTACTAAGAAACTACCTACTAAGAATTTAAGTAGTAAGAAACTACTAACAAACTAACTACTAAGAAACCAACTGCTAAGAAACCAATTGCTAAGAAACTACTAAGAATCTAACTACTAAGAAACTAAGAATCTAACTGCTAAGAAACTAAGAAACCAACTACAAAGAAACTACTAAGAAAGTAACTACTAAGAAACTGCTAAGAAGCTAAGAATCTAACTACTGAGAAACTAAGACTCTAACTACTAAGAAGCTACTAAGAAAGTAAAGTCTCCTCTTTCTGCTGGCATGGAAGTCGAGGAGAATCTCCTTTGTGTGACAGCTTCCCTGAGAGCAGCATCAGCCTTCCCTCTTGCCTGCACTTTGCTTCTCCTCTGCTTCTTCTCAGAGCACCTGAGAGGTCTAATGAGGAGGCTGAACCTTCAGGCTGAGTTAGAGTCTGGACTTAAATCAGAACTTAAACCTGAAATAGAGCTCAATCAGAACTTGAAGCAGAAAGAGAGCTAATGGGGAGAATGTCAGCCCACAATGACAGAAGTGGGAAGGTGAGAGAGCACACGAGAGGGGAGCCAGCAAGGGAAAGGCATAACACAGAGAGGTGAGAAGGACCTGAGGGTGAAGGCATCACTTGGTACACACGAACAGCAGTGCACTGAATTCCCCTCTAACACCTCACACCCCTGAGGATGTTTGTCCCAGTCAGCTTTAATCAGTCTTGATGGGGATTCAGACTGCATCAGTGACAGAGGCCAGGTGGACCCACGGGGTGGAAGAGTGGCTGAAAAGCTGGGATGTGCTTTGTTAGGTCCAGAAGAGGCAGGAGCAGGTGTGACAAGATGGAAAGCTCCCTGCTTCTCTTTACACCCTAACACCTCTCTTAAATTGATCCCCAGCTGACTTGGTTTGAACTGAAGGCATAAAATGCTCCTTTGAGCACCAGTGAAGCAACACTGCTTCATCCTTTGGCCTTGGAATAAATCATGCTGACCATCAACTCTTAAGTTGTGCTCTCTCCCCCTGCACCTGGCATCATCCTTCTCATGGAATGCACAGGAGCCAAAGGGTTCAGGAGAGAGGAGCAGAGGTAAATAAGGAATTCAAGGTATAGGGACAGGCTATAGGGACAGGCTGGGAGACTTGGGGCTGTTCAGTCTGGAGAAGACTCCAGGGAGACCTCGGAGCAGCCTTCCAGTACCTGAAGGTGGTCTAGAAGAAAGCTGGGGAGGGACTTTTTGCAAGGGCTTGTGGTGATAGGACAAGGGGCAATGGATTGAAGCTTGAGGAGGGCAGATTTAGGCTGGAGATTAGGAAGAAAATCTTCCCAGTGAGACTCTGGAGCAGGTTGCCCAGGGAGGCTGTGGATGCTCTCTTCCTGGAGGTGTTCAAGGCCAGGCTGGATGAGTCCTGGAGCAACCTGGGCTGGTGGGAGGTGTCCCTGCCCAGGGCAGGGGGTTGGAACTGGATGAGCTTTAAGGTCCCTTCTAACCCAACCCATTCTGTGCATCTGTGAATCTGTGAACTCTTTGGTGTGGGTAAGCCCAAAGAAAGAGAGCACCTCCCTGCATCTGTGCATCCTGGGTGCTATCACTGCAGTGATACCAAGGACCAGTTTAGTTCTTAGCCATCCTATTTCATTTCAGAAAGGAAACAAGCAGCTGGGGGCAGGGGGGGAGCAGAATAAAACTGATGTGAACATTTTCCTCCTGATCTTGTTGGTCAACTCCAGTCCCCATGGCAACAGGAGGAACAACAGCTCAGAGATTGCATGTCTGGTAAACACATTCTCCAGGCTTCTGTTTATTATGGGATCAGATTATTGTGCCTAGCCCTAGCACAAGATCTTATTGCACTGCCATCACCCAGGGCCAGATCCCACTGGTGGAGCACTCAGAGCTGCTTGGTCCTGAAGTGCAGAATGAACAGCAAGTGGCTTGGAGCCTCCTTGGGAGACAGCAAACATTGCAGCTTCCACAAACCTTTCTGCCTCCCTGGGAGGTTGGTTTGGTGAGAGATGTTCTCTCCTCAGTGCCCTGGGACAGCTAGGGTGAGAGCCTGCCACGGCCACCAGCTGCCTGAGCTGTGCCTCTGGCTCCAGCAGGAAAAGCCAAGGGCCCTTTGTGGCTTTGGTTTAGGCTCAGCCCTTGTCCACACATCTCTGTGGCGGGGTTTAGTTTGAGCTTTCCTCCCAGGGACTAATGAGAGCTGATTTCTGGGCTGTGAGGGCCCTTTTGATCCCTGCTATTCATCTGCACAGGGGCAGAAGTGCCTTGCCTTGCTCCCTGGCTGCAGCCCAGATGTGCTGCAAAGCATTAAGCAGGAAAAACAAAGAGTTCACACTTGTGTGGAGGATTGGCTGCAGCTGTTACAACACAGGGCCTGACAGAGCTGCTCAGCAGAAAGGCTGAAAAATACACTTTAATACTGGGCTACTCCCCAGCCTCTCCTCACCCCTGGATGTGTTGGCATAGACAAACCCAGCAAAGTGACAAACCTGCTGCCTGGGGCTGGGTGAAGGCAGGGCTGGGCACTTCGGGGCAGCAGGAGGATGAATCCTGCTAACTGTGGGGCAGTGCTGAAGGGACTCGAGTAGATGAAAGGAAATCTCTTCCTGCACGGCCCCACTGCCTGGAATTTCCTCAGGAGCATGCAAATCAACGCTGCCTCCACCCTGCCAGACTTCATGTCAGTGGGCAGTCTCCCCAGGGAGCAGCATCTGAGTCTGCCTGCCTGACGAGCGCCAGTGCCACCCCTCCAGCCCCCACCCTGCCCAGAGGAGTGCCCAGCCCAGGTTCACCTGCCTCAGTCCCTGATGCAGAGCCACAAGCAACCATGCTCCAGCACATGGGGAGAGTGGAAATTGCTTTGTTCCTTTTGTCAGCCCCTCCATGTCTCACAGATGATAGCACTCTGCCCTTCCTCTGCTCACAGCAAAGCTTTGGAGGCATTTGCTCAGCTTGGAGAAGAGAAGGCTCCAGGGAGACCTTAGAGCAGCCTTCCAACACCTGAAAGGGGCTACAGGAGAGCTGGGGAAGGAGGTTTCACAAGAGCTTCTAGTGACAGGATGAGGTGGAATGGATTGAAGCTGGAGGAGGGCAGACTGAAACTGGGCTCTCTTTCCTAGGAGCCCTGTCCCACCAGCACTGCTGAGCTGAGCTGGAGCAAGAGGAGCCTTCAGCTCAGGAACTCCACTAGCTCTGCCCATGCGCCTGTCCTCCTTGCCCTCAGGAACTCCACTAGCTCTGCCCATGCCCCTGTCCTCCTTGCCCTCAGGAACTCCACTAGCTCTGCCCATGCCCCTGTCCTCCTTGCCCTCAGGAACTCCACTAGCTCTGCCCATGCCCCTGTCCTCCTTGCCCTCAGGAACTCCACTAGCTCTGCCCATGCGCCTGTCCTCCTTGCCCTCAGGAACTCCATTAGCTCTGACCATGCCCCTGTCCTCCTTGCCCTCAGGAACTCCATTAGCTCTGCCCATGCCCCTGTCCCTCTTGCCCTCAGGAACTCCATTAGCTCTGCCCATGCCCCTGTCCTCCTTGCCCTCAGGAACTCCACTAGCTCTGCCCATGCCCCTGTCCTCCTTGCCCTCAGGAACTCCATTAGCTCTGACCATGCCCCTGTCCTCCTTGCCCTCAGGAACTCCACTAGCTCTGCCCATGCCCCTGTCCTCCTTGCCCTCAGGAACTCCATTAGCTCTGCCCATGCCCCTGTCCTCCTTGCCCCCTGTGATCTCTACCAAGCATTGGCATCACCTGCTTAAAGACCAGAGTGAAGTGACCAGAGTTAGACCCTGAATGCTCCAGTAGTTGTACAAATACTGTCCTGAGTGTGGTGAGTGGCTTTGACTGCAAACCCTCTCCAGAGCTGAAGGCCTCTGGTCATTTCCTTTTTGCTCTGATGAGCTTTGTTCTATCCAGCTGCAGGAGTTGTTCCAAGCTGGAGGCTTCATTCCAAACTAATCTCCCAAGCAGACCTCTCAAGCTGAAGCAGAAATTCAAGCAACCTGCAGCCTGCCTGGAAATGCAGACTGCCCAGCCCCCAGGAGGGGTCTTGGTCCAAGCTAGCTTCACTCCAGCCCCTGGGTGCAGTGAATGGACGTGGCCTCATTTCAGGGCTGGCTTCTCCTGCAAGAGTGAGGAAAGGCACTGCCTGTCTGCCACCTTCTGCCTTCACTCTGCCTTTGCTTTCTGCAGGAAGTCTGCTCCATGGCTGCCCAGCTGCTGAAGGAGACCTAGGAAGCTGCCTCCTGCTGCACTGCTCTGAAAGCAGAACCTGGAAGCTTCATGGGGTGCAGGAGGAAGAGTCATGCACAAGTGGCTCCAACAGGGGCAGAAAACACCACGACTTGTGCATGCCCAGCTGACACTTTGTCTTCCCTGTGACTTCTCTGCACCACTCCTTCTCTCTCCATCTTCCATTCTCCTCCCTCCCTAGGCTTTTGGGTTTTTTTCTCCTCCCTCAGACTTTCCCCCCCTGAAGCCTTTCTCCTCTCCATCTGACTCCAGACTTGGGACCACACCAAGCTGCTGTGCACGGTGAGCCCTGTCTCAGCCCTCAATAGCAAACATGTTCTGATTTTCTCCCCTTGATTAATTTTGTTAGAGAGGTGATGAACTCCACCTCTGACCTCCCCTCCCTGCCTCTCAGCCAGCTTTCACTGATGGAGGCAGCTTTTAAGCAGCTCTGGTAACTCAATCATCCCTGCAGGGCCTTTTTGTGGCTAGGGGGAGAACATCTTTTGTCCACCACGGGGGAAGTGAGATTGATGGCTCTGCCCCCTGGGATTTCAAGAGTCATGCTGGAGGGTAGGTTGTGCTCACACTGCTACAGAGACCTGCAGTACCCCACTGAAAGATTGCTAAGGATCTTCTCCTATGGGCCTTGAATCACAGAGCTGTCAGGGTTGGAAGGGACCTCAAGGCTCAGCCAGTTCCAGCCCCCTGCCATGGGCAGGGACACCTCACACCACAGCAGGTTGCTCACAGCCACATCCAGCCTGGCTGCAAACACCTTCCACTGCAGACTGTGCTGGGCAAGCTCCAGCACATGGGGAGAGTGGAAATTGCTTTGCTCCTTTTGTCAGCCCCTCCACTTCTCACAGATGATAGCACTCTGCCCTTCCCCTGCTCACAGCAAAGCTTTGGAAGCATCTGCTCAGCCTGCAGAAGAGAAGGCTCCAGGGAGACCTTAGAGCAGCCTTCCAGTACCTGAAGGGAGCTAGAGGAGAGCTGGGGAAGGAGGTTTCACAAGAGCTTCTAGTGACAGGATGAGGTGGAATGGATTGAAGCTGGAGGAGGGCAGATTGAAACTGGAGATTAGGGAACAGTGAGGATGGGAGACACTGGGACAGGTTGCCCAGGGAGAATGTGGATGCCTCCTCCCTGGAGGTGTTCAAGGCCAGGTTGGATGAGGCCTTGAGCAACCTGGGCTGGTGGGAGGTGTCCCTGCCCTGTTCCTATCCAGGTCTCTCTGCCACAGAGCCTGAGCATTTCCCTGGCTTTTAGCAATCCTGCTGCCAAGGCTGCAACACACACAGACACACAGACACACAGACACAGACCCAGGCACCCAGAAATGAAGAGAGCTCCCTGGTTTGCTGTTCCACACCCTTCCTACTCAGTCCCCTGCCAGCATTTTTGCCTTTTCCTCCACAGCTCTGTGGGAATGGCAGGAAAGCTTCTGCACCAACCCAGAGACCTCAGCTCCTGAGCTTCTGTCCCAACCACTGAGCAAAGGACAATTTCTCCTCACGGTAAAGCAAATGCCTGCCAACAAAGCATCACTGGAGGAAGCCAGGAAGCACTTCAGACACCTACCCTCTTCTTGAGCTGCTCTTATGAATGGGGCTGTGGGGATGAGGAGCACTGGGGAAGCGCTGATGTGGGACAGGCTGGACTCACGTCCCCATGGCTCTGCACACAGGGCGCCTGGGGACCTCAGCAGCAAAGTCCTGGTTGCTTTTTGTGCTACAGAAGCTGGGAAAGCTTCCAAGGTCAATATTTATATTGGTAGCAGGAGAGTCCTCCTTTTTTTTCCCCCCTGAACACTACTTATCATTAACAGCTACAATCTGGCTGCCTAAAGAGGCCACCAGACAATTTGTTGCCTGTCTCGGAGAGCTCTGCTTAGCAGACGAGGCAGGAGGCAGCCTGGGATGTGTGAATGCCTCTGAGCACCCTGCAGGGTTTAACACAGTTGTCAGGGATGCTCCAAGGGTGGCTGCACCGTTTCTCACTGCAGGCTCTGCTGTGAGGCAGTGCTCCAAGTGTGGAGGCTGTGGGCAGCAGCTTTCCCTTCTGTCGTAGATGCACCAAGCCACAGGTCAGGAATTATGGAGAGGCAGAAACCAGTTGTGTGTGGAGCTCCCAGTGTGAGCTGCAAGGGCTTGGAGTGAGGGCATGAGAGGGGATGGATTGAAGCTGCAGGAGGGCAGACTGGGAATGGAGATGAGGAAGAAAATCTTGAGAGTGAGGGTGGGGAGGCACTGGCACAGGCTGCCCAGGGAGGCTGTGGATGTCCCTTCCCTGGAGGTGTTCAGGGCCAGGCTGGGTGAGGCCCTGAGCAGCCTGGGCTGGTGGGAGGTGTCCCTGCCCCTGGCTGATCTTTGAGGTCCCTTCCAACCCAAGCCTTTCCATGTGGAGGTAACCACTCTGCAGGGTGAAAGCAGAGAGCCCTGCAGCTCTGTCTGCAAGGCTTAGTGCCTGGAACACAGACAGAGCAAAAATCTGATGTTTACAGTATCAAACCCCTCACTTGGATCAGATTTATTTCCTTCCTCTGCAGACTCAGTGGTTATTAATAGGAGCAGTCAGGGTGCTCTGGGAGCAGCTCTTGCAGAGATTATGCCTCTGACTTAAGCAAGTACTTAAAAATGAGCTAAAGCTCTCAGATTCTCTCCTGACAAGTTCTTCCCAGCCATTTGCCTCCCTGAGCTGACATGATGCCACCTCAGCCTTTTGTCTTCACTGCGAGGACCTTAGGAGAAAACAGCCTGAGAGACACACAGTAACCTTTCTGCAGAGAAAATCCCCCCAGAGCACTGCAGACCCCAACCCTCCCTGCTGCCTGTGCCTCAGCTGTCCTCACTGCAGCCACCCTGCACTCCCCAGGAGTGCTGAGTGGACGCTGGGAACAAAATGCCCTTCTCCTGGCAAGGTAAAGGGGCAGCAGGTGCTGCACTTCCCTGCAGAGCTCTCCACTGCAGTGGTGTTTCACTGGGAAATACTGAAAGGAGGAAAGAAGTTGGTAAGGATGAAGAACAGGGCAATTCCCACCTCATTTTGCAGTGTCCTAAAGACAATGTCCTGTGTCAGCAAGAGACAGGCTGAGAAAAGACAAAGGTCTGGGGAGTCCTTAGAGCTGCTTTCCAGTACCTGAGGGGGCTGCAAGAAGGCTGCAGAGGGACTGCTCCCAAAGGTCTGCAGGGACAGGACCAGGGGCAATGGTTTGGGGTGAGAGCAGAGCAGCTTGAGATTGGATGTGAGGAACAAGTCCTGCCCCAGGAGGCTGCTGGAACACTGCAGCAGGTTGCACAGGGAGGTGGTTGTGGCTCCAGCCCTGGAGATGTTCGAGGTGAGGCTGGAGAGGGCTCTGAGGATCTTGACTTAGTGGAGATGTCCCTGCTGAGTGCAGGATTAGATGACCTTTGGAGGTCCCTTCCAAGCCCACACCATCCTGTGGCTCTGTGGTGAGGCAGCAAAGCTTTTTCTGCCTCATTCTTTTGCTGTTTGTCTTCCCTTCCTTCTCTAACACCTGAAGGAGTCCTACAAATCAGACACAAGCTCTCTCAATTTATTATCCTCCTGATTTAATCAGGCCAGCTCTAGAGAGATGCCAAACTGATCAAAGCAAAGGCAAGGCAGCCTGTGCCAGCCTAATGCAGTTTGGGTTGAGGCTGGGGCTTTTTTTATACATACATGTGCAAAGCAAAACAACTTTGCATCAAGAGCAGGAAAGGCAAAGGAGCAAGGAAGCAAAACAACATCCTGCTCAATGCTGACAGCCTGCTGAAACCCACACTGCCTCTGGGCACTGCTTTGTACTGGGAAGGGGTAACCAGGGCTGCTGGGCACTGAGTGTCCTGCACTCCTGAGCCATCAGGGTGCAGCTTTTGCAGGGGTATCCACCAGGCTCTTCAGCTGCACAGCCTTAATGCAAAGTCATCACCCAAGGGTCCACACTCCCCTCCTTGCCCTGGGCTCTCTGCTTTGCACTGGGCTCTGTGCTCACAGCATCACAGCTCACAGGATTTTAGGGGTTGAAAGGGACCTCCAGAGATCATCCAGTCCAACCCCCCTGCCAGAGCAGGAGCAGAGAATCCAGCACAGGTCACACAGGAACACATCCAGATGGGGCTGGAAAGTCTCCAGAGCAGGAGACTCCACAACCTCTCTGGGCAGCCTGCTCCAGGGCTCTGGGAGCCTCACAGGGCAGAAGTTCCTCCTCATGTTGAGGTGGAACCTCCTGTGCTGGAGTTTATGTCTATTGCCCCTTGTCCTGTGCTGCTGCACTGATACAGAAGCTGCAGTGAGGCAAAAGCTGCACTGAGACAGAAGCTGCAGTGAGGCAGAAGCTGCAGTGAGACAGAAGCTGCAGTGAGACAGAAGCTGCACTGAGGCAGAAGCTGCAGTGAGACAGAAGCTGCACTGAGACAGAAGCTGCAGTGATGCAGAAGCTGCACTGATGCAGAAGCTGCACTGAGACAGAAGCTGCACTGATGCAGAAGCTGCACTGAGACAGAAGCTGCAGTGATGCAGAAGCTGCACTGAGACAGAAGCTGCAGTGACACAGAAGCTGCACTGAGACAGAAGCTGCAGTGACACAGAAGCTGCAGTGAGGCAGAAGCTGCACTGAGACAGAAGCTGCAGTGATGCAGAAGCTGCACTAAGACAGAAGCTGCACTGATGCAGAAGCTGCAGTGAGGCAGAAGCTGCACTGATGCAGAAGCTGCACTGATGCAGAAGCTGCATGAGCACCACAGCTTGCTCTCATTTAGCAGCAGAGCTTCTCCAGTGGGGATGGTTCCAGATGTGCAGGCTGCCTTACCCCCCAGCCCCCTCCTGTCTGTGGAGCTGAGGATGATGATGCAGTGCCATGAGCTAAGCTGAGGCAGGGGCTGAGCAACCTGAGATTTAGCAGCACAGGGAAGCAGGTTGGTAACATCAATCCCAGCAAGTTGCCTCCACACTCACCAGAAGAGCCTTTGTGATGGAAATCTGGCTGCCCAGCCAGGGAAGGGGGAAAGAGCTCTAATTATCTGTGCTCATTCAGCTCTCAGCTGGGAAACCCAAACACAGAGCTACCACCAAGTCCCCTCTGGGACATACAGAGCAAGTGGGAGAGGAATGCACTGAGAGAAGTCATCTGAACCACTTCCCCTCCATCAAAGGCAGGAGCAGCACTTTGCTGACCTGCCCTTGTGTTGGTTCCACAGCTGCACTACAGAACACCACAGAAAGAACCAGGTGGGGAAAGACCTCTGGTACATGGCAACCCCCCCAGACAATAAAGTGCAGCTAGCCTCACATTTCAGAATCCCACCTCTCAGAAGGCCAGAAACAAGCATCAAGGATGGGTTTGTGCTTTGGTTTTGCAGCAAGGTCAAGCAGCAGCAATGAAGGACTGAACCCAATCCAATCACCAGGCTGTGCAGAGCCAGGAAACACAAAGAAAGACTTCTGCCCAAATATTCTTCCTGCCTCTGTGGCACCTAAACTTGACTTCAGCACAGCAATGATCAGGGCTGGAAGGGTTTCTCAAGCCCTGTTTCAGTGTCACCCAAGGTGAGGGCTCAGGACTGGGCTCCTGAGCTGCTCTGTGCTGAGGAAATTCCACAAACATTTGACAAATTCTTAGAATCTAGGGCAAGGAGGAGCTGGGAGAGCTTCCCAGGGCCCTGTGCTGCCCTGAGGCAGGATCAGCCTTCTGTGAACCATTCCTGAGCAAGCCTGCTGCCTCCTGAGATGGATCCTACCAATTCCCCAAGCACTTTACCCCTTGAACAACTCTACAGGCAGAAACCTTTCCTTGAAGTCTGCCTCGAAGGCAAAGCACAGCATTTGCACTCTGCATGGTGAGAGACACCACAGTGCTCACCACACTGAGGCCCTCTGGGGCTTACAGAATGGCTCAGGTTGGAAGGGACCTCAGAGATCAGAGAGTCATGGAATTGTCAGGCTTGGAAGGGAGCTCAAGGCTCAGCCAGTTCCAACCCCCTGCTATGGCCAGGGACACCTCACACTGCAGCAGGTTGCTCACAGCCACCTCCAGCCTGGCTGCAAACACCTCCAGGCAGGAGGCTTCCACCACCTCCCTGGGCAGCCTGTGCCAGGCTCTCACCACCCTGTGCCAGGCTCTCACCACCCTCATGGGGAACAACTTCCCCCTCAGCTCCAGTCCAACCCTGCTCTCCCTCAGCTCCAAACCATTCCCCCTTGTCCTGTCTCTGGACCCCCTCATGAGAAGCCCCTCTGCAGCTTTCCTGTAGGATCCCTTCAGGTGCTGGAAGGCTGCTCTGAGGTCCCCCCCAGAGCCTTCTCTTCTCCAGCCAAGGGCAGAGGACTGGTCCCTGCTGCAGGGCTGGCGGAGGGACACTCCTGCAAGCCACCCAGGGGAAGGACAGCTGTGCAGAGGCATGCCTGCAGCTGCTTCAAGATGCACCAAGCTTTATTTCCAGCCCTCTGTCTTTATCCAGCACAAGGTTTTTCCCTTGGATCACACAGAACCTGACATCACAGCAAATATGTCTCTGAGCTCTCAGATGTCACTGCTGCTCTCTCCCCCAGCTCCCACTTGCTGCTGCCTGCACTTGTGGCTCTGTTGACGAAGGGGAAACCTGTAGCTGGCAAGAGTGAGAACAGAGCTCTCTAGCTGAGCCTCCTGGCAACTATTATGCATGCAACAAGCTGTCAGAGAGAAGCAAAGGTTTGAGGCACAGAAGGCAGCGAGTGGATTCAGTTGTTTGTGGAACAATCTCAGCCCACCACGTTTCCCTCTGCTTCCCACCCCAGAGCTCTCAGCTTTTGCCTTTTTTCCCTCCACCTTTTTCTAATGCTGAGCTAAGTGGCTTGCCAGCAAAGCTTCAAGAGCCTCAGTAACAATCCACTGCCATCACTAAAGACCTTTAGCAGCCTTTTGATCTGTGTCTTCCAGTTACCCTCTCCCATACAGCCCTCCCCCGCTGTGGTATCAGAGCGCCTCAAACAAGGCATTGAGATAAACAAGTGGAGTCCTCCACCTCTCCCTCTTCTCCCCAGGAGGGATAATGCAGTTGGTTGGTTGCACTGCTGCCTTGATTCACTCTGCTTCTGTTTTGTTAGGCACATATGGCACTCGACTTGAACTGCCAAGGATGCAGTGAGGAAGGGCCCTTTGCACCGGGAGTGGAAAGCTGTCCGGAGATCCCCTTGCAGGCTTTGGTGCTGTGACCCTCTCAGGCTCAGCAACGCCCCAGGGGGTGGCAGGAGCAGCCCAGATGTTGGAAACCATCTGCTGGCTCTCCCTGGGATCACACAATGCCCAGAGAGAAGGGACTGAGTGGCTCAGCCTTGCCTCACCTAACCTGACACATCCACTTGTCTTGCTGAGATCCCCTTGCAGGCTTTGGTGCTGTGACCCTCTCAGGCTCAGCAATGCCCCAGGGGGTGGCAGGAGCAGCCCAGATGTTGGAAACCATCTGCTGGCTCTCCAAGGGGAGGGGATGGAATGGAATGGAATGGAATGGAATGGAATGGAATGGAATGGAATGGAATGGAATGGAATGGAATGGAATGGAATGGAGTGGAATGGCATGGCATGGAATAGAATAGAATAGAACAGAACAGAACAGAATAGACCAGGTTGGAAGAGACCTTTGAGATGATCAAGTCCAACCCCTCACCCAACCCCATCTAATCAACTAAACCATGGCACCAAGCTCCCCATCCAGTCTCTTCCTAAACACCTTCAGGGATGGGGACTCCACCACCTCCCTGGGGATCACCCAATGCCCAGAGGGAAGGGATTGAGTGGCTCAGCCTTGCCTCACCTAACCTGACACATCCACTTGATTGCTGAGATCCCCTTGCAGGCTTTGCTGTTGTGACCCTCTCAGGCTCAGCAACGCCCCAGGGGGTGGCAGGAGCAGCCCAGATGTTGGAAACCATCTGCTGGCTCTCCCTGGGGGTGGAATGGAATGGAATGGAATGGAATGGAATGGAATGGAATGGAATGGCATGGCATGGCATGGCATGGCATGGCATGGCATGGCATGGCATGGCATAGAATAGAATAGAATAGAATAGAATAGAATAGAATAGAATAGAATAGAATAGACCAGACCAGACCAAGTTGGAAGAGACCTTTGAGATCATCAAGTCCAACCACTCACCCAACACCATCTGATCAACTAACCCATGGCACCAAGCTCCCCATCCAGGCTCTTCCTAAACACCTCCAGTGATGGTGACTCCACCACCTCCCTGGGGATCACCCAATGCCCAGAGAGAAGGGATTGAGTGCTTCAGCCTTGCCTCACCTAGCCTGACACATCCACTTGCCTCAAAACCTGGCTAAGCACAGAGAAGGAGCCCATGCCCTGTGGTGCCTTGGGGCATGGTCATGAGCTGGTGTGGAAGAGGAGAGAATTCCCTGCCCTCAGCACAGGAGGACTCATCCCAGCTGCTTGAATGTGGTCTTTCAAACACAGACAGAGCTTTGAAGGCTTCATAATTCTTTCATAGAGATATTGTTTAAATATTTAATGCCCACATTAATGATGCCCTAATCCTTTTGGAATATGGGAATTTGCACTCATTTGCATTCATTTCTCCTGGCTGGCAGCTCTGTTCAGTCTGATTAGGGAGATGCCACAGACAATGCCTTGTCAGTGGGGCTGGTTGCTAATTCCCACCACAAAGCCTATGCCAACAGCAGCAGCACTTTAAAAACAGCCCTCAGCACAGGCAGATCAAGCTCATGAGAGAGGAAAGAGGCTGATGGTGCCTTTTTAGTGCCTTTTGAGCAGGGAATGGGAATGCTTGCTCTTTGTATTATCATTATTCCCCTTCTCTATGCATCCATAGAGTGGTTTGGGTTAAAGCTCACCCAGCTCCAGCCCCCTGCCATGGGCAGGGACACCTCCCACCAGCACAGGCTGCTCAAGGCCTCATCCAGCCTGGCCTTCAACACCACATCCACAGCCTCCCTGGGCAGCCTGAGCCAGAGTCTCCCCATCCTCACTGCAAAGAATTTCTTCCTCACCTCCAGTCTCAATCTGCCCTGCCCAAGCCTCAATCCATCCCCTCTCATCCTATCACTCCCAGCCCTTGGACAAAGTCCCTTCCTGGCTTTCCTAGAGCCTCCTCCAGGTGCTGGAAGGCTGCTCTGAGGTCTCCCTGCAGCCTTCTCTTCTCCAGGCTGAACAGCCCCAACTCTCCCAGCCTGTCCCCATAGGGGAGGTCTCCCCAGACTCACTCTCAAGATTTTCTTCCTAACCTCCAGTCTCAATCTGCCCTGCCCAAGCCTCAATCCATCCCCTCTCATCCTATCACTCCCAGCCCTTGGACAAAGTCCCTTCCTGGCTTTCCTAGAGCCTCCTTCAGGTACTGGAAGGCTGCTCTGAGGTCTCCCTGCAGCCTTCTCTTCTCCAGGCTGAACATCTCTCCCAGCCTGATTCCACCAGGGAGGTTCTGCAGCCCTCTGATCATCTTTGTGGCCTCCTCTGGAGCCACTCCAGCAGTTCTAAAACATCATTCGTGATCCCAAGCCATTAGCCATGCCAGCTCCTGGGCACTTGGCTGACAACAAAACAGCCAGGACCTTCCTTCCTTCCTTCCTTCCTTCCTTCTGAGGGCAAAAGCTGGGCTGAGTGTCTCTGCTTAGAGTCACCTCAGCCCCTTGGCACGCTGAGGAGGGTGAGGGTTGCTCTCCAGCAGGATGCCACCCAGCCACTTTCCCACCCTGAAACACCTGGCTATGGATGCCAGAGAAAAAGCAGGATGCAGGCTAGGGGAAATCCCTCTGGAGTCTCCCTGGGTCCCATTTCACTCTGGGTTAATCTCTTTTTCCCTTTCTTTCTCTATTTTTTTCTCCTCCTCCCTCCTCCCACTCCCCCCAGAGCCAATATATTTGGTCTAGACAGACACAGTGCCTTTAAACTTGAGATGCCAGATGCTGCAGAATTCCCAAAGCCTCAGGAAAATTAAGGAGATGTAACTCTGTGCTGCCTCTCACTGCTCTGAAATGCTGGAGGAAGCAGCCTGGGCTCTCACAGGATGGTTTGGATCAGAAGGGACCTCCAGAGGTCCTCTAGCCCAAGCCTCCTGTCACCCACAAGGAATTATGTGCCTGCACTGTGGCTGTATTCTGACTCTGAAACTCCTCCTGGCTCTGAATCAAGCACAGACCGCCCTCTGCCAAGCACCCAGGACGTGCCACTGTGGGTTTGGATGCAGTGCTTCACAGGTAACCCTTTGCAGGGCCTGGGGAGCACCAAGGTCACAACAGAAACCCCAGGAGGAGTTGCTTGGCAGGGAGGGATTTGTGCCCAGGGCTGTTGGTTGCCTCTGAGTGACTCTGACTTCCCCTTCAGAGCTCTCCTATGGGTTTCCACCCTGGCTAAGCACATCCTTTAACGTGACAAATGCATCCCTGGGACTTCCATTAGCTGCAGCTATCCTTGCTCTGTGGAGATGCTCCCAGCTGCCAAGCAGCAAGGAGCCAACAGCTTTCCTTCTCAGTGCCTGAAGCCTGGCTGGGAAGCAGCATCCTGGAGCCAACTAGGGGAGGCAGAGCACACTGCTGGTAACAGGGGGAGGTTGGGAGCCATGTGCTGGGGGAGGACTTGTCCTGGGGAGTCTGTCAGGCACCACAAACATCTCCTTGGGAATTGGGAGCTCTGGCCCAATGGTGGTGGCACAGGCAGGACATCCCCAACAGATGCCACTGGCCTTCTTGGCCACCTGGGCACACTGCTGGCTCGTGTTCAGCTACTGCCACTAATAGAACAGAATAGAATAGAACAAACCAGGTTGGAAAAGACCTCAGAGAACATCAAGTCCAACCTCTCACCCAGCACCATCTAATCAACTAAACCACGGCACCAAGTGCCTCATCCAGGCTCTTCCTAAACACCTCCAGGGATGGGGACTCCACCACCTCCCTGGGCAGCACATCCCATGGCCAATCTCTCTTGCTGGGAAGAACTTCTTCCTAACATCCAGCCTGAGCCTCCCCTGGCACAGCTTGAGACTGTGTCCTCTTGTTCTGGTGCTGGCTGCCTGAGAGAAGAGCCCAACCCCCACCTGGCTACAACCTCCCTTCAGGGAGTTGGAGAGAGCAAGAAGGTCTCCCCTGAGCCTCCTCTTCTCCAGGCTAAGCAACCCCAGCTCCCTCAGCCTCTCCTCACAGGGCTGTGCTCCAGACCCCTCCCCAGTTCTGTTGCCCTTCTCTGGACACCTTCCAGCAGCTCAACATCTTTCCTAACCTGAGGAGCCCAGAACTGGACACAGGACTCAAGGTGTGGCCCAGCCAGTGCTGAGCACAGGGCAGGATGACCTCCCTGCTCCTGCTGGCCACACTCTTCCTGATGCAGGCCAGGATGCCATTGGCCTTCTTGGCCACCTGGGCACACTGCTGGCTCCTGTTCAGCCTGCTGTCACTAATTACCTGTGAGAAGAGAGCAACCTCCTGCACAGAACCATCTCCCACACAGCACCAGAGCTGCTCAGTGACTCTCTCCCCTGAGTTTATGGGTTGGTTTTTTTTCCAGGCTCCCAAACACTGCATCCAAAGCAAAGCAGGCCCAGCTTTGACCCCAGGCTGGCACAAGGCAGCCCTGACAAAGCCTTTCCCACAGCAGCCATCCAACCCTTCTGCTTCCCAAACACAACAGAGGCTGTGCTCCAGCGGCCAGCTCCGAGTGCTCTGCTTTGAGTGACCCAAGGTGCACAGCACAGGGCCCCTGATGCTGTTCCTCTTGGTGTCTTCCTGCAAGTTCAGGAGGAAAACAGAATATGCACCTCAAGCTGTTTCTGGTTATTAGATTATTGGCTTTGTCCTACTGATTTCTTCTTCTTCTTCTTCTTCTTTTCCCCCCCTGTGCCTCTATTTTTTTTCATCTCTATTCTTCTTCTTTTTACTTTTAGCTTCAATATTAAAAATGCCTCTTTTTTATTGACACATCAAGGGGCTTTTCCATTTCCTGCTCCACTGGAAGGCCTCCCCTCCCACCCCCCTCAAGAAACTTGGGCTAGAATGTCCTGGCTTCAGCACAACTTGGTTGTCTAATCAATGTCAGACAGCGGGGCTGGGAGGCAGCTCGCCTCAAGCCTGGAAAAACAAACCCCCTGTCAGCGAAGCACCGAAAGCTGCAGCCCTGGCTGGCTGCAGGACAGCCCCAGACAAGATCTGCAGCTGATAGAAGTGCACTGATCCTGTCCCCCCCCGCCCCCAGCTCCGTGCCAGGCTGCTGGGATCTGCGCTGCCTTGGCTCTGGTTGGAGCGGGTGGGAAATGTTCCTCCCCCCTCCCCGGCTCGGTGCCTGGAGGGAGGCCACGGCTGGGAGATGTTGACTTAGCTCAGGACAGCTCAAAGCTGTCTTTATTCATGGGGAAGGGGGAGGAAAGAGGGGAAGGGAAGAGGGGAAGGGAAGAGGGGAAGGAAAGAGGGGAAGGAAAGAGGGGAAGGAAAGAGGGGAAGGAAAGAGGGGAAGGAAAGAGGGGGGGAAAGAGGGGAGGAAAGAGGGGAAGGAAAGAGGGGAGGAAAGAGGGGAGGAAAGAGGGGAGGAAAGAGGGGAAGGAAAGAGGGGGAGGAAAGAGGGGAAGGAAAGAGGGGAAGGAAAGAGGGGGGGCAAAGAGGGGGGAAGGAGGGAGGGAAAGGAGGGAGGGAAAGGAGGGAGGGAAAGGAGGGAGGGAAAGGAGGGAAGGAAAGGAGGGAGGGAAGAAGGGAGGGAAAGGAGGGAGGGAAGGAGGGAGGGAAGGAGGGAGGGAAGGAGGGAGGGGAAGGAGGGAGGGAAGGAGGGAGGGGAAGGAGGGAGGGGAAGGAGGGAGGGAAAGGAGGGAGGGAAAGGAGGGAGGGAAAGGAGGGAGGGAAAGGAGGGAGAGAAAGAGGGGAGGAAAGGGGAGGAAAGAGAGGAGGAAAGAAGGGAGAGAAAGAGGGGAGGAAAGAGGGGAGGAAGAAGGGAGGAAAGAGGAGAGAAAGAGGGGAGGAAAGAGGGGAGAAAGAGGGGAGGAAAGAGGGGAGAAAGAGGGGAGGAAAGAGGGGAGGAAAGAGGGGAGGAAGAAGGGAGCAAAGAGGGGAGGCTTGTGTGTGTGTGTGTGTGTGTGTGTGTGGTTTTGGCCTGGGGTTCTTTTCACCCTTTGCAGCACCTCTCCCCCAACAAGCAGTTTGACAACACAGCTCTCACACTGCTCTCACGCTGCTCACAGCTCCTTCTGCTTGTGCCCAAGCCACGAATTTCCCTGAGCTGAGCCTTCTGAAGCACATAAAACATCTCAGTCCCCTCAGAGCCACTTCAGGGCTTTTTAATTTCCCAGGCACAACAGCCTGATAAGCATTAATAATAACACCTAACACAAAGAGAACAAGAAGTGATTGGGTACTACAAGTCCATGACAGTAATCCAAGCCCTGTCTTCAGGAACACAGCAAAAGGAGAGGAAAATTACTCATTTCAATGGTTCTCCCCCCACCCCCCAACAAAAAAAGATTAAAGAAAGCCCTTCTGAGAGATTAGATCAACTGGCTGGGAGAGAAAAGCTGCTGTAGAAATGACACTGGAAAGATAATGGCACAGCAGCTCCTGGGAAGGGAGGAACAAGCCCTGGCTTTGCACAATGCCACAGAACTGTTGCTGTTCCCTCCTGGAATGGCAAAAGGGTTGAAGGCAGGTGGGGAGATGGAGCAAAGCAGAGAACAGCACTGGGGAAACAGCAGCCAGGACCAAAACAAAAGCCTTGCTGGAACAAAAACCACACCAGGGAAGAGCCTGAGAAGCTCCTGGGAACCTTTTCTCTGCTGGTGGTAAATTCCCAGGTGGTTATGGCCAGAAAGGATTCATAGATTTGGTTAGGTTGGAAGAGACCTTAAAGTTCATCCAGTTCCAAACCCCCCCTGCCATGGGCAAGGACACCTCCCACCAGCCCAGGTTGCTCCAGGTCTCATCCAGCCTGGTCTTGAACACCTCCAGGGAGGGCACAGCCACAGCCTCCCTGGGCAGCCTGTGCCAGAGTCTCCCCAGCCTCACTGCCAAGAATTCCTTCCCCATCTCCAGTCTCAATCTGCCCTCCTCAAGCTTCAAGCCATTCCCTCTCATCCTTTCACTCCCAGCCATTGTCAAAAGTCTCTCCTCAGCTCTCCAAGAGCCACTTCAGGTACTAAAAGGCTGCTCTAAGATCTCTCTGGAGCCTTCTCTTCTCTGAACAGCTCCAACTCTCCCAGCCTGTCCCCATAGGAGAGGTTCTCCAGCCTCTGATCTCCTTCCTGGCCTCCTCTGGACCCTCTCCAGCAGCTCCAGGTCCTTGTGCTATGGGGCCCAGAGCTGGAGGCAGTGCTGCAGATGGGGTCAGAGCAGAGCAGAGGGGCAGAATCCCCTCCCTGTGCTGCTGTTCTCCCTGCTCTGGCTGCAGCTCAGCACACAGCTGCCTGCTGGGCTTCCAGAGACCACTGCTGGGGGAGTTTGTCACCAGCTGACACCCCCAAGTCCTTCTCCTTAAGTCCTCTCCTGAGCCTGTCCTCAACCAATCTATATTTGGGGCTGGACTGGCAGGTTCAGAGCAGAGTTATATTTAAAATGCTAGAGTAAGGGGAATGGATACATAGATAATGTGCAAAGTGTCATTCAGCCCTCCCTTCCTCCCAGAAACATCACACTAAGTGGTAGGCTGGCTCTCTGCCCAAGCTTTATGCATCAGGGGTCCTGGTGGCTTCAGACCAGCCATAGGTTTCTGGGCTGAGCTTCCACCACTTGGTTGTTAATTTACCTCACAGCAGAGCAGTGGATTCTAAGCTGCCACCAATGTGTAGGGCACAGCGTTTCTAGGGGGGGTTCAAACTAGATCTGTGCACCCAGAAGCTCTCAGAGCTGACAGTTCCAGGGACAGAGCTACTTTAACATGCAGATTTGGCTCCCTCTGCCAAGTAGGAGGGGGTGGAGGTGGGGACAGGCAAGCTCTGTTCCATATAGCTTTGGACAGGGCTTGTGAAGGCTCTGAGGTGACCTTCTTGTGGCCTTCCAGTGTCTGAAGTGGGCTACAAGAAAGTTGGGGAGGGACTTCTGAGGGTGTCAGGGAGTGATAGGACTGGGGGGGATGGAGCAGAACTAGAAGTGGGGAGATTGAGATTAGATGTGAGGAAGAAGTTCTTCCCCAGGAGGGTGGTGAGAGCCTGGCACAGGTTGCCCAGGGAGGTGGTGGAAGCCTCCTGCCTGGAGGTGTTTGCAGCCAGGCTGGAGGTGGCTGTGAGCAACCTGCTGTGGTGTGAGGTGTCCCTGCCCATGGCAGGGGGTTGGACCTGGATGATCCTGGAGAAGAGGAGGCTCAGGGGAGACCTTCTCGCTCTCTACAACTACCTGAAGGAGGCTGTAGCCAGGTGGGGGTTGGTCTCTTCTCCCAGGCAACCAGCAGCAGAACAGAGTCTCAAGCTGTGCCAGGGGAAGTTTAGGCTGGAGTTTAGGCTGAAAGCTCTTCCCAGAAAGAGGAACTGGCCACTGGAATGTGCTGCCCAGGGAGGTGGTGGAGTCTCCATCCCTGGAGGTGTTCAGGAAAGGCTTGGATGTGGCACTTGGAGCCAAGGTTTAGTTGTCAGGAGGTGTTGGGTGAGAGGGTGAACTTGATGATCTCTGAGGTCTTTTCTAACCTTATTGAGTCTGTGATTCTGATCCCTGAGGTCCCTTCCAACCTTCCAATTCTATGATTCTAGATGGAGAAAGAGATCTCAAAGTGCAGGCTTGGAAACATTTAGGGTTTGCTGTTGCTTCTGGGATAACAAGCGCCATAGGCTGTGAGGGATGGAGCAAAGGGCTAGAGACTTATCTGAAGGACATTGGGGGCAGGGCAGAGAATGAGGAGCAGAGAGCTGAAGCTTTTAGGTGGCTCTCTGGCTCCCCAGTGTCTGGTGGCTACAGTGCAAACATCCTGCTTGCCCCCAAAGGGAGGAGAATTTCCTTCTGGCCATGCTGCTAAGATCTCTGAGGGGCAATGGATTAAAGCTTGAGGAGATTGAGACTGGAGACTAGGAAGAAATTCTTGACAGTGAGGGTGGGGAGACACTGGCACAGGTTGCCCAGGGAGGCTGTGGATGCCTCCTCCCTTGAGGTGTTCAAGGCCAGGCTGGATGAAACCTTGAGGGGTTTGGAACTGGATGATCTTTAAGGTCCCTTCCAACCCAAACCCTTCCACTCCTGCATCTGACCACCCTGCTGCTCTGGCTTATTGAGAGCTTTCTGAAGGCAGGAGCAGCCCCTGCCAAGGGCTGGCTTTTGCTACAGCTTTAAGCTGGATTTCATTAAATTAAAGATACATAAGGGCCTAAATCTTGGTCTCTTTCAATTTGAGTGTTCAGAGAAGTAGAAAGAATTGATACAACAGTAATAGCAGAGTGGTGAGGAAAGAATTATGAGCATAGAAATGCTGAGGCACTGCAATAGCAGGGGGGGGGGGAATACTTCAGCCTTCCTATTACACTTACTCATATTCAAAAGTAATAGGAGTTGTAAGCTCTGCAAGGCTTTATAGAAGTTCGAAGGTCTTCAAGGCTTTGCTTATTCCCTCAGAGTGATAGCAACAAGCTGCAGTTGGGCTGAAACCATCTCAGAGAGAGGTGAAATCATCTCAAGGAGAGGTGAAACCATCTCAGAGAGAGCTGCAATCATCTCAGAGAGGTGAAACCATCTCAGGGAGAGCTGAAACCATCAATGAGTGGTGAAATCATCTCAGGGAGAGGTGAAACCATCTCAGAGAGGTGAAACCATCCCAGAGAGAAGTGAAACCATCTCAGAGAGAGCTGAAATCATCTCAGAGAGAGCAGAGACCATCTCAGAGGGAGGTGAAATCACCTCAGAGGGAGCAGAGACCATCTCAGAGAGAGCTGAGACCACCTCAGAGAGAGCTGAGACCACCTCAGAGAGGTGAAACCATCCCAGAGAGAGGTGAAACCATCTCAGAGAGAGCATAGACCATCTCAGAGGGAGGTGAAATCACCTCAGAGGAAGCAGAGACCATCTCAGAGAGAGCTGAAATCATCTCAGAGAGAGCTGAAATCACCTCAGAGAGACCTGAAACCATGCCCCTGCCCTCAGTGGTACCCAGAGCGAGCTGTGCAGCTGCAGGGTGAAGCCTGAAGGCTGACAAGTGGAGGGCATTTCGCTTCACCCAAGGTCAGGAACGCTGCAGAGCGTTTGCCGTTTGCCCTGCTGCTGTACTTAAAGTTGGACTTGTCAGCCCTAATTGATTTGCAGTGGCTTTGGTCAGAGGGTGAGCCACACTTCAATGCCAGAGGGGAAAGGTTAGTTCAATACCTTTCTCTGCTGTGCCTGCTCTCTTCCCCCTGCTGAGAGAACGATGCTCCCTCAACACATCTGCATCACAATGCTTTGCCACTCAGAAGTTTCAGGCACTTTTCACTTCGTTTACCATAGCTGTATCAGAATGGATGAGGGGCGGTGGGTTGCAGCTTGAGGAGGGCAGAATGAGACTGGAGATTGGGAAGAAAATCTTGGGAGTGAGGCTGGGGAGACCTCCGCTATGGGGACAGGCTGGGAGAGTTGGGGCTGTCCAGCCTGGAGAAGAGAAGGAGAAAGAGAAGGAGAGCAACCCTCACCCTTCTCAGCGTGCCAAGGGGCTGAGGTGACTCTAAGCAGAGACACTCAGCCCAGCTTTTGCCCTCAGAAGGAAGGAAGGAAGGAAGGTCCTGGCTGTTTTGTTGTCAGCCAAGTGCCCAGGAGCTGGCATGGCTAATGGCTTGGGATCATGAATGATGTTTTAGAACTGCTGGAGTGGCTCCAGAGGAGGACACAAAGATGATCAGAGGGCTGCAGAACCTCCCCTGTGGGGAGGGACAGATTGGGGGAGTTGGGGCTGTTCAGCCTGGAGAAGAGAAGGCTGCAGGGAGACCTCAGAGCAGCCTTCCAGCACCTGGAGGAGGCTCTAGGAAAGCCAGGAAGGGACTTTGTCCAAGGGCTGGGAGTGATAGGATGAGAGGGGATGGATTGAGGCTTGGGCAGGGCAGATTGAGACTGGAGGTGAGGAAGAAATTCTTTGCAGTGAGGGTGGGGAGACACTGGCTCAGGCTGCCCAGGGAGGCTGTGGATGTGGTGTTCAGGACCAGGCTGGATGAGGCCTTGAGCAGCCTGGGCTGGTGGGAGGTGAGGCAGGGGGTTGGAACTGGGTGAGCTCTGAGGTCCCTTCCAACCCGAACCATTCAGTGAAGCTATGAAGGCTTTGGTGGCTGGAGAGAGTTGTTGAGCTTCGCTTAACACATCCCCTGGTTAACAGCGATAACATTTAGCCTGGACACTCTCGACTCACACTCCTCAAAGCCTGGAGCCTGACATTTTTTTCCCCTCCTGGGCTGAGGCAATAAGCTGCCATTGATTTGCGGGGTGAGTCAGCAGCGCCATTCTTCAAGGCAACCTAACTTTTGTCTTCCCTAATCAGTCGCATTAAACGCTGCATTTATCTGCCTCCCTTGCAGCCAGGGAGCTTGCTCCTGCCCCCATTTTGCCTTCGAACAAAGCCCTGTGTCTGGCACTGTTTGTTTGAGAGCCTGGGGCCTCAGTAATGATGCAGGAGCAGTTTGCATTCCCTTTTCATCGCTGTGGTTAATGACAAAGACTGCAAGAACAGTCAGAACTGGGCCCCTTTGTTGTCAAGCAGCTTTTTTCCCCCCCTCCCCTGTGTGTACACCAGAAGATCTAAATCAATCTTTCCTCTTTAAGATTGATAATTATTAAACAGAAAGAGCTGGGATAGCCTTTCCCAGTTCTTGGCTCCTCCAGGTCTTTCAGTTACCCTTTTCTTGTGTGACCTGATTACAGCCTGCCTCCATCTGGCCCTTTGGCAGCTGACAGAAGGTGGTGGCTCTGCTGGTAGGGCAATCTCGACTCGTTAGCACTTCTCAGAGGCCAAAACGAGTCGTTTGCTGGAAGCAGCCCTAAGCGAAGCAAGAGATGCCTGGTAAAGGAAAGACCCGGGAGGGGAGTTGGTCTCCTGTCCAAGACAAGCAGCACCAGAACAAGAGGACACAGCCTCAAGCTGTGCCAGGGGAAGGAGAGGATGGGGGAGAGGATGGGGGAGAGGATGGGGGAGAGGATGGGGGAGAGGATGGGGGAGAGGATGGGGGAGAGGATGGGGGAGAGGATGGGGGAGAGGATGGGGGAGAGGATGGGGGAGGGGATGGGGGAGGGGATGGGGGAGAGGATGGAACAGGAAGGGACGGAACGGGAAGGGACAGGACAGAATAAACCAGGTTGGAAGAGACCTTCAAGATCATTGAGTCCAACCCATCATCCAACACCACCTAATCAACTAAACCATGGCACCAACTCTCCTCCTAAACACCTCCAATGATGGTGACTCCACCACCTCCCCAGGCAGAGGTGGAGGAGAAAGTTCTTCCCAGAGAGAGTTGTTGGCCACTGGAATGTGCTGCCCAGGGAGGTGGTGGAGTCCCCACCCCTGGAGGTGTTCAAGAGGGGATTGGATGTGGCACTTGGAGCCATGGTTTAGTTTAGCCAAGAGGTGCTGGGTGAGAGGTTGGACTTGCTGATCTCTGAGGTCTTTTCCAACCTCATTGATTCTATGACCTTAGGGAGGAAACCAAGCCAAGGGTTTGCTCACCAGAGATGGATTTCCCCAGGGAAAAAAAAGTGTGTTAGGTAAACACAAACAGAGAACACTCCTGGTGCTGGCCCAAACATTTGCCTCTTTGGGGTGTGCTGGCTCGGGCAGCACTAATTGCTTCCCTCTCTGTGCTTTGTTTCGAGGGAAGCACTAATTGATTTGCAACTGTAATCACAATTATGGCACCTCGGCCTGATTAATGGGGGCCGTGATTAACGCCTGGGAAGGTGCTGCTGCTGCTCAGGTGGGGAAGGAGAGAGGAAATCTCTGCTGCTGCTGTGGCTGAAGTGCTAATTTCACTGGAGAATGCAGTGCTAATGCAAGGCAATTAATCATCCATTTGGGTAATTGATGGCAATGCATCATTGCTCCCGGCACCGAATGCACTCCTGCAGATTAAGCTGAAGGCTCCAGGAGGTATTTGCCTTCACCTACTGCCTCCCTTAGCTTCAGTGTGTTTCACACAGCATTTCTGGGCTGCCAAGCACAGGCTCATAGAATGGCAAGGGTTGGGTCCAGGGATGATCAAGTCCAAGCCCCCTGCCAAAGCAGCATCACCCAGGGCAGGGCACACAGAACACATCCAGGTGGGACTGGAAAGCCTCCAGAGCAGGAGACACCACTCTGGGCAGCCTGCTCCAGGCCTCCAGCTCCCTCACACCAAAGTTTGTCCTCACGTTGAGGTGGAACTTGCTGGCTTCCAGCTTGCAGTTGTTGATCCCTGAGCACTCCCAAAGACAGCCTGGCCCCTTCTTCTTGACTCACCCCCCAGATATTCATACACATTGATAAGATCCCCTCTCAGCCTCCTCCAGACTAAACAGCCCCCAGGTCCCTCAGTCTTTCTTCACAGCAGAGATGTTCAAGTCCTGCAATCATCCAACCCCTGACCACTCTTGCAGCAAAGACATTTTTCCTGACCTCCAACCTTAAACCTCTCCTGGCACAATTTGAAGCCTCCTTTCCTTCTATCACTTGACAATAGGGAGGGGAGACCAACTCCAACCCCACTCCAACCTCCTTTCAGGGAGCTGTAGAGAGCAATGAGAGCTGGGGAGGGGTCTGGAGCACAGCCCTGTGAGGAGAGGCTGAGGAGCTGGGGTTGCTTAGCCTGGAGAAGAGGAGGCTCAGGGGAGACCTTATTGCAGTCTACAACTACCTGAAGGGAGGTTGCAGCCAGCTGGGGGTTGGTCTCTTCTCCCAGGCACCCAGCACCAGAATAAGAGGACACAGTCTCAAGCTGTGCCAGGGGAAGTTTAGGCTGGAGGTGAGGAAGAAGTTCTTCATAGAAAGAGAGATTGGCCATTGGAATGTGCTGCCCAGGGAGGTGGTGGAGTCCCCATCCCTGGAGGTGTTTAGGAAGAGACTGGATGGGGAGCTTGGTGCCATGGTTTAGTTGATCAGATGGTGTTGGGTGAGAGGTTGGACTTGATGATCTCAAAGGTCTCTTCCAACCTGGTTTATTCCATTCCATTTGTTTCTGTTCTGTTCTATTCCCTTCTATTCTCCCCTCAGCCTCCTCTTCTCCACACTGAACACCCCCAGCTCCCTCAGCTGTTCCTCCCCAGCCCTGTTCCCCAGCCCCTTCCCCAGCTTTGCTTCTCTTCTCTGGGCCTGCTCCAGCCTCTCAATGTCCTTCTTGGAGTGAGGAGCCCAAAACTGACCTCAGTACCTCTGAAAAACCACCAGGGTCACAGGGTCAGGGCATCAGGTTTGTTTTTCAGAGCTCAGGCTGCGTGCTTGGCCCACACTGCTTGGAGGTTCACCATTATCTGCATTTATTTCTGGTGCTGCCCTTAGCTCAGATCAAGGCAGGGCCTGTGGAAGAGCCTCAGGACCACAGCAGGCATTCCAAACCCTGCATTTTTCTAAGGATGCAATTTTGAAGTCAATCTTGGGAGCAGTTCTTATTTATATTGCTCCTGGCAAATGTGACCTCAGAGAGGGAAGGAAGGCAAAAGCAAAAACAAACCCAAACCAAAGCCAACCCCAGCTCAAAGCCTTTAATTATAAGGCAGCTGACTTTGAGAGCTAAAATTAGGAGAGCTGCACCCCAAAAGGCCATGGAGCAGTGCCTGCTTTTGTCCCATACCTGATTACTTTGTCCCCTAAACTAAGAGGGAGGCAGAAAGCAGCAAATGGGATGCTTGGAGCCTGGTGTCCACCACCACTGGCAGCCCTCATCTGTGAATAAATCTGTCCTGGCTGTTGGCAGAATCAGGAAGGAGAAATGAAGTGTTGGCTTGCAGGCTAAACAGGGTGTATTTTTGGGTTAAATCTCATAGCTTCCAGGTTAAAATTGCAGCCTGAAGCTGCCAGTCTGTGCTTGCCATGCATGCCCTGCTGCCCTAGCAGTGGGGGCTGCTGCTGGAGTGCTTCCCCTTCCCCCTGAGGAGCGGATGCCAGCATTTTCCCCTGCACATTGCTTGCTCAGTGCAGCTATCTGGGAGCCCACTCTCAGCCCTGTGCCCAAGCAGCTGTGCCAAACTGCTCCTGCTCTCAGCAGCCACTCTCCTGAGCCAACCTCAGAGCAGCCTTTCTGAGGTGCTGCCAGATGCAGAGCAGAGCAGTAATGAGGATAAATGATGCCCTCTGTGCTGCTGTGCTCCATGCATGGGCAGCTTCATTAGCTCAGCTCACCAGTGCAGCCTTCACAGGGGGACAGTCCTGACTAGGGGCTTGGAGGTTTTCCTCCTACAGCAGCATTTTGCAGTCCAGCCCACAGGCCAAGCCTGCAGGATGTGTGTTGCAAGGTAACAGCTTGGCCCTCAACAAGTGGCACTCCTGCCAGATGGAGGAGCTTTAGGATGACCAAAAGTATTCACAGGTTCATGAAGAAGAGTGCCACCACTGCCCAGCAGGTCTGTCCCATGCATGATAAACCTCCAGTTCTGGGGCACCCAGCAGAAGAAGGACATTGAAGTGCTGGAGTGGGTCCAGAGGAGGACACAAAGATGATCAGAACCTATTGAGGACAGGTTGAAAGAGTTCTGTCTGGAGAAAAGAAGTCTCCAGGGTGACCTTAGAGCAGCCTTCCAGTACCTGAAGGGGCTACAGAGAAAGGGCTATGGAGGGGCTTTTGACAAGGGCTGGGAGTGCCAGGATGAGAGGGAATGGATTGGAGCTGGAGGAGGGGAGACTGAGACTGGGAAGGAATTCTTGAGAGTGAGCGTGGGGAGACGCTGGATAAGGCTGTCCTCTCCCAGGAGGGGTTCAAGGGCCAGGATGGATGAGGCCCTGAGCAACCTGGGCTGGTGGGAGGTGGATGAGCTTTAAGCTCCCTTCCAACTCAACCCAATCTATGATTTTGCCCTTAGTTTGCTTAGGTCTTAAAATCACTCCAGAGAAAACCCAAGCAGTGTAAGTCCCCACAGCTTGTGACAGAAGTGGAACCCTACTGGGGTTTGCTAGAGGAAGGCACAGTGCTTGAATTGGTGTCTTCTTTATTCCCCTCTCTGTGCAAAACTCTGCAGTCACATAACAAAGGCAGAGGAGCAAGAAAGAGCAATGCCTCCCATGCAGGATTCTCATGATGACTAAGTCAGGACATTGATCCACAAAAGTAATCACTGGGAAGGGGCTGATAAGGATGTGCACAATTGCCATGTGGAATCAGAGGCCTTTATTCCTAATGCTCCACTCAGAGCAATCATATTTACTGGGGGAAGAATGGCAGCTAAGCACAACACCAGGCAGCCACAGATAGAATTGTTCTGCCTCCATCCTCCACCACGAGCAAGGAGCCATCAATTGTCCCTAGGTGTTTGCAGCCTGTCTGCTGTGCCCTGCCGCTGTTTGCTCTGCGCTGATGGGCAGGGGATGTGCTTGGAAAGAAACAAACAGGCAGGGAAGAAAGAAGAGAGCTCTCATTCTGCTGGGTTGGGTTTTCAATGGGCACATCTGCTGAAGAGCAGCTTGGGAGCCAGGCTTCCTAATCACACTTTCAGGGACTGGTATAGAGCAAAAGAAAACTGCTCTGGCCCTGCCCCCTTTCCAACGAGCAGCTTCCCTTCAGCTGCAGTGCCCTATTGTTCTACCTCCTGGGGGTTTGGAGCTCGTGTCTCTTTCTCCACCAAACTCTTTCCAAGTAGTAAATAGAGGGTTGGTGAAATGGAAACATTTGGTCCATTTCTATGGCAAAACTTGGGAAGGAATTCAAACAAACAAACATAAAGTAATATTTGCCTTTGAATAGACTAGAACAGAACAGGGCAGGATGGAACAGAACAAAACAGAGTAGGATAGAACAGGGCAGGATGGAATGGAACAGGGCAGGATGGAATGGAACAAAACAGAGTAGGATAGAACAGGGCAGGATGGAATAGAACAAAACAGAGTAGGATAGAACAGGGCAGGATGGAATGGAACAGGGCAGGATGGAATAGAACAAAACAGAGTAGGATAGAACAGGGCAGGATGAAATAGAACAAAACAGAGTAGCATGGAACAGGGCAGGATGGAATGGAACAAAACAGAGTAGCATGGAACAGGGCAGGATGGAATGGAACAAAACAGAGTAGGATAGAACAGGGCAGGATGGAATGGAACAAAACAGAGTAGCATGGAACAGGGCAGGATGGAATGGAACAAAACAGAGTAGGATAGAACAGGGCAGGATGGAATGGAACAAAACAGAGTAGGATAGAACAGGGCAGGATGGAATGGAACAGGGCAGGATGGAATGGAACAAAACAGAGTAGGATAGAACAGGGCAGGATGGAATGGAACAGGGCAGGATGGAATGGAACAAAACAGAGTAGGATGGAACAGGGCAGGATGGAATGGAACAAAACAGAGTAGGATAGAACAGGGCAGGATGGAATGGAACAGGGCAGGATGGAATAGAACAAAACAGAGTAGGATAGAACAGGGCAGGATGGAATGGAACAGGGCAGGATGGAATGGAACAAAACAGAGTAGGATAGAACAGGACAGGATGGAATAGAACAAAACAGAGTAGGATAGAACAGGGCAGGATGGAATGGAACAGGGCAGGATGGAATAGAACAAAACAGAGTAGGATAGAACAGGGCAGGATGGAATAGAACAAAACAGAGTAGGATAGAACAGGGCAGGATGAAATAGAACAAAACACAGTAGGATAGAACAGGGCAGGATGGAATGGAACAAAACAGAGTAGGATGGAACAGGGCAGGATGGAATGGAACAAAACACAGTAGGATAGAACAGGGCAGGATGGAATGGAACAAAACAGAGTAGGATAGAACAGGGCAGGATGAAATAGAACAAAACACAGTAGGATAGAACAGGGCAGGATGGAATGGAACAAAACAGAGTAGGATGGAACAGGGCAGGATGGAATGGAACAAAACACAGTAGGATAGAACAGGGCAGGATGGAATGGAACAAAACAGAGTAGGATGGAACAGGGATGGAATGGAACAAAACACAGTAGGATGGAACAGGGCAGGATGGAATAGAACAAAACAGAGTAGGATAGAACAGGGCAGGATGGAATAGAATAGACCAGACCAGGTTGGAAAAGACCTTTGAGGTCATCAAGTCCAACCTATCACCCAACACCATCTGATCAACTAAACTATGGCAGCAAATGCCTCATCCAGGCTCTTCCTAAACACCTCCAGTGATGGTGACTCCATCACCTTCCTGGGCAGCACATTTCCATGGCAAATCACCAGCCCTTCATCCAAGAGGGTGACGACACCATGAGCAGGAGGAGCAAAAGCAGGATCAGCTTGCTGACCAGCACCCAGCTGTGTCCCAGAGAACAGGAGCTCAGCTCTGGATCAGCTTGCTGACCAGCACCCAGCTGTGTCCCAGAGAACAGGAGCTCAGCTCTGGATCAGCTTGCTGACCAGCACCCAGCTGTGTCCCAGAGAACAGGAGCTCAGCTCTGGATCAGCTTGCTGACCAGCACCCAGCTGAGTCCCAGAGAACAGGAGCTCAGCTCTGGATCAGCTTGCTGACCAGCACCCAGCTGAGTCCCACAGAACAGGAGCTCAGCTCTGGATCAGCTTGCTGACCAGCACCCAGCTGAGTCCCAGCGAACAGGAGCTCACTTTGATACACTCCATTGGGGTTTTTATTGCCCTGGTGCAGAGCTCCCTCAGTGGGGTGACACTGAAAGGCTAACTGTTTGCTAGGGAGATTGGGGGTGTGGGTCTCCTTCTCACTGGAGGAGAATCAAGTTGCTTCATTGAATGTTTAACCTCTTCCTTTCTGCTGTGGGAAATGCACAACCACTTGCAAGTGAAAGCAAGGCAATGGTGCTTGCAGAGCAGCCTCCTTAGCCTGGCACAGCCCTCACTGCTAAGCACAAGAGGCAAGATGCTTCAAGCACTTCAGGAGAAGCAGGGATGTATTGAGGCAGAACTCCAGCTGGGCACATCCAGGGAGGGTCCTAAGCAATGGAGACTACCTGCTTTTCAGGGCAGATCATCTCCCTGTTGTGAGGAGACTCCAAGCACAGCGCAGCTGCTGCTAGAACGTGGGATTCCCACTCCTTACATCAGAAGCCCAGCGTCCTCCTGCCACCTCCCCTCCTCAGAGCTTCCCTCATCTTACCTCTCTCCCCTCCCACTGCACCCTGAGGTGCTAATGGCTTAGGGAAGAGGCTGCTCCTCCTGCTTCCCTGGCGTTTTACATCACAGCTTGTACCAGCTACTATAATCCACCTTCTAGATAAACACACAAGAGAGGTGCCCTGAGCTTGAACCCTGGGAGTCATCTCCCAGGCATCCTCGGAGGGCTGTGGAATTTGCCAGGAGTGATGCCTGCAATCACATGAGCAACCACTTTGGCAGCTGCTTTTTTTCTTTCTTAGTGTGTGAGGGTTGGTAATCTCCACTAACCCTGAGCATATGCTGCTGAAGGGAAGCCTCTCAGCTGCCAAGCTCAGAGCTGAAAAAGCAAAGTGCCTGTTGCTAGCCCAGCCTCATATATCAGCAGCAAGCAAGCAGGAAGCTGAGTTCTCATCCCAAATGTTTACTTTTGTATAAATAAAAGCCCTTAATTACAGCATCAACTTCAAACTCCAAAGGCCTCTATCTGCTGATCCTACCCCTGAAAGCCTTTTGCTTTGGAAGCAGACACATTCCATCAGGAAAGCCAAAGCCATAAGGCATCATTCACATCTCTGGGTGGCTTTTGTTTTGGGGGGTGGGGTGGGGGGAGGAACACAAAACAGCAAAACAAACTGTGTGGAGATGTGTAGGAAGAAGAGATGCTTGCATTGTTCTTCTGAAGATGGCAGGGTGCAGCTGATGTACAGCATGAAGCTGCTGCACAAATAGCTCTCCTCGTGGGATTGGAAACGTTTCCTGCTTCCCAAAGCTGTGTAGGTTTGCAAGGGGAAGCACACCCCAAGGAGCAGCCACTTGTCTCTCCTCAGTCCCAGCCACAAAGCCTCTTTCACATTTCACACATTCCTCCAACTCTTCCTCATAAGCTTCACAGAATGGGTTGGGTTGGAAGGGACCTTCAGGCTCATCCAGTTCCAACCCCCCTGCCATGGGCAGGGACACCTCCCACCAGCCCAGCTTGCTCAAGGTCTCATCCAGCCTGGTCTTGAACACCTCCAGGGAGGGGATATCCACAAAACCTCCCTGGGCAGCCTGTGCCAGTGTCTCTCCCACCCTCACTCAAGAATTTCTTCCTGATCTCCAGTCTCAGCCTGCCCTCCCCAAGCTTCAGTCCAAAGCCTGCCTTCAGAGCATCATTTGGGTGCACAGGGAAGGTTTGGCAGCACTTGCATTGAATCATCACAAACTGTTGTGCCTTGTACTGAAATCTCAGGCTGGCTGTGTTGGTCTGCACATTTATCCTTTTAATTGGGGCCTGTTGCTCAGAGGAGAGGTGAAAGAAAAGGAAGAGGAGATCAGAGAGGGTAAATGTGGAGTGAATTTGCTAAGCCCACGCTCCTTGGCACTGCTTAGCGGTGTGTATTTGGCAGAGATGTTAACTCCCTGCCCATGCAGGCAGACAAATGAGATCACAGACCTCTCAGAAACCTCCTTGCTTCCAGAGAGGCTTTTACATTATCCCTAGGGAAGAGAGGCTTCTTTTAAACAGAGGTTAGAAACATCTGAAGCGGTAATGAGAGGTTTGTTATCTCCACACTTAAAGAAATACAGCGTGGAAGGAGCCACTTCAGTGCTGCATCGCTGACAAAAAGCCACCTACCTCTTGTGTGAAATAGCTAAGAGCTGGGGTTTGGTTTCTTTACTGTGAGGGGGAAACATTTGTAGCACTCCAGCTTGGCAGCCCTTGCAGCAGGCTAAGCGCTGAGCCTCGCTAGCAGCAGCCTTGACTCCATGGCAGGCAGGCTGCAAGCGAGAGAGGGTGACTGAAGGGAGAGGCTGGGGGCTAAAACCTGTGGGTTTGCTTATCACAGCAAAATGAAGGTCATTTGGGATGTGGTTCCAGGCTCACAAATGCATCAACGAGGCAGGCATGGCTAATTGCTTCCCTTTGCCACCCCTTGTCTTCTCCTGGCGACAATCTGATGCTGAGCAAAGGAAAACTTCCCCCTCAGTTCCTCCTAGCTGTGGTTTTTCCACCTTCTCTTTTTAATTCAAACCAGGCCAGCAGCCCTGCTTGCTGAGCATGGCCCTCCAGAGCCCAGCTCTCTTGCCCCAGCTGTTATCTCACACCACAGATATTTGCTCAATCGATCCATTCATCATTTCTTCCCCCTCATGACTGTGTCCTCTCAGCTCCTTTCAGCAAAGCCCACCTGTCAGAACCACTTTCTAATCTGCTTTGCAGCTGGCTAGAGCTCAAACATTGCTTTGTTTGTGCCCAAGCCCTGCTCATAGCATCCTCTGCCTTCAGCTGGTGGGGGGAAAGAAAGCAAAGCACAACCAGCAGAATCTGGGGGAGCCCCAAAGAGTCAAAATCCAGGCCTGCTCTGCACCTTCCAAACTCCTCTGAGACAGCCCTGAACATGTTCCTGGATGGAGTGGCCTGAAAGGGTGCCAGGGGAGGCTTAGCTTGGAGAGGAGGAACAATTTCTTTGCTGCAAGGGTGGTCACAGGCTGCCCAGGGAGGTGGTGGAGTCCCCATCCCTGGAGGGGTTCAAGGAACCTGTGGCTGTGGCACGTGGGGTCAGGGTTTAATGGTCATGGTGAAGGTTGGACAGGATGATCTTAGAGAGCTTTTCCAACCCCAAAACCTCTGTGGTTTCTCCTGAAAGAGGAGGCAGCTTGCAGGCCACCCTGCAGAGCCTGTGCAAGGCTCCACCTGGGCTTTACTGGTCCCAACACCACAGAGAGCTGCAGCAGAAGGATGAAGCTTTCCACACACAGCTTGTACCCAGCACAGGCTAAAGCAGCCTCTGCAGGAGCTGCTTCCCTGCCCGGGTAGGAGATTCCTGGCAGCCCATCTGCCCTTCTGCATGGGCTGAAAGGGAGAGCTGTGGGCTGACAGATTCACTCTGGCTGCAACTTTTATCTACCTATATTTGCTGCTGGTGGAAGTCTGAGTGCCTCTTCCTGTGGCCTGAGGGTTTGTTTGCTTTGCTCTTTCTTTTCTCTCTCCCTCTTGCCTTTGCAGTTTGGTTTTACTTGAAATAGAAACATCTGTGGCTGGTCCCTCTCTCTCTCTCCAGAGAGCCAGTGTTCTTTCTTCTCTCTTTCTGGGCTAGACTGCTGTTCAAGCCAGGATGCAGAGCCCTTGGATGAAGTCCTGCCTCCTCAGACACCAGATCTGTGCCCCTGAAGACACTGAGCAAGGTTTCCTTGAGTGAGTTTGGTTACCTCTGCTGATTCTTGTGCTCAACTAGTAGAGCAAAAAAAGGCAATAGCTGTAGTGAGATTGAGAGACAGCCTGGTAAGGGAGTCAGAGGATCAGTGCTGGGCTCCTGCTTCCCTCTGAGAAGTGTAGCTCTTGGCCTGCCACTTATTTACTTTGGTTTTAAGGAGGGAAAGTCATGGACATGGCTTGAGCCTTTTTTTGTCTTCTTGGGATTCATTGTTCTGCTGCCTTGATGAAAAGTTTGCCCCTAGGAGGAGATTGTTCTGTTCTTTCCCTGACAGCTCTCTCTCCCTTCCCCATCTCCACCCTTTCCCCTGCACCATATCAAAACTGCCCAGGGAGCTCAAGCCAAGCAAATATTGTTTCCAGGGGATTAGATGAGTTATGTCATCCTTGCTTGTCATGGGGATGATTCTTTCTGAAAGGTCAGCTCAGGAGTTTGTGCAAGCCAGAGAGAGAGGAGAGCATCGTGCTGAGAGCTTGCAAAGGCTGCTGTGGGCCAAACAGCCCCATGGGAGCCCCTGGGTGCAGTCTCACCCTGCTCTGCCTCAGCTTCAAACCATTACCCCTGGTCCTGTCTCTAGACACCCTCCTGGAAAGTCCCTCTGTAGGATCCCTGCAGCTATTGGGATCCATAAACACATCAGAGAGAGAAGAATGAACTCAAGCTTATCCTAATGATCCAAGCTGTGGACAGAGATCTCTGAATGATCTTGAACCTCCCTCCTGCTCTTTTGTTGTTGGATCCTCTGTAGAATCCCTGCATGAACTCAAACTTGTCCTAATGATCCAAGCTATAGACAGAGATCTCTGAATGATCTTGAACCTCCCTCCTGCTCTTTTTGGTTGGATCCTCTGTAGGATCCCTGCAGCTATTGGGATCTATAAACTCATCTGAGGGAGAAGAATGAACTCAAGCTTGTCCTAATGATCCAAGCTGTGGACAGAGATCTCTGAATGATCTTGAACCTCCCTCCTGCTCTTTTGTTGTTGGATCCTCTGTAGGATCCCTGCATGAACTCAAACTTGTCCTAATGATCCAAGCTGTGGATAGAGATCTCTGGAAGATCCTGAACCTCCCTCCTGCTCATTTTCTGGTGGTGATGGTGTGTTGTTGCTGGGTTTGGGGCTGTTTTTTCCCCCTTTTAATCAATTGATTCACTCACCATGTCTCTGCCCCTGAGGCTAATGAGGCAGTGGAGATATTTATGGATGATATTTCCCCAGCTCTTGATAGGACTTTTTAAATGCCTAATTAACTTTGTTTCAAGGCACAACAGCTCTGCTGAAATATGACCTGCTGAGAATCCAGCCCTTGCTAATTTATGCTCAGGACTTATGAAAGCTGAGCCTTTGCTTTCCAAACTTCTGCTTTCCTCTTTGTCTCATCAGAACCTGGAGGGGGGACACCACCAGCACCACTGGTTCTAGGGCTAGGCCTTTTGTATGCAATGGTTTGAAGCTCTCAGGGAGCACTGCCTCCACTTCTGGTGCCCCTCAACATAAGAAGGACATGGAAGTGTTGGAGCAGGTCCAGGGGAGGCCATGAAGATGACCAGAGGGTTAGAGAACCTTCCCTGTAGGAACAGGCTGAGAGAGCTGTTCAGCCTGGAGAAGGCTCCAGGGAGACCTTAGAGGAGCTTGAAGTGGGCTACAAGAAAGCTGAGAAGGGGCTTCTGACAAGAGCTTGTAGTGAAAGGATGAGGGGGAAGGGATTGCAGCCTGAGGAGGGCAGAGACTGGGGATTCAGGAGGGACTCTCTGCAGTGAGGGAGGGGAGACACTGGAACAGGTTGCCCTGGGAGGATGCTCTGAGTCATCCTCTGAGGGTGACTGACACTTTGGCCTTCCTAACAGAGCCTTACCTCATCTTGCTCCTAGTGTGTGCCCCTTAAGCAGACTATTTGCCTACAGACATCTTTGAGTACTTACCAGTGAAGCAAGAGCTCAGCACAGTCCCTCCCCTGTTGCAGGAAGCAGAGGATCTCCTCCTCCCTCAGCTGCCACCAGCAGCCCTCCGATGCCTCCCTAATTGAATGCAACAGAAAAGGCTTTGTCAGTCCTTCCTTCAGAGCTGCTAAGCCTGCAACCCAGCCTAGCAGCCAGAGCTAATGCAAAGGCAATGCCCTATAAATAATCCAAGGGGAGGAATCATTACCCAACCATGCTGCAATAATAATTGTAAATGAATGTGCAGTTTCTAGAGAGCAGAGTGATGAGCCAAGGCCCTTTAACCACAACCAGTGTGCTCAGCTAATGGGAGCTCCTGCAGGCTCCCTCCTGCCCTGGGGCAGCCTCTGTTTTTCTCTGGGTGTGACAGGCTTGCTGGTGAGGAACACAAATGCAATGGGACTGGCTGCAAAGCCTGCAGGGGTGTGTAGGTAGGAGGTAGCTGCCTGCTCAGAGCCTGGGCTTGCTAAGAATAGCTGCCTCCTGCCCTCAGATGGAGGCTGGTGCCAGCCAGGACTGTCAGCCAGGGAGCTGCAAGGACAAGGCTGGGCCCCGACAGAGAGCAGCTTCTGAGCTCTGCACAGTGCAGCAAGGTGAGGCTCTTCACCCAGCATGGGGAACTGAGCAGCATCTGCCACTTATCCACAGTCCCCAGAGGCTGGCCTCCAACAGCCGGCAGAGATTTCACCTTGCAGGCTGCTCTCTGAGCCACTGGATAGCAGCCCCTGCCCCCAGGGGGGCTCCCTGTTCCACCTCTCCTAGGGAATGCTGGGGGAGCACATCCAGAATGAGAGAGAAGCCAAATGCCAGCTGACAGTGTGGGACAGAGAAAGCAGCAAAGCCTCCAGGAGCCTGAAGCTCATCCAGCATCCTTGATTACAAACTTCCCCCATTAAAATCCTCTGCCTGTCTGTGCTGCACTGCTGGCAGCTTCCAGCTCCAGCCAGAGTGACTTATCCAGGCACAGCAGCAGCTCCTGCATCAAACTGCAGCCCAGAGGGAGACTACCCAGTGCAACCCAGCAGAGCTGGTGAGATAAGCTGCAGAGAATCTTTCTCCCATGCAGCAGCTCTCATGCTGCTGTTCACTGTGGCAACCACTCTTGCCCTGGCACTGGCAAGAGGCAACTACCACTCTTGACTTCTTCCACCTTTAGAGGCTGAAACCAGGCTAAGGACAGCCTGAGCCCCAGCTCTCCAGGCTGGAGGAGGAGGCTGATGCTAATCTTTGTCCCATGCAGCAGCTCTCAAGCTGCTGTTCACTGTGGCAACCACTCTTGCCCTGGCACTGGCAAGAGGCAACTACCACTCTTGACTCCTTCCACCTTTAGAGGCTGAAACCAAGCTAAGGACAGCCTGAGCCCCAGCTCTCCAGGCTGGAGGAGGAGGCTGCTGCTCTGTAGCACAGCAAATCCCAGGAGAAAGTGCCAGCCAGAACTGGATAGCTCAGGCACATCTTCAGCATTTAATCTTCCAGGAAGTTTGTTTTCCCCACCCCCCACTCCCCCAGCCTCTATCTTCAGTTGCACATTTCTTCCCTTTTTTTTTCCCTCCAGTGGAGAACTAAAGATAGCAAAGCTGAGGCCAAGCATAACACCAAGCTCCCCCAGATAATAAACAGGTCTGCTAAGACTCAAAGCAGCAAGGATCAGCTCATCCCAGAGGCATCTGGGAGCTGAATGTGTCAGGATTCAGCAGAGCTGTAATAACAGCACAAAAGTGCTATCAGGGACCTCCTGCAACAGGAACTCCACCAAGTAAGAACAGATTCCTGCTTGCATTAATAAAAGGACCTTTGCTGAGCCAGCCCAGCTCCAGCCCTCCCCCCAGCACTGACAAACAGCCCCTGCCCAGCTCTGCTCTTGTTCTGACACACATCCCAGCAACTGTTCCCTGCAAGAAACCCCCACAGGGCCAGGAGGATGCCACCAAGGGAACTGAAGGGGCTTGTGTTTGTTTAATGAACTGAACAATCCCTATCAGTGGATTAAAGAGCCCCTTGCTAGGGCAGGCAGCTTCCCCCCAGCCTCTGCCCTTAGCCTGGCTGCACTTCATTCACTGCTCTGTTTTTAAAGGACAGATAATTCCTGGGCAGAATCCACCATCTATCTGATTGGGGTTTGTTGTGCTTTCAGAAGCTGCTTGCCAGGAGAGCCCAGCTAGCAGGTTTCCAGGAGCACTCAGAGTTGCCTCCCAGATCGCACACATCCCAGCCCTGCATTCCCACCTTGCTTCCCTGCTGCTGCAGAGGGAAGGTTGCTTTGTTTTACAGCTGCTGCTGCTCTCACAGGCTGCATTGGGTTGGAAGGAAGCCTCTAAGGGCATCTTGTCCAACCCCTCTGCAGGCAGCAGGGACAACTCCAGCCAGAGCAGGCTGCAGAGGGACACAGCCAGGCTGAGCCTGAATTGAGCCTCAACCACCTCCCTGGGCAGCCTGTGCCAGTGTCTCCCCAGCCTCCCTGTGCAGAGCTTCCTCCTGGTGTCCAACCTAACTCTGCCCTGCTCCAGTCTCAAACCATTGTCTCTCATCCTATCCCTCCAAGCCCTTCTGAACAGCCCCTCCCCAGCCTTCCTGTAGCCCCCTTCAGACATTGAAATGCAGCTCTAAGGTCTCCCTGGAACTTTTGCTTTCAGGCTGAACAGCCTCAATTCTTTCAGCCTGTCTTCACAGGAGAGGTTCTGCAGCCCTCTGATCAATCTCTGTGGCCCTGTTCTCCTTCTGTCCTGTCCTGTCAGTACCTGACAGTGACCTAAACCCTCCCTCAGTCTGAGGGATTCAACATCTGGCATGGGCTGAGTCTGCTGCTGATACTCAACCCCACGCTGCCATGGTGTCAGCTCCCCAGTGAAAGGGATGGCTGGAGCCAAGCAGCATCGCTGGGCTCGGAGTTCAGGTTGTAACATGAGAGGCTTCCTCTTCTGGAGGAGGAAATGTGCTGGCAACTGGACTTGCAAGTTGTTAAGAAGCAAAGAAACCAAACAAATACAAAACCCAACCCAACACCTAAATAAAGAACCCAACCCCACCCCAAGCAGAAGCTCTGCTCCTTAATTTAGGGCCAGTGTGACCTGGCAATTAGTCATAGGACAGGCTCCAGCTCAATTAAGACAAACAGCTCAGTGTGATGGAAATGGCAATGTGACCAACAGGAGCAACTTGAGTTATAGTCTCAATTTTCTCCATGCTTGATGGATTTCAAATAAGTTCAGAGGAGGTCAAGTGGTTGACTTTTCATTTGCTGATCTCACACAAAGATTTGTCTACTCCTTTCTCTCTCCTTGTGAGCTCTCCAGACTTGTCATCATTGTTCCATCATCCACCCAGGGCCAAAGTCCTCCCCAGCTGTGTCTAGGCTCTGAAGGAGGTCCAAAACTGAGTCTAAAGAGAGGGTGACCTGCAAACTTTCTGAGCACAGGCTGAGGAAGTGTCATTTCCTCTCTGGAACGACCTCTGCCTGGTGTTTCTTAGACTTATCCCTTTCAAATGAATCAACTCAGACTTAAAAAGCGAGAGGGGGAGGAAATAAAGCAAAGCCCAGCCCTTGCTGATTGTCTTTGCAGCTCTGTCCTCTATAATGCCAAAATGGAACACAGTAAGCAGGGTCTGAAGCCACCTCAGGGCACCCAAGGACACAGGGCAGGTTTGGGATGCATCTGCCTCCTGCTCTTGAGTCTTCCTCTGCAACCCTGAGGGGTGGTTCTAGCACACCCTTGCCAAAAGCCAGCTGCCTCCTGCTCTGGAGGCTGTGTTGCCCTTCCTTGCTGGAGAACATCTCCATCCCATGGCTCTTTTCCTGACAGAAGAAACCCAGCTGCAGCAAAAGGAGCCCAGGCAGCATGGGTGCCATTTCCAAACCTCTCTCCCTGGAAGCAGCCTCTTTTTACCTCCCAGATGAATGCAGCTCCTTGGATGTTTGTGCAAGGCAACAGTGACATCCAGTGGCTGCCAGCCCTGAGCCCCAGGCCCACCCACCCCACCCCTCTGGGGCACAGCAGGGTTTAGTTTCCACCTACCCCAAGCCAGGAGTCATTTCTCCCCAGGGCTGGCTCCTGCTGCAGGGGTGAGTGCAGGAGTAGTTGGGCATTGGCACAGCCAGCTGGGAGTGCAGCAGCACCCAGATCTCCATCCACACCCAGATCTCCATCCACACCCAGATCTCCATCCACACCCAGTTTTGGTGTCCCTGAATTTGCACAGCTGCCTCTGGGGAAGCATTGGAAGACAGCAATGCAAAGGGATCTCTCACCACACACAGCAGCAGGGCAAGGGCTCCTCTGCCAATGCACTCTTCAGCCATCCAGGCTGTGCTTGCTGAGTGTCACAGGCAATCGACCCTTTGGCCAGCCTGACCTTCCCCTTGGCTTTGAGGTGCTCCAGCACCTGGAGAGAGCCTACAAGAAAGCTGGGGAGGGACTAGTGACAAGGGCTGGGAGTGGTAGGACGAGAGGGAATGGACTGAAGCTTGAGGAGGGCAGATTGAGAGTGGAGATTAGGAAGGAATTCTTGACAGTGAGGGCTGGGAGACCCTGGAACAGGTTGCCCAGGGGGGCTGTGGCTGCCTCCTTCCTGGGGGTCTCCAAAGGCAGCTCCACTGGCAGCAATCCCTCTTGAGCCCAGAGCTTGTACTGAGAGCAAGCAGGAGCTGGCCCTGAGCAGGCTGCTCAGGCAGGTGGAAGACTGTGAGAGCCTTCACTGCTGAACCCTTGAGCAGAGTTCAGCTGTGCCAAAGAGCCTCTGACATGTCCAGGGCAAGCAAGCAGCAGAGAGGCACCAACCACTCCTGCCCTCTGTGAGCAAAGCCTCTGCCACACTCAAGCTAGCTCTGCAGTTGGAAGCATCCAGCAAGTCTGGAATCAGTTGTGGTTTTTTTCCTCAGAAGTCTGCTAATTCCCTACATGGCATTTCTGTCAGGGAAGCCAGCAATTATGGGATGGCAACTCATGCCAGAGCAAACCAAATTCGATCAGCATGAGAAAACCACTGGAAAGGGCAAACAGCTGGCTCCAGTTAGGGCCTTATTTTTAGAACACATCTGCCAAAGGATTCAAAGTGGAATGGCAGCTCCCTTGAGCACAGATGAGCCCAAGTGCAGACAGCAGTTTCTATTCTTGAGAGATGTGGGATTTGCCATCAGGGAGCTGTTGGCACATGCAGAGTACAGCTCGCCCCTCTGCAGGCACAGGGAACCACATCAGATGCCTCTGTGGGACAAGCCCTGCATGGGAGAGGGGGACTGGGCTGACAGAACCTCAGGGGACAGGGCTGGAAGGGATTACTGAGGCCAGCTGGACCACCACCATGTCCCCAAAGTGAAGAGAAAGCACATCTGGTATAGGAATGCAGCAAGGCACAGAAGCTAAGTGGCCCAAAACTCTTCTTCAAGCATAGCCTGAAAGAGTGGTTGGGGTTGGGAGGGGCCTTAAAGATCCTCCAGTTCCACCTCCCTGCCATGGCCATGGGCAAGGACACCTCCTAGCAGGCTGTTCAAGGCTTCATCCAGCCTGGCCTTGAACACCTCCAGGGAGGGAGCATCCACAGCCTCCCCTGGGCAGCCTGTTCGGTTGTGAGGCTCCAGGAAAGGAGAGGACCAGACTCGATGGATGCCCTGCGAGATCCCTTCCTGTCTCCTCTGACAAGCTCCAGCCATGCCCATTCCTCAGGAGCAGAGACATTCACTTATCACAGCTCCTGGAAATCCTGTCTAAATAAACCTGGTTAGAAAGTGGGAAGACTTTTGGGACCATGGCAGCTTGCCCTGGCAAGAGCTGACACAGAGGCAGTGGCTGGCGTGTTGGACCTTCCACAGCAGGAGGGAGAAAACTCCAGCACAGCTCTTTCTTCCAGCCATCTCCTTGTCCAAGTGTGAACATCACCATCCAGCCACATACACAGAGCCCTGAACAGCTGGGAACCTTCCTGACTTGGAGGAGAAACACAACCCAAACTTCTGGCTCCATGGCTGCTTACATCCATCCTGTTTTATCACCTCCCCAGCAAGTCACTGCTTCGGGGCACAGATTCCTGAGCTCACAGCTAAAGCAGTTTGAAACAGGGACTAAGGGAAAGCTTTCAGCCACAGCTAACTGACCAGAAACTGAGCTACAGGAGTCAGTGTTTTTTCCCTGACTTGAACAGGATCACAGAATGGTAGTGGGGTTGGAAGGGACCTCTAGAGATCGTCCAGTCCAGCTCCCTGTCAGAGCAGGATCACCTAGGGCAGGTCACACAGAACACATCCAGGCAGCCCTGGGGGTGATAAATGCTGTGACAGGGTCAGGGCTGGTGCTCAGTCTCCTGCCATAGCTTCTTCACCACCTTCTCTCTCATGTGCAAGAGTCCAAGCCTTGCACCACAGCCACCTTCAGGAGCTGCAGCCTTAGGGGCTGAGAACTCCCTCCACAACCTTATAGCATCACAGAATCATTTTGGTTGCAAAAGACCTCTAAGGATCATTGAGTCCAACCCTCAAACTAACATCACCACAGCCATAGGGAATCAGAATTGGTTTGGCTGCAAAAGACCTCTAGGATCACCAAGTCCAACCCTCAACCTAACACCACCACAGCTATAGAGAATCAGAATTGGTTTGGCTGCAAAAGACCTCTAAGATCATTGAGTCCAACCCTCAACCTAACACCACCACACCATAGAGAATCAGAATTGTTTTGGCTGCAAAAGACCTCTAGGATCACTGAGCAGGTACTGTCTGCAGCTCAGCTAGCTGAGAGCAAAGGGAACACTGTGTCCTGTCCAGAGCATGCTTCCAGCTTCCAGGGACCTTGTACACAGAAGAGGAATCTCAGGCTGAAGTGAACCAACACATCCCTGAAGTCATCCCCAAACTCCTCTCTTGGCTCTGGCCTCCAGCTTCCCTCAACCTATTTGTGTCCAAGTGCTGAGTGCAGGGGGAAACACCCTGGGGTTTGCCAAGCAGAGAGGACTGGAAGCACAGCAGTGATTGCATGGAGGAGGAATTTGGGTGGAGAAGGAGCCTTAAAAGGGAAATGTTTGCCTGGAGAGAGAAAGGGGAGGGGAGGGAAAAAAAGGTCTATAGGAATTAGATCATTTTAGAAGTATTTACTGCATTGCTGCAGAAACCCTCCTGCTGCCATGTTTAATTTGTTTCAGGCTTGGAAGAATAAATCTCATTAAGTGCTGGTGCTTTTCTTTTCACCAGGAGCAAGCATGTGTTCACACTTAAGGTAATTGCAACCAGCCCTGGCTTTCAAGTGCAAACCCTCCTGCCCCAGCAGGAGCTCTGGATCCATCCTTGCCCAGGGCTCCACTTGGAGCAGCTCTGCAAAGAGGCTGTTCCAGGCAGCAGGGAGAGACAGGTTTAATCTGAGCACCAAGTGTGGGGGAAAGGCCTCCTCTTGAAGCAAGAATCTAGAGGGGATGTTGTGCCCCAGTCGGGCACCACCTGGTAAAGCCAAGCTCATGGCGCTCGGTGCCTGGCTGCCAACCTCTCACATTCAGCCCTTAGGGAGTCTAAAAGCCCCTGTGGAGTGCTTAGAGAGCCTTCAAAGCCCTGGGCAGGCACATCCTCATATCCAGAGCCACAAGCACAGCACATCTGGTGAGAATAGAGTAGAATAGGACAGAATAAACCAGGTTGGAAGAGACCTTCAAGATCATTGAGTCCAGCCCATCATCCAACACCACCTAATCAACTAACCCATGGCACCAAGCACCCCATCCAGTCTCCTCCTAAGCACCTCCAATGATGGTGACTCCACCACCTCCCCAGGCAGAGGTGGAGGAGAAAGTTCTTCCCAGAGAGAGTTGTTGGCCATTGGAATGTGCTGCCCAGGGAGGTGATGGAGTCCCCATCCCTGGAGGTGTTCAAGAAGAGCCTGGACGAGGCCCTTGGTGCCATGGTTGAGTTGCTCAGATGGTGTTGGGTGAGAGGTTGGACTTGATGAGCTCTGAAGTCTTTTCCAACCTGGTTAATTCTATTCTATTATTCTATTCTTCCAGCCCAGCAGAGGCTCTGCTGCTTTGCCAAAGGCAGACTTCTCCACAGGCAGGGATTTAAATACAAATGGGGGGGGGGAAGCAGCAGCAATTCCACACCAGGGAAAAAAAAAACCCAACAACAAACACCAACCCCAAACACTCAGTGTGCTCAACCAGATGGATTTTACAGCTTGAATGATTGCATTTCATTGTCTTGTGCTGGCAAAGTCCAAGCTTCATTATGCTACAGAGGAAAAAAAAAACCCTAAGCACTCCCCCAAACCCAACCCCACACCCCTGGGCTGCTGACAGGCTGGTGCTTGGCAAGAGGGAGGAAAGCAAGTGGGCAACTACAAGAGGGGCACTCTGCTCAGCTCAGCAGACAATGCTCTGGGGGCCCACACCAGGCAAGTAAAGAAAACATCTTACATTTTACCCATGGGAGAGGCTTGCAATGGAAAACTTAACATGGAAGGGGAGAGAGAGAGAGGGGAGAAGGGGAGAGAGAGAGAGGGGAGAAGGGGAGAGAGAGAGAGGGGAGAAGGGGAGAGAGAGAGAGGGGAGAAGGGGAGAGAGAGAGAGGGGAGAAGGGGAGAGAGAGAGAGGGGAGAAGGGGAGAGAGAGAGAGGGGAGAAGGGGAGAGAGAGAGAGGGGAGAAGGGGAGAGAGAGAGAGGGGAGAAGGGGAGAGAGAGAGAGGGGAGAAGGGGAGAGAGAGAGAGGGGAGAAGGGGAGAGAGAGAGAGGGGAGAAGGGGAGAGAGAGAGAGGGGAGAAGGGGAGAGAGAGAGCAGGGGAGAAGGGGAGAGAGAGAGCAGGGGAAGGGGAGAGAGAGAGAGGGGAGAAGGGGAGAGAGAGAGCAGGGGAGAAGGGGAGAGAGAGAGCAGGGGAGAAGGGGAGAGAGAGAGCAGGGGAAGGGGAGAGAGCTCAAAATTCTGAAGAGAAATCAGGTTCTCAACTCTTCCACCTTCAGGGAGCAGCTCTGTCCCATTTTAGCTGCTGACTCCCCTTGAACTTCTTCTCTTCATGGTTTTGGAGGCCCTAGCACTTAATCTGTCATATTTTATTCCCTCTCCCCTCCTCCTTCAGGTGGGAAAACAAGCTCCAGAAGAGATCAGCAGAGGCTTTCCAGCCTTGCTCTTGTTCCTCCAGCACAGAGGGCAGTCCCTGCCACCTGCACTGGGGAAGAGCCAAGGTGGGTAAGGCTGGAAGCAGTGCAAGAACCATTTTCTGTGCTGGGCTAGCTGCCTTGGGAGGCTTCCAAGGAACAGAAACACTTGTCAAAGCTGTCAGGAGCAGGAGAAGGGACTCAAAGCTCTCACAACAGCTAACAGGCATTTTTGTGGCACTTTTAAAAGAAGAAATCCCCCAAACAAGGAAGGGTTATGAGGGATGTAAAAGCAAGTGGCTATGAGAAAGGCCAATGCCCTGACCCCGCAGTGATGGCAGGGCTGGAAGCCCTCTGCTGTGAGGTCAGGCTGGGAGGGTTGGGGTTGGTCAGCCTGGAGAAGAGAAGGCTCCAGGGAAAGCTTCTGGTGGCCTTTCAGGACTTAAAGGGGCTGCAGGGCAAGGGGAGATGGTTTTAAACTAGAAGAGGGAGATTCAGCCTAGACAGGAGAGATGTTTGACACTGAAGGTACTGAGACACTGGCCCAGGTTCTCCAAAGGGGTGGGAGCTGCCCCCTCCATGCAGGCAGCCCAGGCCAGGCTGTTTGGGGCTCTGGGCAGCCTGCTCTAGTTGGGGATGTCCCTGCTGGGTGCAGGGGATTGCAGAATACAGAATTAACCAGGTTGGAAAAGACCTCTGAAGGCATCAGATCCAACCTCTCACCCAGCACCTTCTAATCGACCCAACCATGGCACCAAGTGCCTCAGCCAGGCTCTTCCTAAACCCCTCCAGGGATGGGGGACTCCACCACCTCCCTGGGCAGCACATCCCCATGGCCAATCTCTCTTTCCATGAAGAACTTCTTCCTAACACCCAGCCTGAGCCTCCCCTGGCACAGCTTGAGGCTGTGTCCTCTCCTTCTATCACTGCTTGCCTGGGGTTGGACTGGATGACCTTGAAAGGTCCCTTCCAATCCCAGCCAGTCTGTGATGCTGTGACCCCAATCTGGTTTTTCACACCACAGAACACCAAAGTTTTGCCACCCAGGCTACAGGCAGCCTGCAAGCAGCTTTTGCTGTCTGCTCTGGTCCTCCCTTCTCTCCCACAGGGACAATCATAGAATCATAGAATTGTCAGGGCTGGAAGGGACCTCAAGGCTCAGCCAGCTCCAAACCCCTGCCACAGGCAGGGACACCTCACACCACAGCAGGTTGCTCACAGCCACATCCAGCCTGGCTGCAAACACCTCCAGCCAGGAGGCTTCCACCACCTCCCTGGGCAGCCTGTGCCAGGCTCTCACCACCCTCATGGGCAACAACTTCTTCCTCACATCCAATCTCAATCTCCCCACTTCTAGTTCTGCTCCATCCCCCCCCAGTCCTATCACACCCTGACACCCTCAAAAGTCCCTCCCCAGCTTTCCTGTAGCCCTCTTCAGATACTGGAAGGCCACAATTAAGTCTCCTTGGAGCCTTCTCTGCTCCAGCCTGCACAACCCCAACTCTCTCAGTCTGTCCTCACAGCAGAGCAGCTCCAGCCCTCTGCTCCTCCTCGTGGCCCTGCTCTGGACACCTTCCAGCCCCTCCAGATTCCCAGCAGAGAACCAAGTGCCAGTGCCTGGGAGCTGCTCTTTGCCCCTTCTTCTTTCCCTCCCTCCCTCCCATGCCACCAGGCTTTTTGGCAGCCAGCAGGCTTCCTCCAGCAGACCTGTGCCCAAAGCATGAACCAACAGACATCAACATTGCTGTGCTGTGCCTGAGCAGCACAGCCACTCTCTGGGCCCCTGCCAGCACTTCACATACTCCTTTTATTTACAGCTTCTCTAGCAATTTGTCTTCCAAGAGCTGTCAGGGTATCATATCTGCTGTTTGAATGTTTGGTCTCAATGATGCTCTCACTTACACCAGACTTCAGCTGACACGTTCAAGCCTTTGTGCTGTTATGTTCTTTGCCATCCTTTCTCCTTCAGAAGCATGAGGAGCAAACTTCCCCACAGCTTCAGAGCATCCCTGGTAGCCCTAGCCTGGAGGATTCACTCTCCTGCCAGGTCTTAATGCATTGAGGAGGGCAGATTGAGACTGGAGATTAGGAAGAATTGAGGGCAGGGAGACACTGGAACAGGCAGCCCAGGGAGGCTGTGGATGCTCTCTCTCTAGAGGTGCTCAAGGCCAGGCTGGATGAGACCTTGAGCAAGCTGGGCTGGTGGGAGGTGTCCCTGCCCATGGGCAGGGGGTTGGAACTGGATCATCTTGAAGGTCCCTTCCAACCCAACCCCACTGCATGAATCCACCTCTCTCTGACCTGCACCTCCCACCAGCCTTCAGTTCTTGCCTGAAATGGTTAAAGTGCTTGACATAATTAGCTCTTAATTGTGAGCAGCTGTACCCATTATCAGTTTAATTCCTAATTAATTGTTACAATTAATGTTGCCTTGCCTAGCCTGGTCTTAAGAATTGTTTGCTGGGGGAGGGAAATGTTACATGTTAATTAACTGGCTCCCAAATTTTAGCAGTTAATTAAATATTCTGGGTCTGCTGCTGGGCCTCCTGCAAGCAATTAGTGAGGCAGAGGTCAATTAAATGTGTTAACCTGCACATTATTCTGTTGGCATGACCAGGCAGAGGACTTCATCACATTCAAAGGAGATTTGAAGTTACTTCTCGTCCTCAGGAAGATCATAGAAAGGTTTGGGTTGGAAGGGACCTTCAAGATCATCCAGGTCCAAGCCCCTGCCCTGGACAGGGACACCTCCCACCAGCCCAGCTTGCTCAAGGCCTCAAAAACCCCCACACAGGATACAGACAAACCACAGCCATGCAGGCAGCAGAGGTGCTGTGAGCATGTTTTTGACCAGTGGTGGCTGAGCATTCTTCCCCTTAAACCTGCATGCCCTGGAAGCACAGAATGGCTGAGGTTGGAAGGGGCCTCAGAGGTCATCAGCTCCAAGCCCCCCCCTGCCTGCAGGGCTGCCTCTCATCTAGGCTTGGCTGCTCAAAGCCTCAACCTGACCTTGAACACCCCCAGGGAGGAGGCAGCCACAGCCTCCCTGGGCAGCCTGTGCCAGAGCCTCACCACCCTCCTACTGAAGAACTTCTTCTCCAGCTCCACTCTAACCCTGCTCTGCCTCAGCTTCAAACCATTCCTTGTCCTCATGAAAAGTTCCTCTGCAGCCTTCCTGCAGGATCCCTTCAGCTATTGAGATGCAGCTCTAAGGTCCCCCTGGAGTCTTCTCTTCTCCATGCTGAACACCCCCAGCTCCCTCAGCCTGCCCTCACTGCAGAGATGCTGCAGCCCTTGGATCCTCCTTGTGGACTCTCTCCAACACACTGCCTGTGAGCCCAGCCTCACTGCATCTGCCCTGGCAGCCAGAACTCTTCATTTCCCACATCTCCCTGGCTGTCAGGGCTCAGAGGATAGTTAGCAAAACTCATTTCCCAGAGCAGGACATCAGCTGGTGGGAGGGGTGGTGGTGTTGGATCTTAATCCATCTTAAGCAACCTTTCCTCTGCAGCTTGGTTTAAAGTGCAGAAGTCATTGAGCAGCTGTGCTTGGCAGAGCCTCAGGGAACCACCAAGACTGGATGAGGCTCTTGGTGCCGTGGTTTGGTTGATGAGATGGTGTTGGGGGAAGAGTTTGGCCTGGATGATCTCAAAGGTCTTTTCCAACCTGGTTAATTATCCTCTGTTTAACCCTCGAGTGTGCCCATTGGCAGAGCAGCTCTCCCCCGCTTCAGCCTGCTCTGGAAGGCTGCAGCCTGCACACAGACAAGTGTGTGACTGCTCTTGTGCTCAGCCATGTCCCTTCCTGCAACCATCTGCACCCTGGCTTTCAAGCTGAGGTGATTTCATCTCTCCTCCAGACCAGGGCAGCTCTGTCTGAGCCCAGGGCCTTTCGTTTCCAACCCAGGGAGACATGGGTGAGGAATATTAATTGCTTTAACATCTTGTTGTGATAAGGCCAAGCACATTTCCGTGCTTGGGCTGGTTGCTAGGGAACTGGGAATGGCAAGTCATGGACTGCATTTGCTTCAGGGCCCACTTGGGCTGCGAGGCAGCGCTGAGCCAGGGACTAGGATTCGCCTGTTAATTATTTAGAGGCTAATAAGAGAAAGGGCAAAGAAGAAGGGAAAAAAACAACATTCAATGAGTAGGGTGGGGTTTTTTCCCCCCTCTCTCTCCTCCCAACTTGGCTTTCAGACTAGAGGAGGTCAGGAATCCCCAGGGCCAGCCAGCTCCCACTCAATACCTTCCCCCTGGAGCAGGGGCAAGAGCTGCCCCTGCTCGTCTGACGTCGCTCTGCCACGCTGCACCTCGCACAGCACCACAGCCAAACGACTTAGATCTAAATCTAATTGTCTGGAAATTGTAAGCATCCCATTCTCCCCTTTCACTTCTAATTTTAGCTGTAAACAAGCTGGCAAGTCAAGCCTGTCCTGTCGCCTCCACCTGCAAGCAGCGCTGCTGGCAGAGCTGCTCCCCTGAGCGGGGATGGTGCCTGCTGCCTCCTGCCAGGGGCTTTGCAGCACAGCCAGGGGAGCACAGACTCACTGAGGGTGGAAAAAGACCATTAAGTCCAACCATCAACATCCCAAGCTTCCATGGGTGAGGGGAAAATGATGATTGACCAGGGTAATGCATGGAGGGTTGCACCAACACAGCCCTGCTCTGCCAAATCACAGCATGGGAAGGTCCTCTCTGCATAAGCAGCAGCTGCTCAAGTTGCAGTTTTCTACCCAGGAACAAGGGTTGCCTGCCCCTGTGGGGGGAGGGCAAGGAGAAAGAGACCCCCTGGGCTTTGCCACCTGGACACCCAAGCTACCACTGTCTGACTGCCACAACAAAGAGAGCCCCGAGAGGTAAAGAGCAGAGTGAGCACTGAGGGAGTTGGGAACCCACAAAGGCACAAAAACCTTGAAAGGACACCAGAGGGTAAAGCTGTCTGCTTCCACAGCCTGCCATCAACAGCAGCCAGACAGCAGCAGGGCAGAGCAGAGGAATCCAGGCTTGCTCTACCTCTTCCCTGTGGCTTCACCGACTGGAGCACTGCAGCTGCCTGCCCCTTCCCGTGCCAGCCATCAGTCACTGTCTGGCTTGGAGTAGGGGTGGGAGAGGATTTGCCTTCAGGAGAGCCTGCTGCAACTAACTGTGCAGTAGAGAGGGAGGGCAAGAGGCTGCTCTTGGCAACAGATGGCTACAAGAACTGGCAGACCTTTAATCCCCAGCTTGATGTCTCTGCAGCCTTGAAACTGAAGATTCATCTCCATCCTAACCTGGCAACGGAGGCTGCATCACTCAGGTGCTTCTGGGGGGCAGGGGGAGGTCTGGCATCACTTAGGTTTGCATCTTGTTCTGCTTCCCAGCCCTGGGAAACTCAGGTTACATCTGGGAGGGTCAGACTGGATGATCTCCAAAGGTAATTTCCATCCCCCCCCCCCCCCCATCATGCTGGGATGTCCTAACTCTAGGCTGCACCAAACCCATCTCCAGGCTGCTGCAGCTCCCCAGCACTGCTTTATGATTCCATGGCTGACAGCAGAGGCTTCAAAGGATGGCAAAGGGCAAGTGTGGAGTTTGTTCTTTCTTTCACTTCCCCCCCCCTCATCACACTGGAAGGGCAGGAGAAGGAGAGCAGCAGCTCCTGCTCACAGCTCGTTGAAGGTTGTCTCAGCAGCTGCACCTGGTTAAGCACAACTCCCATGGATCCCACACACAGCCAGCACCACAAACAACAGCAACTGCCAGCAGAAGGCTCAGCAATTCCAGCTGTGCTTCCAGGTTTTGTTTTGAAACACAGGCCAGACCTCGGTGCCAGAGAGCTGCATCAGGCCAGGAACTACCTGAGCCTTGCCTGGGCCAGGCACAGGGACACTTGGCTTTGAGAAGCACAGGGCAGCAAATGCAGCATGGAGCACCCCCCAGACCCTTTGGGGATAAAATTCCTTCCTCTGCTTCTTCAACTCGAGGCTGCTCACTGCCAAAGCAGAAGGATCCCTGGAGCAGCAGCTCTCAGGGGTAGGTGCAAGCCAGCTCCTGTCAACAGGATAAATAATGCTTGGAATGGCACAGGATGACAGCAACTGATGACACATCACAGACACATTCACAGACTTGGGCTTATGCACATCTATCATGAGAGGGAAGTCTGCACCACACCAGACAAATGAGCTCTGGATACTGCTGAGAGACCTCCACAACCACAGGCTCATAGGGACTGTTTGGGGTGGAAAAGACCTCTGAGGTCATCCAGTCCAAGCATCCTCTGACTCTGCCAAGACTGGGGCTAAACCATGTCCCTCTGCATCACACCTCTGAGGCTCTAAAGCAGCTCCAGGGATGGGGAGACCCAGGCAGCTCCAGGGATGGGGAGACCCAGGCAGCTCCCTGGGCAGCCTGTTCCAGTCTCTGAGAGCCCTCCCAGGCTCTACCAACACATAGAGAATGGTAGAGGTTGGAAGGGACCTCTGGAGATCATCCCACCCAACCCCCCTGCCAGAGCAGGATCACCTAGGGCAGGTTGTACAGGATGGCATCTAGGTGGGATTTGAATGCCTCCAGAGATGGAGGCTCCACCACCTCTCTGGGCAGCCTGCTCCAGCTCTCTGTCACCTTCAAAGCAAAGAACTTTCAGCCCACATGAAGATCCCAAGACCACAGATCCCACCTCTTACAGAAATCCCTGCTCCTGCAGGCCAAAGGCAGTGTGGAAGAGACTGCTCTAGCCCAGGGAGAAGCTTGCTGCCACATTTCTTGCTGGGAAATACTGGACTGGGAAGAAACAAACCAAGGAAATCCAGGTGCTGCCTTCCACAGCAGTGCTGGAGAAGGAGAATACCCAGGATGAATTTTGGATGAGCAGTTCCTCCTCACTCCTCCATGGGAAACCAATTGGTTTATGCAGATTTGTAGGTGGGACACCTACCCCACTTGAACAATATCAGCTAGCTGAGCACCACACTGCTGTACTGATGAGGCCATGGATCAGGGTGAAAACTGTTCCCTGCTTCTGTCTCTTCCTGAAGGCTGTGAAGCTCTCTTGCTGAGCTACAAGAAACAGATCAGAGCTGAGATGGAGCCTCAGCCACCACGGGGTATGGGCAGGTGTGGGGGGGCATGGAGAGGTTTCTTATTGCCATCTCTGGAGGGGAGTTGCAGGTTTGGGATGTTGAAAACAAGGCAGTGAAGTGTTTGTGTGCTGTAGAATCATCAGGGTTGGAAGGCTCAGCCAGTCCCAACCCCCCTGCCATGGGCAGGGACACCTCACACCACAGCAGGTTGCTCACAGCCACATCCAGCCTGGCTGCAAACACCTCCAGGCAGGAGGCTTCCACCACCTCCCTGGGCAGCCTGTGCCAGGCTCTCACCACCCTCCTGGGGAAGAACTTCTTCCTCACATCCAATCTCAATCTCCCCACTTCTAGTTTTGTTCCATCCCCCCTCAGTCCTATCACTCCCTGACACCCTCAAAAGTCCCTCCCCAGCTTTCCTGTAGCCCTGCAAGGCCACAATGAGGTCTCTTTGGAGCCTTCTCTTCTCCAGCCTGCACAACCCCAACTCCTTCAGCCTGTCTCCATAGCAGAGCAGCTCCAGCCCTCTGCTCATCCTCATGTGCTCATCCTGTACTCACAGCAGCTCCACTGGAGCCTGCAGACAGAAGGCTGCACCCATCCTGAGGGCTCTGCTGCGCTGCTCCCTACCCCCTCTCATCATAACAGAAGAGCTGGGAATGGGCTGATGCTATTCTGTTATTTATTTACAGTGATGGCTTTTCCCAGTGGTTTCCCAGACCCATCACAAAACATTCAGCCAACAGAGCCGAAAATCTCCTCCCAAGGTGAGCTCTCCCCCCAGGGAAAAAAACAGCATCAGATTCTCATGGCAATTAAAGGGCTGACCCCCAAACTCCGCACCACAGGACGAGCCTGCACGACAAAGAGCTGTGAAAGGCTCTGCCCAGGCTGCTAAATGTCACCGCTTCCCTCAGCACCTCCGGGGGGGGCCTGCTAGAGCTGCGCCCTGCATCTGCCCCTCCTCATCACCGGCGCCTCGCACAGCTGCCACCCTGGAAGCCGTTGTGCAGCGGCCGCAGCTGGCCTCCTGCTCCTCTTCCTCTCTGTTCACAGCAGCTATTCCTCTCCAGCCAAGGAGAATTGCTGCTCGGGACGGTCTGAAAGCAAGCTGCCTGTTGCACGGCAGGCTGAGCTGGCACGGAGGGCACATTCCTCCTCTGGAAGACAAGGCACATCCTCATGGAGACGCAGCTGCTGGTCCCTGCTGACAAGCTTGATTAACGTCCAGCCTCACGCAGATTTGGTTCAGAGGAAAACCCAAGCCACCAGCGGAGACAGAAAGCCAACCACAGCCTGGGCTGCAGCAAGAGAAGCACAGCCAGCAGGGCCGGGGAGGGGATTCTCCCCCTCTGCTCAGACCACACCTGGAGCACTGTGTCCAGTTCTGGAGCCTCTGTTCCAGGAAGGCTCTGGAGGTGCTGGAAGGTGTCCAGAGAAGGGTCAGGAGGAGGAGCAGAGGGCTGGAGCTGCTCTGCTGTGAGGACAGGCTGAGGGAGTTGGGGTTGTGCACCCTGAAAAAGAGAAGACTCCCAGGAGACCTAATTGTGGCCTTCCGGGATCTGCAGGGGGCTACAAGAAAGCTGGGGAGGGACTTTTGAGAGTGTCAGGGAGGAATAGGACTGAGGGGGAATGGAACAGAACTAGAAGTGGGGAGATTGAGGTTGGATGTTAGGAAGAATTTCTTCCCCAGGAGGGTGGTGAGAGCCTGGCACAGGTTTCCCAGGGAGGTGGTGGAAGCCTCATCCCTGGAGATGTTTGCAGCCAGGCTGGATGTGGCTGTGAGCAACCTGCTGTGGTGTGAGGTGTCCCTGCCCATGGCAGGGGGTTGGAGCTGGCTGAGCCTTGAAGTCTCTTCCAACCCTGCCCATTCCGTGATCAACAGCCTCTCCCTGCTGCCCTTTTGAGAGGACTCCTTGCTTGCTTTCGAGTGAAGAGGATATTTGCACTACCCTGATGCTTTCATTACACAGATCTCTGCGTGAAGTGGCGAAAATGACCTTCATTGTTGGTAGAGGCAATGAAAATAAATGCCAAGACTCATTGCTTTGTTAACCATCATGAGCGGCACCCCTCGGCTCCCCCAGCCCCGGCGGTCTGCTCGCTGCGAGAGCGCAAACCCTGCATTGTTCTCGTTAAACGTCGCTAAAAATCTGCGGCGAGAGGTCTAAACACAATTAAGGGAGCGCCGAAAGTGAAGTGATTGAGGGCTTTTGCATCCCGCTCCTGGCCTGGAGCGCAGACCGCGGCGCACGCCAGGCAGAAGGGCTCAGAGACCGACCGAAAGAGCAGAGCTGCACCGCGCTCAGCTTTCCGGCTGGCTGCTTGCCCCAGCTAGGATTTGCAGCTCATGACATTAAATGGATTTCCCCTGGGCTCTTTCCCAGGGGGGGAGGCAGGGCAAGAGACAGCCTGCAGCACAGCGAGCAGGGCCGGAGCGCCTGGTGGCTTCATTTCCCCTTCCACTGGAAGACGTTTGGGTTCCCTGGGAGGTTTTCTTTAACCACCTGGGCTCCACGTCCAGGATTGAGATGGAAACTGGGTGCCTGGGACAGGAAAAGCTGAGAGCTTGGAAATGATCAACACCTACCCCTAGAGCCTGTCCTGCCAAGCTGTTGCCACGCAGCCAATGCCTTGAACGCCTCTGTTTCACACTTTGCTTACAGCAGGGCTTGCCAGGGGCAAAAAGAGTTACTTTAGTGTGGCATGAAAGCAAGGGATGGAAGGTAGGAAGGTATGAAAGGCAGGAAGCTCTGGCAGTGGCAATGAAACAAGCAGCCGGGGTGGTTTGTTCTTTTGGGTGCCACGGGATGGTTTTAGCTTTGCCCTCGGGTTGCCTTGCTCTGCAAGGAGAATGTCACACACAGAGGGGCCAAGCTCCCAAGGAGATTTGGGGATGCTCAGAGGAGCCAAACACCTCCCATTATTCCTCCTCCCCGCGGCAGCTCCCTCCGAGCTACTCATCAGCACCCCCCCTGCTCTGCCAGTCCCCGCAGGAGCTGATCAAAGCCTTTGCCAGCATTCATTCTTCGCTGGCACCTTCCTTGGCAGGGGTGGCCCCCACGCTGTGCAGGCTCCTGCAGCCCCACAGCACACACACTGCTCTCTCTTATCGGCAGGGATTGCAGCTTGAAGTCCCTCTCTGCCAAGCCCCTGTTGTCACTTTGATGTTGCAAGTTTATATTGTGTCCTTGTCGCAGAGTTTCTTCTGTTTCTCTCTCTGTAACTCTCTCCCCCTCTGGCTCTTCCCCCCCCCCCTCCCCATCCCCCAGTTTTCTTCCTGCTCTCTCTGTTGTCTGCATACAAAAGCCCCTCTCAGTTCTCCACAGGCTACATTGTCCTGTAATTGCTCTCCAATCTCGAAGGAAGGAAGGGTGGGGGAAAAAAAAATTCATTCCAGTCTGATCCCCCTTATTTTTCCCTGTAGAAGTGATAAATGCTTCCACGGATCCCTCTGCTTGCAGTGGGGTGCTTAGGCAGAGCATGAATAAAAACTTCTCCCCTAACAGCATGGCAAGTAACAAGCTTCCCTGGAAGCCACTCTGCTGGATGCTGTGGCTGGCACCACACCTGCTCCCTTCTAGCTGCTTCGACTGATGCTGCTACTAAGCCTTTGAGACTTCTTCCAGAGGAGGTCCCCCAGCCAGAAGCAGAAGATGCAGAAGCAGCTGCTGAGGAGGTCACTCTCACCTAGCTGAGCACCTCCTTTGGGGATGGGGAGAGGGAGAAGCAGCCCTGCAGCAATGAACTCGGGGGTGCTGGTGGATGGGAAGCTGGACATGAGCCAGCACTGACCAGTGGCTCCCTGGGCTGCATCAAAAGAAGTGTGGCCAGCAGAGGAGAGAGAAGACTCTGCCACTCTGCTCTGCTCAGACCCCTCCTGCAGTGCTGTGTCCAGCTCTGGAGCCTGGACCTGATGGAGCAGGACCAGAGGAGGGTTATGAAGATGATCAAGATGACCTTGGGGCTGTTCAGCCTAAAGAAGAGAAGGCTCCAGGGTGACCTTAGAGCTGCATTTCTACAGCTGAATAGGACCTACAGACAGGCTGGGGAGGGACTGCTCAGAAGGGCTTGGAGTGACAGGATGAGGGACAGTGGTTTGAGACTGGAGCAGGGCAGAGTTAGGTTGGGCACCAGGAGGAAGCTCTGCACAGGGAGGCTGGGGAGACACTGGCACAGGCTGCCCAGGGAGGTGGCTGAGGCTCCATCCCTGGAGCCATTCAGGCTCAGCCTGGCTGTGTCCCTGTGCAGCCTGCTCTGGCTGGAGCTCTCCCTGCTGTGGGCAGGGGGTTTGAACAGGATGCCCTTGGAGGCTGCCTTCCAGCCTGATGCAATCTGTGACTCTGTAATTCTAAGTCAGGGGAAACACTTTCCCAATGCTTTCTGAAACTCCACGTTCCCAGCACAGCTGAAGGCAGCCCAAGAGCAGGGGCAGAACCCTCCCCCAGACCACCACAGCAGCATCTGCCAGGTGAGGGTCTCTGGTCCTCTCACAACAGAACAGCCACAACACCAAGCAGCAGCCAGCTCTCTTCTCTTGTCCTCCTGCTTCACTTTCCCCCAGGCACGACCCAGTCACAGTAAATTTCCTAACAACAACGTTTTTGCAGCAGGAGTTGCATGACAATGGAATCACTGCCATCAGAGCTGTTATTGCCCCCCAGTCGCTGCCCTGAGAAAGCTGTGCTCGTTACACAGGCAGTAAACTCAAGTCTGGGGAGAGATTAAGCAGGAGCAGCCAAGACTCAATCTCTCTTGTGGGGAAATAGAGTTTCAGGGTCTCCCTCCACCAGCTGGGTTTTATTTTGCTTCCCTTTCTTTTTGCTAACTAGCAGAAAGAAAGCACTGTGGCTTCCTGTCACCTCCTGGCTGCTATCAGAGCCTTGCAGAGCTTCATCAGGCTGTGCAGTGGAGTGGAGAAATGCAAGAATATCAACCAGGCTGTGCCTGTGCAAACCAGCAGCCCGTGGAGCTCTGCAGAAAGGGTCTCAGACTAGGGGAAATAAAACCCCGCAGACTGAGGGATTTTTATCCAGGGCCCAGGATCTCACTCCCTTCACAGGCTCAGAGGATGTCAGGGGTTGGAAGGGATCCGAAGAGATCATCCAGTCCAACCCCCCTGCCAGAGCAGGGTCATACAATCCAGCTCAGGTCACACAGGAACACATCCAGATGGGGCGGGAAAGCCTCCAGAGAAGGAGACTCCACAACCTCTCTGGGCAGCCTGCTCCAGAGCTCTGGGAGCCTCACAGGGCAGAAGTTCCTCCTCATGTTGAGGTGGAACCTCCTGTGCTGCAATTTACATCCATTGCTCCTTGTCCTATCCCAGGGTGCAAGTGAGCAGAGCCTGTCCCTGTCCCCTGCCCCCCAGCCCTCAGATACTTATAAACATTGGTTAAATCCTCTCTGTGTCTTCTCTTCACCAGACTAAAGAGCCCCAGGTCCCTCAGCCTTTCCTCCCCAGGCAGTGCTCAGTCCCCTACTCATCCTCACAGCCCTCTGCTGGACCCTCCCCAGCAGATCCCTGTCCCTCCTGAACTGGGGAGCCCAGAACTGAAGGCAGACCTCAAGATGAAGTCTCAGCAGGACAGAGGGGGAGAAGAACCTCCCTGGATCTGCTGGACACTGCTGAATGCACCCCAGGACCCCACTGGCCTTGGCCAGCAGGGCACAGTGCTGCCCCATGGACAAGTTGTTATCCACCAGGACTCCCAGGACCCTCTCCACAGGGCTGCCCTCCAGAGCCTTCCAGCTGATGCCTTTTGTGCTCACAAAATGATTAGACCTTAATGGTTTTCCCTTCCACCAAGCTGCCCAGGGACTCTTTACCCCCAACAGCAGCAGCCCCCAAGCAAGGACAAGAAGCCATTGGGATGTGCTGCCCAGGGAGGTGGTGGAGTCCCCATCCCTGGAGGTGTCCAAGAGGGGACTGGATGTGGCACTTGGAGCCATGGCTTAGCAGTCAGGAGGAGTTGGGTGACAGGTTGGACTTGGTGATCTCTGAGGTCTTTTCCCACCTGATTGATTCCATGAAGGATGGTTTGGAGAGCAGAAAGGCAGATCCCAAGGGATGGGTCTGGGATCCTGGGGAGAGAAGCTGAACAGACAGGCACCTGGGTGGGCCATGCACAACTCCTCTCCCTGGTGCCTGCCTCCAGCAGCTCCCAGGCAGAGCTAAAAGTGTGCAGCACCATTTCAGCATCACAGGCAAAACACTCAAGCTTTACAAGCAGGGAAAAGTATTTCACTGGCACAGACTCACTCTTTTTTTTCCCCTACTAACCTGACATAAAAGCTATCAAACTGTATAAATAAACCTGGGGAATTATCTCCTCCCTCAGCCAGAACCCTCACTGGGCCCTGAATGGATTCATTTTGAATGGGTTATAAATTCCTGATAAAGGAGATTTCAGCTCTAAATTGGGTATTTAATGATGCTTTCCCTGCAGCAGTGCTCTACAGAGCAAGGCCAGATTCTCAGCTGGGCTCTGGCCTGGGCCACCCCATGTTTACTACCTCCACTGTCCCTCTCTGCATCACAGCAGGCTGCTGGAGCTGTGCAGGGCTCCCTCACTCCCACTCTGCTGGCACAGAGCCACTGCATTAGCTGTTCCTCACCTGCCCCATGCTGGGGCTGCCCTGATGGTTGGAACTGCCAGGTGCCTGTGGCCCAAAATATCCCAGGAAAGTGCTCAGGCAGCTGAAATGCTGCTGCAATGTGCTGCTCCCCCAGGGAGAAGAGCAGGAACAGCTCTGCAGACTCTGAACCTTGTGCCAGAGCAGCATCCAGGCTGCCTCTGCCCTGTATAGAATCAGTAAGGTTGGGAAAGACCTCAAAGATCATCAAGTCCAACCTATTACCTAAAACCTAACACCTCCTGGCTAACTAAGCCATGGCTCCAAGTGCCACAGCCAAGCCTTTTTCAAACACCTCCAGGGATGGGGACTCCACCACCTCCCTGGGCAGCACATTCCAGTGACCAAGAACTCTTTCTGTGGAGAACTTTCTCCTCACCTCCAGCCTAAACCTCCCCTGGCACAGCTTGAGACTGTGTCCTCTTGTTCTGCTGCTGCTTGCCTGGGAGAAGAGACCAACCCCCTCCTGGCTACAACCTCCCTTCAGGTAGTTGTAGACAGCAATGAGGTCTCCCCTGAGCCTCCTCTTCTCCAGGCTAAGCAACCCCAGCTCCCTCAGCCCCTCCTCCCAGGGCTGTGCTCCAGACCCCTCCCCAGCCTCCTTGCCCTCTCTGGACACCTTCAAGTGCTGCATTCTGTGTCCCCCTGTGACCTTAGGGGACAGAATGCATCACACCAAGGCACGGGCTGCTGCTCTGCTGGGCGCAGTTTGAATTCCCACTCGCCCCTTTCCACTTCATTTAAATGCAAATTCAGAAAGGGAACATCATGAGGGGGAGGGAAGGAGAGGGAGGGAGGGAGAGACAGACAGACAAGCAGTCCTTGAGGCTGTCTGTGCCTAGCAAAGGAGAACATAAGGGAGGCCACATAAAGGACACCGTGGCAAGGAGAGAGCTGGGCAAGCTCTCAGGGCAAGCTGAGCATCAGTGAGGAGATCACAGTATCACTAAGGTTGGAAGCGACCTCAAAGATCATCAAGTCCAACCTGAGCTATGCTTTTAGTCCTTTTTTATGCCAAAGCCCTACTCAATAATAAAGAAAAGTCAAACTGGAAGCTGGTCAGAGGCAACACAACTCGAGCTGGACTTAGATCTAACTGCAGTTCAACACCTTACAGCTACATTTCAATACCATATGACTGCATTGCAATATCTGAAGGGAGCTGCAGGCAGGCTGGGGAGGGACTGCTCAGCAGGGCTGGGGGTGGCAGGAGCAGGAGCAAGGGTTTGAGGCTGGAGCAGGGCAGAGTTAGGTTGGGCACCAGGAGGAAGCTCTGCACAGGGAGGCTGGGGAGACACTGGCACAGGCTGCCCAGGGAGGTGGCTGAGGCTCCATCCCTGGAGCCATTCAGGCTCAGCCTGGCTGTGTCCCTGTGCAGCCTGCTCTGGCTGGAGCTCTCCCTGCTGCCTGCAGGGGGGTTGGACAGGATGCCCTTGGAGGCTCCCTTCCAACCCACTGCAGGCTGTGAATCTGCACACCCAGGGTATTAACCTGTGCCTGAATTCCCATGAAGGTGTTGGCAGGGGGAGAGGTAATAAACACGGGAGGGAGCAGCCTCTAAGTCTGCCCTGGCACTGGGAGAGAGTGGAATTCCTCTAACACCAGAGCAGAGCTGTCAGTTCAGGATGGTTTGTGCAAGCTCCAGCAGCTCCTCACCCTCTGCTTCCCAGTATTCCTCTGGCTAAAGCAGCACAACACTTCTGCTGCTCATCACCTTTCAGCTCAACGACTCAGACAGTGCTCACAAGCTCCTGAGAAACCTGAGAACACCACAAGAAACCTCCTCCAACATTCCCTGCTGGACAGAGCCTAAGTGCAGACAAAAAATGGCTCTGGCCGAAGTTATTCAGGCTGGACCTAAAGATAACAACAAGGGGGAGAAAAATCCAACAGCCTATTAAACATGGGAGCAGGGCTAGATAAGAGTGGAGCTTCAAAGTGCCTGCAGCAGTAAAAATAGGAAGGTAATCTCCCAGCAGAGGCAAAGCAGCAGGGTCTGCTATAAAAAGCCTGGAGGGGAAAGCAAAAGGAGGCTGAGTTGCCCTGTTTGTTGTTTTCTGCAGCGCCGTGGGTGGATGGCAGCCATCAAGGGAGCTGCAAAAGGACACTGCCCGCAATTAGCGAAGGAGCAACACTGGGAAGCTTTGACAGATGCTAAGGTGCCAACATCTTTGAGCCAGTGCTTCCTTCTACCGTGATCCTCACTGAGACTGAATGGATATCACTCATCTGAAACGGAGTTAGGCTCGTCCCCTAAACACTTCTGAAGGCAAAGCCACTCTCTGCAGTCCTTCTGCCACCTGCTGACCCCTCCCCAGCTAGGAGGAGGGCTGGAGAAAAGAAGAGGAGACCCACGGGGTTGAAATGAAGATTAATTAATCAGCCAGCAGTGCCTCTGACTGCTGAGCAATTGTGCATCCCCTCAGCCTGGACAAAGCCAAGGCTGCCAAGCTCACACGTGCAGGGGGCTGCTCAGGTCTGCATTCAGCCACGGAACAGCAAAGGCTGCCTGCCTCCATGGGGCCAATTAATTTGCCTCCAGCACTCTCAGCTTCTCTTTCACCAAAAGGTGCTCAGCCCTCCAAACAAATCAAGTGCAACAGACCTGGGAGCACTCAGCCTTTATCAAAAGCTCTTCAAATGCTTCACACAGCTCAGAGACTGGAGCTGGGGAAGGAATTCTGCCCACTGAGGGTGGGCAGACACTGAACAGGTTGCCCAGGGAGGTGTTCAAGGCCAAGATGGATGAAGCCTTGAGCAACCTGGGCTGGTGGGAGGTGTCCCTGCCCATGGCAGAGGGTTGGAACTGGATGACCACATTCAGCTGAAGAAACAGAATCTCATCTCCAGCCTGAGTGGCAAGCAGGGAACCCTGGGTCCTACTTGGAGAACTCATGGGAGGAGCAGCAGCACCCTTTGGAGAAGGAAATGGAGGAAGCAAAGAAGATGATTTCAGGTTTGCAGGTCATAGATTTTCTTCTCAGCCAGCATTTCCTTCCCACAGGCATTTCTTCCCCACTAGCAGTCCCCACCCATGGCAGATGATAGAATAGACCAGACAAGACCTTGGAGATCATTGAGTCCAACCTCTCACCCAACACCATCTGAGCAACTCAGCCATGGCACTGAGTGCCTCATCCACTTCTTCAACACCTCCAGGGATGGGGACTCCACCACCTCCCTGGGCAGCACATCCCAAGGGCCAATCTCTCTTGCTGGGAAGAACTTCTTCCTCACTTCCAGCCTAAGCCTCCTCTGGCACAGCTTGAGATTGTGTCCTCTTGTTCTGGTGCTGCTTGCCTGGGAGAAGAGACCAACCCCCAGCTGGCTACAACCTCCCTTCAGGGAGTTGGAGAGAGCAAGAAGGTCTCCCCTGAGCCTCCTCCTCTCCAGACTAAGCAACCCCAGCTCCCTCAGCCTCTCCTCCCAGGGCTGTGCTCCAGACCCCTCCCCAGCTTTGTTGCCCTTCTCTGGGCACCTTCCAACAACTCAACATCATGACCTTGAAGGCCCCTTCCAAGCTAACCCATTCAGTGAACAACACACCCCTGGGTCTCCCTAACCCCCCAGAGCAGCTCTGCCCTGGCAGGGAAAGCAAACAAACAGACAAACAAAACACTCCCAGGAGCTCTCCGTGTGACAGAGAGCTTCTCTTGAAGCCCAAACAGGGCTCTGCAGCTCCAAATCAGTGTTTTGCAACAGCACATTATCTGCTTGATTTCTAAATAGATGTTTCCCCCTTCTCCTTTGTAAGGGAGTGAATGGTGCCGAGAAAGCTGAGAGGAAATGATCTAAACCCAGCCCTGCCTATTCCTTTGGAAGTGCCTTGAAACATTTCCCTCCCACAGGCAGCGCTGAATTGTGAGCGGCAAACGACAGGCAGGAAAGAGCAGATGAGGATCTGCTTGTGAAGGGAGGGAGGGGGGAATGAAATGTGTGAGCAGTCATGTGGAGGGGGAAGGGGAGGGGAAAAAAAAAGCGGTTTGACAGGTATCTGATTTCGATCCGTGGATAAAAAAGTACTTTGTGAAGCACTGCAACAGATCCAAGTGCCAGGGGCTGCACTGCAGCCACGGCAGCCCCAGGCAGAGCTACAGGCTGGGGTCAGAGTGGCTGAGAGCTGCCAAACAGAGAGGGACCTGGGGGTGCTGATTGACAGCTGCCTGAACAGGAGCCAGCAGTGTGCCCAGGGGGCCAAGAAGGCCAAGGGCATCCTGGCCTGCATCAGGAACAGTGTGGCCAGCAGGAAAAGGGAAGTCATTGTGCCCCTGGACTCTGCATTGGTTAGGTCACACCTTGAGTCACAGAATCACCAAGGTTGGAAGAGACCTCGAGGATCATCAGGTCCAAGCTGTCACCACAGACCTCATGGCTAAACAATGGCACCAAGTGCCACATCCAATCCCCTCTTGAACACCTCCAGGGATGGGGACTCCACCACCTCCCTGGGCAGCACATCCCAATGGCTAGCAACTCTCTCTGGGAAGAACTTCCTCCTCACCTCCAGCCTAAACTTCCCCTGGCACAGCTTGAGTCCTGTGTCCAGTTCTGGGCTCCTCAGTTTAAAAAGGACATTGAGACACTTTAATGTGTCCAGAGAAGGGCAACAAGGCTGGGGAGAGGTCTGGAGCACAGCCCTGTGAGGAGAGGCTGAGGGAGCTGGGGTTGCTTAGCCTGGAGAAGAGGAGGCTCAGGGGAGACCTTCTTGCTCTCTACAACTCCCTGAAGGGAGGTTGTAGCCAGGTGGGGGTTGATCTCTTCTCCCAGGCACCCAGCAGCAGAACAAGAAGACACAGCCTCAAGCTGCACCAGGGGAGGGTTAGGCTGGAGGTGAGGAGAAAGTTCTTCCCAGAGAGAGTTGTTAGCCATTGGGATGTGCTGCCCAGGGAGGTGGTGGAGTTGCTGTCCCAGAGGGGATTGGATGTGGCACTTGGTGCCATGGTTTAGTCATGAGGTCTGTGGTGACAGGTTGGACTCGATGATCCTGTGATACTTTCTGGCCTTCATGGTTGGTTTGGGGTTGGGTTTTAGGCTTCTTTCCCCCTCCCTTCTCCCCCCCCCCCATGAAGTTTGTCATCTTTCTCTGAGAGTAAAACAACAAAGAGGCACAAAACGGCAAAGAGAACAAAACAAACCCAACCAGACGAAAAGACAACACAACCCTAACCCCAACCCCACACCCAAGCAGCTTCCCAATCGTCTCTGTCAAGCACCACAAAGCAACTTAATTGGTTGTCATCACAAAGGCGCTTAAGAGAAAACAAATCAAGTGCCTAAGCGCTATTTATCCAGCACACAAAAAGCAGAGAGACAACAAGCAGCGGCAGCTCCTCCCTCACATCCCTCCCTGCCGACGTCCCTAGGGGCTCGGGGGGGAGTTTGTCTAGGGGAGGGAGGGGAGGCAGCAGCTCCAGCAGGTGAGCACGGAGAGGGCTGGTGCCTGAGGATGGTGTTGCTTAGCAACCTCTGCACCTGCAGCTCCTTTAATTAGGATGTTTCTGAGCTTCTGATGAGGCCGAGGCCGGAAAGGGCTTTTCTGCCAGCAGGGAGTGACCCTGCAGCCGGCTTGCTCAGGCACCAGTTCTGCCTCAGCAGCTTCAGGCTCCCCGGCAAGAGGGGAGGCAGCAGAGGGGACAGCATGCAGCTGAGCTGCCTCTGGGCAGATGCAGACGACCCTGTGCCTGTGGCTAAGCAGCAGCCCAGGGGGTTGATCGCTGCTGGCATCCTGGTCAGCCCCACCTCTGGAGAGCAGCCTCAGGCTTTTTCTCGTCCCTGGAGGACAACTAATGCTCTCAACTTCAGAGCCAACTTCCCAGAGCGACTCAAACCAAAGCAGAACAACAGCTGTGCAGCGCTACAAAGCCAGGCAGCACATCTGGCTGCCGAGATTGGCCCTGCTGACCACTGCTCCTGTCTTGGCAAAGGCTTTGGGATCCCCTTAGAAGCTGTGGCTGGAGCTTCACAGCCTCATTTCAACCTGCTACCATCTGCACTGCTCCCAGCAAGGTGCTCACCTCACCCACATCCCCAGCAAACACATCCCCAGCAAACACCCCAGATGGACAGTCAGCCACTCCTCCTCCTCCTCAGGGAGGACCCAGATTACTCCTCCCTTCTGGGTTTAGAGCTTAATCCCAAACATTTATCCTGCTCTACTCCAAGCCTCCTACTCCTGTGCCTCTTCATTCTCCCCCAAAGCTGGGTTTGGGTTTTTTTTCTTTAATTCCCTTTCAAATCTCTTTAATTATCTCCTCTGCAGCAGCATCTCCAGCTGGCACCTTCTGTCATCCTGTGGCTTGTGTGTTCCTCCAAGTAAAAAAGCATTAGACCTCTGGAGCCAGAGCTCTCTCCCCTTGCTGCTGCAGTGGGGGAAGGATAATTATGACATTCTCTGCCTGCCTGGAGCTGCACTCTGGCAGGTGCCACACTTCAAAGAGATCCAAGCAGCAGACTTCTCCATCCCAAGCACGGAAGGGAGCTATCACTTGTAGGAGCTGACTTAGCAACCCAATCCCACCCCAGCCAAGCCTGCAGACTGGAGGCTGGGGAAGGAAGCTGTGCTGGGAGAGTCACCCAGGGCTTCAAGCTGGTCCAGGAAGGTCTCATTTTGGCCTCATTCCCATCTCTGATTCTCCACTATTTTCCTTGGAGTTTGCCTCTGGGGCCATTTGGGCAGGAGAAGTGATAAGACCCAGCAAGCAGGAAGGCTGGGGGGGGACCTGTGACAACTTCAACTGCTCCAACCCTGCAGGAACAGCTCCAGCCCCAGGCAAGGATGTGCTTCTCTTCCCTTCAGCAGGAGCAGCACCACTGCTTTTGCTCACAGGACAGCACAGCTGCATGCAGCCACTGCCTGCTCAGCCTCCCAGCACTTCTATTGCTGTTCTGTCCGGGGCCCCTTCAATGCCAAGGCCTCCAGCCCGAGCAGCAGTGAAACCCAACCCCTTTGTGAAGGGATGGCTGCAGAAAACCGCCGGCCCCGGGAACTGGAGCTGCAGGAGCTGCAGGAGCGAGCCCCCAGGGTGCTGGAACGGGGTTGGACTGCTGAACCCAGAGCTGCCTTAGCATGGAGCAGCTCCCAGCACTGCTGTGGCATTCTCCCAGCACTTCTCTTGCATTCCCCCAGCACTTCTCTTGCGTTCTCCTCCCAGCCCCTTCACCAGAAGGGGGCTGTGCAAAGCGCTCCCCGGGAGGTTGCTATGGTTACAGCACGGCGTTGCCTAGCAACAAGCTAAGCTGAACCATCACCGAGGCATTTTACCTTTCTAAATTCCCTTCCCTTGTGTATTCATCCAAATGAGTTAGATTTATCTCCAGCCCCAGCATAAACACACAGCAGGGAACATCTACCTATTGATTTTGGCATCTCTATGAGCAGTGTGACAGGATGAGGGACGTGCTCCAGGGCCCAGGAGCAGCACTGTGTGCCTGCCTGGTGCCTCTGCCTGCAACAGAGGGTGAGTGGGAGAGGCTGGCACAGCCTCAGGGTGATTTCATGGGGGATGACCACACTTGTACAAACACAGGTTGGAGAGCCTGCTTGCAAGGCCAGGTGCCAGCTGAAGGACCACTTTCACACCTAAAAGCAGCCATTTAGGAGCCAGTTCCTGCTGCACTCCCTGCAGGGCTCAGGAGCTCACTCAGCACCAGCAGCCTGCTGACCCCAGAGGCCGTGGAGGGGCAATGCTGGCAGCCCCAGCACCAAAAGCCACCCAGAGAAACAGCTCCAAAGCACTTTCCCCTCAAACCCAGGGAACTTTTCCTGCTGCCTTGCAGGCTGCAGAGCTTCTGAGCATTTCCATTGAGCTGTCAGCTACAGCTCCCAGGATGCCACAAGCCCCTCAGAAGCAGGCTGCAGAGGCACAACCCAGCTCAGTCAATTGTTATCTTGGTCAAGAAGCTGCTGTGGGAGGGAGGTTCATCCAATTCTCCTGTTCTTACCACTTCTGTGAGGGGCTGTCTGACCAGATATCACTCAAGAATAATGGCCAGCCTGGCATTTACAGAGATGATTTCCTTGCCCATCCAAGAGCTCACCTCTGCTGACCTCCAGCCCTCCACCCTCAGCCAGCATCATGCTCCACTTCCCCTGCCCTGTTTGTTTCCTGCATTGGCTCTTCCCATCTGCCTTCTGTTCTCTGAGTAAAAGGGAAGAAAAAAAGACAATAAGGCTTTCTGCTCAAAGTTCCTCTACTCTGCTGAGACCACACCTGGAGCTGGCTCTTGCCCCTACCATTAGTGCCTGGCTTCATAGGGATGTGGCAGGAGGAGGGGTTGGAATTATTCTGGAGAGTGGAAAATGTTTGGCTTTGACCCTAGAGGTGAGCAGATGAAGGCACAAATCAAGGTGAAGAGGAGGGCTGTGCACTGCAGCCCTGCACAGGGGCAGGCAGGCAGCTTTGGGGAGGGTAGAGCCAGGAAGACAGCCCTGCCCCACTCAGCAGCATCTTGATTCCTCTTCAGGAGGCTGAGCTCCAGGCTGGCTTGAGGGCAGTCCTGAAGAAAAGGACTTGGGGGTGCTGGGGGAGGAGAAGCTCAAGAGGAGCCAGCAGTGAGCACTTGCAGCCCAGAGAGCCAAGCAGAGCCTGGGCTGCAGCAAGAGAAGTGTGGCCAGAAGGGCCAGGGAGGGGATTCTGCCCCTCTGCTCCACTCTGCTGAGACCACACCTGGAGCTCTGGGTCCAGTTCTGGAGCCTCTGTTACAGGAAGGATCTGGAGGTGCTGGAAGGTGTCCAGAGAAGGGCCAGGAGGATGAGCAGAGGGCTGGAGCTGCTCTGCCATGAGGAAACACTGAGGGAGTTGGGGTTGCACAGACTGGAGAAGAGAAGGCTCTGAGGAGACCTCATTGTGGCCTTCCAGGATCTGCAGGGGGCTCCAGGAAAGCTGGGGAGGGACTTTTGAGGGTGTCAGGGAGTGATAGGACTGGGGGGGATGGAGCAAAAGTAGAAGTGGGGAGATTGAGATTGGATGTGAGGAAGAAGCTCTTCCCCATGAGGGTGGTGAGAGCCTGGCACAGGCTGCCCAGGGAGGTGGTGGAAGCCTCCTGCCTGGAGGTGTTTGCAGCCAGGCTGGAGGTGGCTGTGAGCAACCTGCTGTGGTGTGAGGTGTCCCTGCCCATGGCAGGGGGTTGGGACTGGCTGAGCCTTGAGGTCCCTTCCAGCCCTGACAATTCTAAGGATCTATAAAAGCCTCCCAGGGAGAATCAGCTGCTTTGCTCCCTGTGCTGGTGCATGATGGAGCCATTTAAGGGCTGAAGTTCTGAGTCCCTGCTCTGTACATAGTTTGTGTGCAGATGGGAACAACAGCCTTGCAAGGAGGCACATCTGTGCAGGCATCCTGGCTGGGCAGGACTGTCAGCACAAATCTCCTCATCTTACAAGGTCCCTGAACAGTCAGACATGGGGACAATAATAATCAGCAAAACCAACCTCAAACCCCCAAGTGAGTCCAGAAAGAAAAGTCCCCTGATGGATTTACCTTCAGCTGCACAGCAGAAACAACTTTGCCTCTTTTCCTTATGAAACACAGAAGTAAGGCAGAAAACATCCTGGCTAGAAGACACTAAAGGAGCTTGCAATCCTTTGATAGCATCAGGTGGGAAGGGAGCCTCAAAGAGCATCTTGTCCAACCCCCCTGCAGGCAGCAGGGACAGCTCCAGCCAGAGCAGGCTGCACAGGGACACAGCCAGGCTGAGCCTGAATGGCTCCAGGGCTGGAGCCTCAGCCACCTCCCTGGGCAGCCTGTGCCAGTGTCTCCCCAGCCTCCCTGTGCAGAGCTTCCTCCTGGTGCCCATGGCAGAGAGGTTGGAACTGGATGGTCCTTGAGGTCCCTTCCAATCCTAACAATTCCATGATTCCAACTCTGCCCTGCTCCAGTTCCAAACCTTTGCTCCTGCTCCTGTCACCCCAAGCCCTGTCATCCCCAGCCTGCCTGCAGCTCTCCTCCAGACATCAAAATGCAGCTCTCAGGTCTCCCTGGAACCTTCTCTACTCCAGGCTGAACAGCCCCAAGCCTTCCAGCCTGCCTTCATGCTCTGCTCCTCAGAGATGAGAGCCTCTGTTCACACCAGCACCCTCGTGGCAGGGATGAGCAGGGTGAGGGCTTCCTTGGTGACACCACAGCAGCTCCCAACAGCAGCAGCAGCTCTGGGTGTGCATTTCCCCAGCAGTTCTGCCACGAGGGACAGGCAGCTTGCAAAACCCAGCCTGGCTTTCCTTGCTAAGCCCAAAGGGCTCCTCAGCAGCACGAAGCTGCTGCCCCAGCAGTGGATCCAATCACTGAGCTGTGCCCTCAGTGCAGCAGGCATGGCTCTGCTGGACCCAGCACTCACTGCTGCTGGGGGAGATGCTTTTCATGTGCACTCCTTCTGCTTGCCTTTGCTGTGTGACAGCTCCTGACAGATCTGGTTCCTGTTGCCCTGACCTAGCAGACAGGGAGGGAAGGAAGGGAGGGAGGGAGGAATCAAATCTTGCTGGAAGTTGGCTGGAGGAGCAGTTCAATGAGCAGAGTTCCCAGGCTTTGTGTGGAGTGGGTGGGGAGGCAGTGGCAGTCCCCTGCTGCTTCAGTGCAGTGCTGCTGCCATCTCTGAGTGCTTTCCACTGAGCCAAAGGAGCATCTCAGGGGACTTAATAACACAGGACTGCATCTATGTCAACTTCATAGATGCTGGCTACAAGTGCACATCCCCAGCCTGCAGCTGCCACTCAGGTTGCTCTACCATCAAAGGCTTGGAGAGAGTTTTGCCACCACCTGGGAGCTGCTGTAACACAGGCAGCACTGATCTTGGCTCTCACAAGGCCAGTGGCTGTTGTGGGACCCTGCTGGCTGGCACAGGACCAGGCTGCTGGCCATGAAACGGGCAGAGAAGGCAGGATGTGCCCTCCAGCCTCACACCAACCCCTTGCATCCCTCCCTTGCCTTGAGCTGTCACTGCCACAGCTGGATGAGGACCCCAGGAAAGCTCATTACAGCAGTTGAGAAGCTGTGAGCACCGAGCCCAGCAACGAGAGTGCTTCCAATTACTGGGGCTGAGCATTCCCCAGGAGGAGCCTCTGGCTTGGCATGGCAAATGTGTCTGAGCAGAGCCTGGGCTGTGTGACTCCCAGCTGCCCCATCCCAAGCCCAGAGATCACTCCAGGGGCAGGCCACAGGCTCCCCCCAGGTGCATCCCACCGTGGTTAGGCACAGAAGCTGCTAACAGACAGAAGGAGATGAAGGTCCCCAGGAGGGAGCTGTCCTTACACCAAGCCAGGGTGCAGCCTCCTTACAAACCATCACAAAGTCTCTCAGCCTGGCCCATTTTTGCCAGGAGAAGGTCAGACATCCTGGTGGATAACTGGAATGTGTTCCTGGCTCATCTGCAGCATCTCCTGAGGAAGTACAGGGACCAGCCTGAACCAGAACAAGGCTCAGGAGACTTGCAGAGCCTCAGCTGGGACACTGCCTCCTCTCCTGGCAGAGGTTAGCTGGCTGGCAAAGATGCTTCTCCTCTTTCAGCAGTGCAAGGAACCAATGGAGGATGGAAGGGGAACACCTGAGCACTTAGTGGGCAGGGATCTGGCTTGGGGGATCTCCAAACAGCAGCCAAGGCTTAGCAGTGAGAACAATTCTGCCCTGTTGAGACCAACAGGCACAAAAACCCCCACTTAGAGCTGCCTCCCCCCAGCAGGTGAGACTCTGCTACCCTAAACTCACTTCCCAGTTCTTTCTGGCAGGGATCTGTGCAAGCATCACCCAAAGCACCAACCTCTTCACCAGGCCAATGACACCTCCCTTGCTGGCCAGGCAGAGCCACCCCCAAACTTCCAGCCCTAACTTGGCAGCTGGGCCAGCAGTGGTTGCATTGTGCTGCCCCCTGATCACTTTCCCCCCCTATTAAAACCAAAAATAACCTCTACCCCCCCCAAAAAAAAAACCAAGGAGACAAACTGCTACAACCCAACAAACAGGTGGCAGGGACACAGCTTGCATTAAATGTTCATTAGCAGCTAAGGAAACCTCCAGGGATTGAGGTTATCCTTGCCTACATCAGGAGTTCCAGCCTCACAGGGAGGAAAGCTGCCCTGAACCCAGACTCCAGCTCCTGCTCAGTGCTTCCAGCCTGCCCACCTCCACCTTCAACCACAGCCTGCAGAAGCCAGCAGTGCCTCTCCCCCTCTCTCTCTCTCTCACAGCAGCACAGATCATCTCTTTGAGCAGTGCACAAAGCTCTGTGATGCCAGAGAGCCCCTTGGATGTGCTTGGTAGCCCACTGGATCCAGCCAAGCTCCAGCCAAGCAGAGCCACTCGAGCAGAGCAGAGCAAAGAAGCCTCCCTGCAATTCAGCTGGAGCAGACTGGAGGAGCAGGAGAGGGCAAGCAAACAGCAGCTAAGAGAGCAAAATCCAAGCTGTCTTCTCCCTGGAACTGCAGCCTGAGGAGCTCATGGCTTTAAGACATCCTCACAGGGAGTTTGGGGAAGTGTCCACAGTTCAAGTTTGAAGGGCTGCCTTGGATGCTTACATCCTGTGAGATACTGCAGGGTAAGATGCTGCCAGGAGGAGAGGAGTGAGCATTCCCTGGGGAAGTGGTGGGCAAGAGTCTCAGTTTGGGAGCTGTCATATCACCTACCTGAAGAGGAGGAGCTGAGGAGGAAGGGAGGGAGGGAGAGAGAAGAGAAAGGAATAATCATCCCTGGCTGCTCACTGCCTCCCCAGTGAGTCCTCTCCAGCCACAAGCCAGGCTTTTAAGAGCAGACAGCTATAATAAGGGCTTAGCTCTTCCAGGAGCTTTATTTACACCTGACAGGCTCCAGTGGGTTGGTAACTCACCACACCATCAGGATGTCCTCATTTCCCTTGCAGAAAAGCTCAGCAGCACAGAAAGGAAGCAGGTTTGGGGCCAGCTCAGCTTTTGCTGAGCGAGTGCTGATCTTCCACACCTCTCTTACCCTTCACACCTACTTCTCCTAGGAAGCCAGGCCAGGGAGGGAAACCAGCTGCCACAGAAGGCTCTGCTGCACACAGCCCAGGAGGGAAGCAGCCTGGGACTGCTGTGCAGGCTCCAAGAAGCCATTTTGGTCTGTAACAAGTGGGGAGCCCTGGGGGCCTTTGATCAGAAAGGGCACTGATGTGACATTTCTGCTTCATAGCCTTGTTATTTGCACAGAGACAGCACCTAAGCAAACTCCCTCCTGTTTCTGATTCAAATCCTGCCCTGCTCCTCAGGGCTGGGGGAGCTGACTTCAGCCAGGCTTAGCAGGGACAAGAGAGGTGTTTAAGCCCAGGCTGGATGGGGCTCTGGCCAGCCTGATCTAGTGTGGGGTGTCCCTGCCCATTGCAGGGGGGTTGGAGCTAGGTGATCCTTGTGGTCCCTTCCAACCCTGACTGATACTGTGATACCACTCACTCTGGCTGCTCACTTTGCTCCTGCCTTACATTCCCAGACCCCACACAAGAGCCCACATGAAACAAGCAGAAGGGCAAGAGAGAGATCTCATTCCATAGTCACCAAACCCCCACTTGGTGACTGCAGCCTCCCAGAGCACCTCAGCACCCAAGCAGCATCCTCTGGTGCTGCCTCCCCACGCAGTTGCCTCCTCCTTTGCAGCACTGCAGAGCTCCTCTCCATCCTCTGCTCCAGCTGTTGGCTTTCACTCTGCTTTCCTTGGGCTCAGGCAGAAGCAAGATAACAGCCTGGGTCCTCCAGCCCTTAATCTATTTTGGGTGTTTCTGTGGCACCTAATGGTGTTGCACAGCAGCTGCTCTACTGCGAGTGTCAACCTGGGCTATTTTTAGCTGGGGGATAGTGGAAGGAAGCTTAAAGGCAGGCACTGTCTTCATTACAGTCTCGAGAGCCATGCCCAGACATTAGCCATTGTCTACATCAATCCTTTTACTAATGTGAGTGTAGCACTCCGAGCAGGGAGCATGTACACAGGCACTCTCAGCCTTCATGCTACCCTCGGCTTAGTTAGCTCCGTTTAATTACCTCCATTAAGAAGCAATAAGGCTCTTAAGAGCCACAATTTCCTTCTACTGATCATTTCTCAGGCTCCCCGACAGAAAAGGCTGCCTCTGAACCGTGGGGGCAAAAAGCAGCTTTTATTTCGGGCTGTGAATCAGAGAGGAAATTGCAAGCTGCTCGCAACGACTGGGGCTATTTTTACTGCTGATTCTGATGCACTCTACTCCTAATTGCACTGCTTGCTTACCACCGAGGCACAGAACCCAACTTATAATTAGGCAGACTGCACTGAAGGATGAGCAGCAGCAGCAACAGAAGCCCATCTCAACTCTTAGCAGAGAAGAGGAGCTGGTGGGGATGAAGGGAAGTGTGAAGGCTCCCCCAAAGCACAGGGCACTTGTGGCATCGGTTTCTTGCCAGGCTGGCTTAAGAGAGAGGCAACTGGAGGCTCTGCCAAGAGTGTCCCAAAAGGCAAGGCCAAAGCAGCCTCGCAGGGACACCACCAACTGCTTCTCATTTCCTCACTCTGCTCATTTTTCAGGCCCCTCATCCTCTGCTTTCATTGCTGCTTGCCCAGCCTTTAGCGAGCGCTAGGTGCCGATAAGTGTTACTCACCAGTCTGATGTCCCGACTGACGACCGAAAAACCCTTCCCGACGGCACAGAGCCCCCCCGAGCCATCCTCTCACCGCCCCTGCCCGGGGGCTCTTAGCCAAGCTCCTTAAGCACAAGCCGCGGCGGCGGCTCCCTGGCAATAAGCACTGATTGCTTCCAGGTGTGGAGCAACGGTTGGGGCTGCTGCTGCTGAGGATGAATGAATTCAGCTGTTTGGAGGTCAGCCTTAGGCACTAATTTAAAAACAAAGGGTGGGGTTGGGGGGGGGGAAAGACAAAAGCGAAGCCAAAGCTTCCCCTTGCTTGTTTCACGAGCAGGAATCAAAGGCAGGTTCGGGGTTATGTCAGGCACCGTGCTCAGGGAGCTCTCAGGAGGCCAAGCCGGTTTGAAATGCTGATGCAGTGGTGAGAGAGCTTTGCATGCTGCTGAGAGGCACGTCCAATACTGGGAGCAGATGCCTTCCCTCCCAGCTGCTGAGATGCCTCTTTGACTCCTAAGAATCTAACTCAGATCTGTTGCAGAATCTCTAACCTCATTATAGATTTCCTTCCCCCCCTCCCTTTTTCTGCTACCACTGCTTCTTCCTTCTTCACTTTTCTTCACTTGAATGGAAGCTTAGAGCCTTTGCTCTTTCCCTGCTTAAATAAAGGGAAAAGTTCCCACTTCTCCACCACTTCCATGCAGTGTGATCAAAGCCTGACTCAAACGGCTGACACAGACAAGTCATAATGATCCCCCAGGAGATTTCCATCTACAGCTCTAAACCCAGAAGGAGCCAGATGCAAAATGCTACCCCAAAAAAAAACCCACCCAAATGGCTGGAGAGAGAAACGTGGCAAAGGGCAAATCCCATCCTGCAAGTCCAAAGCTGGACAGGCAAAGCCTTTGGAGGACTCTCATCAGGGGGGAAGTCATCTTCCTGTGGCTCTGTGCCCCAAGGCATTTGCAATTAGACAATATCTGCTTGCTTTGAGTTTAGGAAGGGAAGCAGGCATGGCTGAGCTGCAGCTGCTATGTCCTCTGGGAAGCAGGTTTTAATGTGAGAAGACAAGAAATGTCAGTGTGGAATCCAGGAGTGCTTTTGAGGCACAGGCTGAGCAAAACCAAGGAGTCAGTTCACAAACACACTGCTGCTCACAGAAAGGAAACAGTGCCTGGTGTGGAGGCTGCAGCACAGACTCCCTCTCTGAGATGGAGACCATGTTAGAAACCACCACAGAAACCCAGAGAAGCAGAACTGGAATCCCAGAAAGGCTCAGGTTGGGAGGGAGCTCAGAGATCATCTGCTCCAGCACACCTGCCACGGGCAGGGACAGCTCTCAATTAGAATCAGCTGCTCAAGGCTTCATCCAGCCTGGCCTTGACCACATCCAAGGGAGGAGGCAGCCACAACCTCTCCAGGCAGCCTGTGCCAGAGTCTCAGCACCCTCCTCCTGAAGAACCTCTTCTAAGATCCAGTCTGAACCTACTCTGCTCATAGCAGCAAAGGGCAAAAACCATCTCCAAGAACACACCAAACATTAAGACTCAGAGCTGCTGCTTCTCTTGCACCTGAAGGGTGAGCACCCAGCACCAACACAAAAGTGAAGGGACTGGGAGTCTCCCAGGCACCCCTTGGAGCACATCAGGGCTCTTGAGGGAGTGTTTTCCCCTGGAATTCCTGAGGAGCAGTGGCAAAGGGTTTTCTGCACAGCCCTGAAACACCAAAGCTGTGCACATGGACAGCTGTGTGCCAGCAAGTGCAGAGTGGCTCTCAGGAGCAAGGAGAAGACCTCACTGCTGCAAGGGAATTGTCCAAAGGCAAAACAATTGCAAGCCTAAGGGCTTCTGTGCCTCTTGCCAGCAATGCCATGTGAAAATGTGTGTGTGCTGGCCACTGGAGAAATCCACCTGCAGCTGCAGAGAGTTCACCACAAGGTGCTGAAGCAATTGCTCCTTGATTTGTGGTCCTGTGTTTTCATTTCGTTTTCCCAACAAGAGCAGCATCGAAGAGCAGAGTCAGTGGCCCGTGGAGAAATGCCAAAGAGCAAGGAAGGGAAAGCAGAAGGCATTCCCCCACCTGCTGGAGCTACAGGGCAGAGCAAACCAGGGTGTGGAAGGGGAATGAGGGACAAGTGGCAGGATGGGCATGGTCTGATCACTAGCATCATAGCCTTGCCTCTTCCCACCCCACTTCCACAGCCCTCCTGCTTTTGGCCACAGCTGCTGTTCACACAGAACCCACAGCAGACTCAGCACTCCCTACAGGAGCACTCAGACTCCTCCCTCGAGGTGTTCAGTGCCAGGCTGAAGCCTTGAGCAACCTGGGCTGGTGGGAGGTGTCCCTGCCCATGGGTTTGGGAGGTTGGAACTGGATGATCTTTAGGGTCCCTTCCAACCCAACCCATTATGTGAGTCCAGGATATGATCACAGTGCCCTGCAGAGACAAAATCGAGGCAAAGCTAAGGGTTTCAACTGAGTTCCTGCAGGAGATCTGTGCCAGAGCAAGGAACTGAAGCAATGGTCCCAATTCAGCACACTTCCCACCACGGCAGCAGTGCCCTGCCCCTTCTTGAGTGCCTGTACCAAGGCTGTTCCTTTCCCCCGTGGTGAACTGCATGCAGAAAGCTTCCTCAAACAGCTGCAGACAAACCTCTCTCTTTATTTGCCTTCTTTCCAATTTATTAATCTCATTTCCAACCCAAACCACTCTATGAATCTATCAGTTCTGTCTCTTCAAGGCTTCTGCCCAAAGCAGAAAAACCTCACAGCATTTCTACCACCACCACCACCCCCCCTTCATATTAATGTTTCAAAGCCAACTGACTGAGGACCTCTGCAGCAAAGCTGTAAATTATGCATGGCAGAGAAGCCTTGCAGCCCAGCCCTGCTCTGAGCAGGAGGAGGAGTGGGGCTGTGGCTCTGGTGCTGCTGTTCAGCACTCACAGGGTCACAGGATGCCAGGTTGGAAGGGACCATAAGCATCATCTGCTCCAACCTGTGACAGGACAAGGGGCAATGGGTGGAAACTGCAGCACTACAGCACAGGAGGCTCCACCTCAACATGAGGGAAAACTGGAACAGGCTCCCCAGAGAGGTTGTGGAGCCTCCTTCTCTGGAGACTTTCCAGCCCCATCTGTGTGACCTGTGCTGGATTCTATGCTCCTGCTCTGGCAGTGGGGTTGGGCTCGAAGATCTCCAGAGGTTCTTTCCAACCCCTCACATTCTGTGATCCTGTGAACCTTTCCAGGTAACAGCAGAGTTGAAATGAGCTGCTCCAGAACCCTGGCAACCTGAGTCTTACAATTCTCCAGGGCAAGGAAATCCACTGCTTCCCTTGGGGGATGATTCCAGTGTCTGAGTCCTGCCTGCCCACCTGCTTCTGCAAGGTAGGCTCAGGAACAGACATCCCATGCCCCTCTCAGAGCCCCCCAGGAGGCTCAGAAACAAGCATCCCATGCACCTCTTTCCAGTCTCCTTCTCACGGCTAAGGACCGACCCCATCCTTTGCTTAGGAGCAGCTGGAGGCTGCTGGATCTGGGTTGGCACATACGGGGTGGGAGAGGAGGGAAAGGTAGGGGGATGGGGGGGGTGTGCAGATTCACAGATGCACTGCGTGGAAAACCTCTCTCAGGCTCTTAAGCTCCGCTTCTCTGCAGGCGAGGAGGAGGATGGAAGGACGAAGAAGGGCTGCGGGCGCCCGGAGCGCGGCCCCGGAGGTGCGGCGACGCCGCTCGGTCAGCGACTGCCCTCTGCTGGCGGCCGGCGGAACGCAGCCGCCCGGGCACCGCCTGCCGCTGGCGCCGGCGGCAGACTCCCAGCGCTGCCAGCAGGGACCGCAGAGGCATCCAGCGGCTCCGGGTGCGAAAGACGTTCGAAGGCTGTGTCCATGGCCATTTGCACGTCCCGAACAGCTTCAGCTTTTCCTCCTCGCTCAGTGATTTGCTGTGAGAAACACAGAGGTGGCACTTCAGGCTCCACTGCAGATGCTCAGGGCTTTGCTGCTTTCTAGCTCTATTCCCTCTGCCAAATTAAACTTGGGCTCCTGGGAAAGATCATCCAGTCCAAGCATCAGCCCAACCCCACCATGGCCACCAAACCATAGCCCCAGGTGCCAGGGCCACAGGTTTCTTCAGCCCCTCCAGGCATGGGGACTCCACCACCTCCCTGGGCAGCCTGGGCCAATCCCTGACCACTCTTGCAGTTAGTTGCAGATCAAATGCCACAGGCAAAGATCACCGTGGTCAGGATTGATAAAGCCTTGCCAAAAAGCTGCACTTCCATCTGGCAATCTATCATTCATCAGGAACTATTAAAGGCAGTGGTCTAGAGGTGCCCTCCAGCACAGGAAGTCCTTAAGACACCACCAGCCTGACAACAGCACTACAGATGCTTGATGCTTTTGCATGCAGCTCTAAATATTCACTCCTGGTACAGCAAATCAAAGGGGGAGAGGAGGGAGGGAGCCCCAGTAAGGCAATTCCAAGGGTTGTCTATTCACCCCCTGCCTTTATGCTGGGGTTAACAGCATCAGTCCTTTGCCTAAGCTGTGACAATGAAGTCTGTGTCGTGCTCACTTTTGAGGGTCACCTCAGAGAGATGAAGAGCCTCCTGATGCTGCAAGCACTTGGAATGGAGCCTGCTTGAACAGGCTACTGAGCTGTGCAGAGAGAGGCTCCAGCACGCAGCGCTGCTCATTGTGTCACCACCAAACCAGGGCTGGGCTGGCTCCTCCTCAAGGCACAGCACAGATGTGGTGGCTCTCTACCCCCCCGTGCCAGGCAGACAGCAAGGGGCTGTGCTTCACCCTGCAGAGCTCAGCTGGCAAACAGCTCCAGAGCACTTCCCAGGGGACCTGGTTCTGCAGCTGCTCCCAGCAAGCAAAGGGTCTGGAGCGTGCAGAGGGCAGCAAACAGCCCCTGCCACACCTTTGGAGAGATTTGTCCTGCTTTGGGCTGCAGATGCTCTGCTTGGGGCCTCCCTGGGCTTCACAAAAGCCTCTGACAAGCATGGGGATATTTGCCTGCCATCATGATGCCAGGAGAGCAGAAATCTAAGCGGCCAATCCCATCCCTAGGGGTGGGGAGTCACTAGAACAGGCTGCCCAGGGAGGCTGTGGATGGATGTCCTCTCCCTGGAGGTGTCCAAGGCCAGGCAGGATGAGGCCTTGAGCAAGCTGGGCTGGTGGGAGGTGTCCCTGCCCACGGCAGGGGGGTTGGAACTGGCTGATCTCTAAGGTCCCTTCCAGCCCAACCCATTCTAGGACTCTGTGATCCTGAGATGGGGCAGCCTGGAATGAATCAGGGTCACTCCCTGGCCACACTAAGCACAGGCACACAGACTAAGGAGATTTCAGATTTATCTGGCATTGATTAAATGGAACCAAATCAAATAGGAGCTACGAGAGCCACGGATGGCTGCTGCAGCCATTTGCCAGCTCTCCCTGAGGGCATCTGAAGCAGGCTATGATTAATATTACATAGGCCTGACAGGCAAGGGGGGGGGAGGGGGGGGGGAAAAAGAGTCCTGGCTGGCCAAGCTGTAATTTAGCATCTATTTATTCCCCAGCATCATTTATTAACTTGAGCAAACACAGCACAGCAGATTTGCAGCTAATATGTTATGATTGCTCTCTAAAGGGTGTCAGCAGCACGCCCTGCCTGCTGGCTGTGCTCTCTCCCCAGACCTCCAGGGAGGCTCTGGGTGTCCCAGACCTCCAGGGAGGCTCTGGATGTCCCACCCCTAGAGGTGCTCCAGGTTGGCTTTTTCCCATCAGCTGCTTCTCCCAAGGGCTCCCTCCTGTCCCACGTCCCTAGCCCGAGGGCTAACCTGCCTGTCCCTGCAGTCACAGATTGCATCAGGCTGGAAGGGACCTTCAAAGGTCACCTTCTCCAACCCCCCTGCAGGCTGCAGGGACATCTCCAACTAGATCAGGCTGCCCAGGGCCACATAAAGTCATCACTCTCCCCAGTGAAGGAGGCTGAGAGCTGCTGCTGCCTGTGACACCCAGGCAGAAGCCATCAAGCCCATGGCATGAGAAGGCTTCTGTCCAAACACAGCTCCTTGCAAAGGCAAATAAACCCTGGGCCAGGCTGCCAGCTGAGCTCCTGCTAGGCTCTGTTTGGGTGTGCAGGGCTCTGGTCCCACCTAGGCAAACTCTGCTGCCCAAGGAGGTGCCACAAGTACTTAACCCCAGGCGTACCTGAGACACCTGCACTGCTCTGGCCAAACTTCTCTGCTTTGCCCATGGACAGGCTTTGGGAGAGGAAGGGCTGCAGTGGAAACCACAGGAAGCCATCCAAGCACTGAAAGAGGAGGGAGTGCAGTGCAGTAGTGGCACTGGGGCAGCCAGCAGGGCTTTCCCCCCCAGAATGGCTCAGGAGACACAAAGGGAGGACAAAACTGTGGTAACAGCAGAGACCCCTCCTGTGTTTTGAGGAGAGAGGAGACAGAGGAAGCAGCTAAAGCCAGTGACTCCTTTAGAGCTTCAAGCACCTCTGCAGCCTGAAGGTCTCTCACAGAGAAAGCCAGCTCCTGGCTGCTATTTCTCCTCTCTCTTGTGATCAAGGATCACTTGGGGACCAAACTCCTTGGGCTGCCCACAGTGTGGAACAAGAGGTTTGCAGAGAGCTCTGCAGGGCTGCCAGGAGAGCTCCTGCACCTGGGCTGCCTCCCCTTCCTGCCTGGGCTGCTTTGCATGAGCAAACACTGCCCCTTTGCACAAGGCTGTGACTCCAGAGTGCCCAGGCTCCACTCACCCAACACCCCCAGCCTTCCAGCACAGTGCTGGGGAACCTCAGGCAGCTCTTGTCCCCTAAGGTCTGCCTGCTTTTCCCTGCCCCCCCAGGCCACCCCAGCCTGCATCACCTCCCAGAGGAAGCACCTTGTGGGTTGAGGGCAGGAGGAGGTGGCCAGGCTGGCAGAAGGTCGACAGGGTGGGAAGCTGCACCTGCCAGCCCCCCCGGAGGAGCTGACAAACAGCTAGAACTGTACAGGAGAAAGTCCAAAGCAGCAGTGGAGGCCAAGCAGGGAAATGCCCTGCTTAAAGTGCTGGCTTTGGGGAAGTGTCCTTCTGCAGAATGTTTGTCCTTCAGACCAGGTTCCTCCCTTGTAAACTGCCAGAGCAAACCTGCCCTCCCTCCCCCTGCAGCCAGCAGCCCTTCTGCTGCAGGTAACAAGGAGGCTTTCAGGTCCTCAGAGGCAAAAGCAGAGAACAATTCATCTCTTCTTATTCAAGCCCCCTCAGGGCTGCCTGGGACCAAAGTGCCTTCACACTGAAGATCCCCTCTGCTCTTTGGCTGTGGGAAATCCCGTGCCAGGGGCACCCTCAGAGCCTAGGTGGCAGAGGAGCAGCACTGAGGCGTTTCCCTGCTGCAAACCTGGGACTGGCAGCCTCCCACCTCCCTCCTGATGCAAAATGCATTGCTCATCCAACAATCTGCAGCTCCAGCAAGCACCAAGGCCTTGCTTGCCTTACTCCCTCCCCTCTTTTTTCCTCTCCTCTCCTGTGCAGAGGCAGGAGACTTGTGGCAGGGCCCTCCACCTGCTTTCTGAAAGCTGCAGAGGACTGCTGTGGAACTGGTAGCCTCCTAAGGACCTCCAAAGAGCAGAGGGGCAGAGTCCATGCTCACCCCCCATTACAAGCAGGAAAAGGAAGCTTTTAAAGGCAGCTTTGCAGCCTAAGCAGTAAAAAGCATTCTCCATGTACCAACCAGGCTGTTTGCACAGCAGGCCAGTAAACCTCACCTGCCTGGAGCTCTTCACCCTGAGCAAATAGCCCAATAAACCAAGGCAGCAGAGGAGCTCAGAGCAAACACACCTCCCCTTGCCCTCAGCTCAGCAGAGTCTCCTTCTGCCATGCAGGGCCAGCAGCCAGCTGCAGAAGATGCCTCAGCCACGGAGCAGAATGTGCTGGGGCCAAGGCTGTGCAGGGCAATGGCAGCACAGACACCTGGCACAGGGAATGGGGAGGGGGCAGAAGGGGAGGAAGCAGCCTGCAATTGTGCCAGGGGAGGCTTAGGTTGGAGAAGGGGGAAAATTGTTTGCTGCAAGAGTGGTCAGGGACTGGAGCAGGCTGCCCAGGGAGGTGGTGGAGTCCCCATCCCTGGAGGGGTTCAAGAAGCCTGTGGCCATGGCAGCTGGGGCCATGGTTTGGTGGCCAGGGTGGGGTTGGGTTGATGCTGGGCTGGATGCTCTCAGAGGCCTTTTCCAACCCAACCACTGCATGGTTTCCATGACTCTCTGTGTTTGCTGCCTCTCTTCTTTCTCCTTCCCCAGCACCCTGGCTCTAGTTCAGCCTCTGCCTGACCAAAGCACCTTTCCTGGCTGTAACCACAGTGCCAGGCAGGCAGCCTGATCCAGCTGAGCTGTGACTCACCTTCCCATGCTCTGAAGCAGGTGGCTGCCTGCAATTGTTCATCCTCTGCAAGAGTGCTGCAGTGCTGCCAGAAGGATCCCCCCTCCCTCACCTGCCCTTTCCTCCTGCTGGGTTGCCTGTGGGAGGAGGTTTCATTTTCCTGGCTCTTGCTCTTCCCTGACTGCAGATTTTCAGCCCCATTCCTGAGGCAGAGCCCTGAATCCAGTGTGCTGCTGTTTGCCTGGGGACCCCAGCCCCCAAAACTCTGGAGAAGACAAAAAGGAGAGGAGGTGCTGCAGGGACAGAGAGCAGGCACCAGACACCACTTGCAGCACTTGGTACAGGAGGCTCTCAGCTGAGCCAGGCTCTGGTGCCTCCATTCCTATGCCCTCAGCACTGGCTGAGGGAGGTAGGATCAGGCTTCCAGGAGCTCCTGGTCTACAGAGCTGTGTGGACATCCTCCAGACACCAGCAGACTCAGAAGTTTGGTTGTACACATCAAGGGAGCTGCTGAGAGCTCTCCTCCAGCTCTTAAGAGCCAGAAGAGCATCCTGGGCCTTCAGGAAGCCCCTGGAAGACACAGAGCCTGGGGGCTGATTACCCCCTGGAGCACTCCCCTGGGCACCACAGAGTAAAGCAATGCCCAGGCTGAGTCACCTGTGCTCCTACTGCTCACTGAGCACATGAGCAGCTGTGGGCATGGCCCAAGGGCTCTGTGCTGCTTCTGTCCACCCCCAGCACCCACTGCATGCCATGGACACGGCAGAGTGGAGCCTCCCCACAGAATCAAGGCTTCAAAGGGCTGTCCTTGCTGCTCTGGAAGGCAGAAAGCACCTGCTGCAAGGAAGCAGAGAAAGGCAGAAGCAGAAGTGACCTTAAAAGCAGCTTGTGGCACTCACAGCTTTGCCCACAGACACACAGACAGACAGACAGACAGACCAGGGAGGGAACCACAGCACTTGTGCTAGCAAGGAGAGAGACAGAGAAGAGGATAACTTCTGTCTGCTTGCCAAGAGCAGATAAAGCCCAAGTCATTCCATATGGTGGAGCACCTGGAGCGTGGGTGGGAGGCAGGGAACCCCCTTCAGTGGTTCTCAAAGCAGCCTTGAGCTGTGAGAGCAGAGCTGTGGCTGGGGAGCCCACTGGCTGCTTCCTACCCAGAGGCTGCATTTGCTTTAGAATAGAATGAACCAGGTTGGAAAAGAGCTTGGAGATCATCCAGTCCAACCTCTCACCCAACACCATCTGATCAACTCAGCCATGGCACCAAGGGCCTCACCCAGCCTCTATCTTGGCACCTGAAAACCAGCCTTCAGAGCTGGCAGCCTGCAAGGGGCCAGCTCCTGCTTGTGCCACCCTGCCTCTGTGGCTGGTACAGGCAGAAGAGCCTTGGGGCTCCAGCTGGCCCCAGCCAGGGTCTTGCAGCTCCTTGGGGACATCTTTTCATGCTGCTCTCAGCACAGCTCAGCAACCTGGGCCCTGCCAGCTCCTGCTTCACCCATCCTAGTGCTCTGTCCAGATATTTGGGGCACTTAGGAAGCTCAGGCTCCTTAGGAGTCTTGTGATTCAAAATGGCTCTTTGCAACACACCCCTGAGTCCTCCATGGCATCCCTGCCTTTCCTCCACTGGGCTTCACACCTCTCTCATTGGCTCCATTACACAGGCTTACCCCTGGCAAAATTAATGGCTATGAACTCCCCTTCTGGGCTAAAAGTATTCATTTCATTGCTTCCCAGAGCTCTCCTCTTGAAATAACTTCCTGGCTATATCCCCTCCCAAAGGGATCAGCTCCTCACCTTTCCCACAGCAAGTTAACCTCTTCAAGGAGCAGTGAGGAATGGCACTGAAAAGCCCCCACTGAGTATACATCAGGTGATGAATATGGTCACTGCCATCATCACTCACACAGCCACAGACTGCATCAGGAGGGAAGGGACCCTCTAAGGTCATCCTGTCCAACCCCCCTGCACTCACCAGCCAGAGCAGGCTGCCCAGGGCCACAGCAAGGCTGATCCTGAGTGCCTCCAGGGATGATGCCTCAACCATAGCACCACAGAAGTGTCAGGGCTGGAAGGGAGCTCAAGGCTCAGCCAGTTCCAACCCCCTGCCATGGGCAGGGACACCTCACACTGCAGCAGGTTGCTCACAGCCACATCCAGCCTGGCTGCAAACACCTCCAGGGATGAGGCTTCCAGCACCTCCCTGGGCAACCTCTGCCAGTGTCTCACCACCCTCATGGGGAACAACTTCTTCCTAACATCCAATCTCAATCTCCCCATTTCTAGTTTTGCTCCATCCCCCCCAGTCCTATCCCTTCCTGACACCCTCAGAAGCCCCTCCCCAGCTTTCTTGCAGCCCCTCTACACCAAAGATTCTTTTGTCCTGGCTCAGTTTTCCCAGCAGCCCACCTTCTTCTAGATGTGACACAATCCCACCCTGCCTTTTCTTCCCCCAAATCAGCTCTCTCTGAGAGGCAAGCAGAGTCATTTCCAGCTCTGCTGGTTCCAGTGACGTGAGCTTGAGTCATCCTCACAGCCTGGCAGGTGGCACAAAGCTGTTGCAAGGAGGCTTCAGATGAAACTGCCAAGGGCAAAGAGCGTCACAGGTGAAGCTGTGCTTGCAAAATCCCTCTGCTCCCATCCCATTGGCTTTTGCCACATTCCATCTGGCTGAGTGACTTCCCTTCAGGAGCCAGCAGAGAGGGTTGTGCAAGGAGCTGGGGAGAGCAGTACCTCCCTCCAGGGGACTTGCAGCCCTGTGGTCCCTTTGGAGCCCTCTCTCCTCCTCCTCCTCTGCACTGGGGAGAAGGTGCAGAGCGCTTCTGCACTCAGCTCTGTGCTGCCCACAGGCACTACTCAGAACTGCTCCCAACAGGGCAGCAGGCAAGGAGGAAGCCCACAAGGAAATGAGGTCCTGTTAGGGGTGTTTGGTTCTGTGAACTCAAACCACAACAGCTCAGGTCCTCATTTCCTCCACACTGCCTGTCAAAGTTACCTCCCAGCAGTGCTGGCATCACGGAGCAGGGAGCAGCTCCTCCAGCACATCCTCTCTTTGGCCTCTTTCCTGCTGCTCTCCTTTTCCTCACCTATCCTTTTTCTCCCACCTGCCCTTTTTGCTCCCACTTCCTCTCAGCTCTTGTTTGAAACACTCAACACTGCAGCAAAGTGAGGAGACCTGCCTGGGGGAGGTGCTTTGGGGCTGGAAAGAAGGGAAGGTCACGACAGGGAAAGCCATCCAGACCTCCTACTCATCCAGCCTCACACACCTGGGTGACTCAGCAGAGCCTGGGGTGAAGCAGAGGGGGTGGGCTGGACAAGAACACAGCACAAAGGCATCAAAGATGCCTCCAGGATCTTCCTGTGGGCTGCCAAGGATATGTCTGCAGGTGAAAGGTGGAGAGGGGGAAAGAAAGGGAATGTCCTTTGCTTGGGGAGGATCCAGCTCACCTGCAGCACTCAGGCATTCAGCATATTGCTCATTTGGACTGCTGGAAATATCTGCCCTGAGTGGAATTAGCAGTGGGAAGAGGTTCAGGAGTGATCTCCACCTGAAGGGAACTGATTCAGGACCATCACCACCTTTAATTGCTGGGTGTCACACACCCTGAGTTTCGCCTTGCACTCTCCCTGCTGCTTCTTTCCCAACAAGGGGGAGGGCAGGCAGGAGGAACACAGAGGTGAGGCAGGGCTCCCCTGCTCACCAGCACTGATAGCTCACCACTCACCAACATCACCTCAGCACTTGCAGAACCAGCTCCTGGAACCCCCAGCCTGTGGCCTGCAGAGAATGGGGAAATGCAGGCAGGAAGAAAGAGCAGAAAGAGAAACCTGAGCTTGCTTTCATAAATCACTTGAGAGGTTCAGCCACAGTGGCTCCTCGGGGTACCCTCTGAGAGCAATTGCACAAGGGAAGAGGGTCAGAGGCTGGAGAACCTCCCCTGTGGGGACAGGCTGAGAGAGCTGAGAAGAGAAGGCTCCAGGGAGACCTTAGAGCAGTCTTCACGCACCTGAAGGGGCTCCAGGAGAGCTGGGGAGGGACTTTTGACAGGGGCTGGGAGTGCCAGGATGAGAGGAAATAGATTGAAGCTTGAGGAGGGCAGATTGAGACTGGAGATGAGGAAGAAATTCTTGCCAGTGCAGGTGGGGAGACTCTGGGACAGGTTACCCAGGGAGGCTGTGGATGTCCTCTCCCTGGGGATGTTCAAGGCCAGGTTGGATGAGGCTTTGAGCAGCCTGGGCTGGTGGGAGGTGTCCCTGCCCATGGCAGGGGGTTGGGACTGGATGACCCTCAAGGTCCCTTCCAACCCAACCCAACTGTGAGTCTATGAAGTGGTCCTCCCCCTACCAAGGAGATGCTGTCCGTCAGTGAAGTGCTGTGTAAGGGGTTATGGTTCAGGGTTAGGGACATCATCCTTCACTACCACAGGATCACAGTATCACTTAGGTTGGAAAGGACCTCGAGGATCATCGAGTCCAACCTATCAACACAGACCCCATGACTAGACCATGGCACCTCCAAGACCCTGTCTCCTCCAGGCAGGACAGGGGCTGCACTTGAATATCTCTACAAGGACTTCCCCCTGCTGGCTTGTCACACTCCCTGGAATTGTTTGGCCTTTAACAAAAGCCTGGAGCAGGGCTGGAAACAGGACTGCAGAGCTCCACAGCTCCAGAAGGTGGGCTTCTACAAGAGGATGCAGGCACCTAAGACAGAGCTGACCATGGAAAGGCAGCTCAGGAGATGCAGGCATGAAGAGGCTGATCTCCAGGGCGCTCTGACACACACAGCACCATTCCAATCCCCCTCAACCGCTCACCTCTCTATTTTAATGAGGTCACTCAGAGGCTAGGCAGGCAGAAGGAAGTAAGCTCCAAGAGCAGGAGTGAAACCTCCCCTGGGGGTGTGTACATGGAAGCTGGATGGGGAGGAAGAACTATTTGCATTTACCTCATCCAAAGCAGAGCATAAATAGGGCTTGGGAAGCGTGTGAGGCTCCCTCAGCCCCCAGCCGCTGGTGCTCCGCCAAGCAGAGGCAGCCACGCCGGATGATGGCAACGTTCTTCCCCTGGGTGCAACTCCTCTTCCTGGGGACACTAATCCTCCCAGCACACACAGAGGGAGAAGAGAGTTGCCCTTTGCTTCTGAATGCAACTGCAAGCAGCTCCACTCTGCAGGTGACACCTGGCACCTACCAGGCAAACACAACCTACCAAGGTAAGGCAGCTCCGAGCGTTCACCCTGCGCAGGAATGCATCTCCCCTGCCCCTAACCAAGCTGCTTGCCTCAGAGTCCACTTGAATCTGTTTCAGGTGTGTGAGGCCTAATGGCATCATCATCATCATCATCATTATTAATATTTGTCGTTGTTTTCATTAGTTTCATTATTATTCTATTACGATTCTTATTTGCATTAACGTTGTCATGATTATGATCATTATCAGCATTAATGTTGTCATGGTTATGATCATTATCAGCATTAATGTCATGGTTATGATCATTATTAGCATTAATGTCATGGTTATTATCATGATTTCAGTATTATTTCCGTCATTCTTATTGTATTACCATGATTATTTTCATTAATATTATTATTATCATCATGATCATCATTATTTTCATCACTATGATCTTTTTTCCTCCCCCTCGTCATTTCCACTCCTGCTGTTTGCATTGTTTTCATCATTAGCCTCCTCCTCATTATCCTCATGCCCATCCCTATTACTCTGCAGCCAGCAGACAGGTGAGCAGCACCACTTTTTACCTCTTTCTTCCTAGATTTCATGTTCACACCTATAAGCTCAGTCCCAAATCCTCTTCCTCAGGATCCTTTTTTACCTCCCATCTTCAGGCTCAGTCCCAAATTCTCTTCCTCAGGGTCCTTTTTTCACCTCCCATCCATAGGCTCAGTCCCAAATCCTCTTCCTCAGGGTCCTTTTTTCACCTCCCATCTACAAGGTCAGTCCCAAATCCTCCTTCCTTCCTCAGGGTCCTTTTTTTTACCTCCCATCCACAGGCTCAGTCCCAAATTCTCTTCCTCAGGGTCCTTTTTTTTACCTCCCATCCACAGGCTCAGTCCCAAATTCTCTTCCTCAGGATCATTTATTTTACCTCCCATCTTCAGGTTCAGTCCCAAATCCTCCTTCCTTCCTCAGGGTCCTTTTTTACCTCCCATATTCAGGCTCAGTCCCCAGTCCTCTTCCTCAGGGTTCTTTTTTCACCTCCCATCCACAGGCTCAGTCCCAAATCCTCTTCCTCAGGGTCCTTTTTTACCTCCCATCTTCAGGCTCAGTCCCCAGTCCTCTTCCTCAGGATCCTTTTTTTACCTTCTATCTACATGCTCAGTCCCAAATCCTCCTTCCTTCCTCAGGATCCTTTTTTCACCTCCCATCTTCAGGCTCAGTCCCAAATCCTCTTCCTCAGGATCCTTTTTTTCACCTCCCATCTTAGGGCTCAGTCCCAAATCCCCCTTCCTTCCTCAAGGTCCTTTTTTTCACCTCCTATCTTAGGGCTCAGTCCCAAATCCTCCTTCCTTCCTCAAGGTCCTTTCTCCCTCCTCTCCCCCAGTCTCTTGTTTTTTTTGGCCTCACTTTGCATGGAAAGGCTTTGAGTGCTTTGGAAACCACAGGATCTGGGGGCAAGGGTTTGTGTGTGTGTGATTTCATTCCCTTTTCTTCTCCCTGAGCATTTGCCCTTGTCAGTGGCAATGCTGTAGAAACAGAGGTGAAAAGGTTCCTTTGGTGCTGCCAGATATGAAGGTCAGACACGGGGAGGGGGGAAGGCTTTCAGTCCTTCAGAGGACAGAGCTGCAAAGAAGACAGCAGCCTGAGCCTGTTCCCCAGCTCTGACCACAAATCTCTCCTCACCTTGAGGTTTAGCAAAATCTAAATGCTGAGGGGGGGAAAAGGTGGAGGAGAGACCTCTCCATCCCTTCCTGCTTAGGGGAAGGTATTCTGCTGGTGTAAACTGGCACAGGTTCCACCCAAGGAGCAACCCCTGCAGCCTGCAGCTGGTTGGTTGGGGTTTTGTTCACTGCTGCTGTTCAACACTTTGAGCACAGAGCTCAAGTTTGATGCTGACTACAGACTCACATCAGCTCCTGTAGCTCATGACTGACTCTCTCAGCAGCTCTCATCTGAGCTGGAGGGTACTAAGGGGCCAGGAGGGTGATGGCACTGCCAGGAGGTTCAGCAGCCTGGGCTGGGAGGCAAAGCCTCGCCCCTGGCAAGCAGATCCTCTTGCTTCATTTGCTTACTGTCCCATCTGGTGCTTGCCACAAACCCAGCAGCACTCGTGCAGATTACTCACAGCTGTGACAGAGCAGCCACAAAGCAGAGATGTGCCAAAGAAAGGGTGAGGTCTGGGGTGCCCAGCTATGGGCTAAAGGGAGGAACAAAAAGCTTGGCCCCTTTGGCTTTCCCACCTCTGCTGTCTGCATGGAATCCAGGAGAGAGATGGTCCCTAGGGTACCACAACAGACGTGGTACCCACGACAGCAAGGGCTGAAGGTGGTGTCTGAGGAGTTCCAGCCTATTCCCTAGCTGGGGAGGGGGCAGATAAATCTTCTTCTTCCCTTAGGGAAGGTTCAGGGAGGACATCTGCAGCACATCACCTTCTCCCTGCCTTCCTGTCAGACAGAGAGCAGAGTGGAGCAAATACTTCCTTGGCTGAGAGCCCTGCAGGCACGGAGCCTGGAGGTGACCCTTGCAGCACAGACCCCTCACCGTCTCTGACTTCTCTGTTTCCAGTGACAATAAACGACAGCAGGAACGGCACCAATGTGACTGAGTACTGGCTGCAAGCCTTATCCCCGCAAAACGACAGCGTAGGAGAGTGGGAGGAGGGACAAAGCACCAACTGCGCTGCTATAGGCACAGCAGTGCTGAGTCCCAACCAAACAACAGCACACTGGACGTCTCCAGACAGCAACCTATCTTCCGTGGTAATAAGGTAAGGCTGCACCCACAGACTGCATCGGGTTGGAAGGGAGCCTCAAAGGGCAACTTGTCCAACCCCCTGCAGCCAGCAGGGACACCTCCAACCAGGGCAGGCTGCCCAGGGCTACCCCACCTTTAAGTGTTCAGCTGGGACAGAACTTGTCTGTGTAAACTCAGGGCAAGAGCCAGACCCAAGAGCTCATCTCTGGAGCAGGGGTTGGAACAAATCTGCTCCAGATTTGCTCTCGCAAGTACCGAGGACACATCTTCTGCAAAGCCATATTTAGAGGTCACGCCAGGAAGAGACTCAGGGTTTAAAGAGCTTGCTCACAGTCAGCAAGGATGCAGAGCAGAGCAGCTCCGTGGCAGGGAATGCGTTGAGCACCCCTCTTGTTTTCATTAACGCTGATGGAGCTGCATCAGTGGGAAATCTTCGTCGGGGGGAAACAGAGCCATCAGTCTGATTGGCCTTATCTGTGGGGAGGAAGAAGTCCATAGCTCCTGACAATGGTGAGCCTAATGGCCGGGAGCAGACGGGCACAGCGAGCTGCCAGCCTCTCACAGGGCATTTCTGCTCTGGCCAGAGAAGCAGCCAAAGCAGAGTGAAGCAGCAGCAGTGTTTCAGGTGTTAAACCCCCCCCCCAAAGTCCTCTATGGCTGGAGGGCAACAGAGGTGAGCTCAGGGTGACCTCATAGCTCCTGGCTCTTCATCAGCTTTTAATGTCTCCTTTGTATAGCTGCATGTGCCTGGCTGGGGCACTTGGCTTCTCTTTGAACTGGTTTCCCCCTCTTCCCCCTCCTCCCACAGGGCGTACATCATCCTCGAGGATAGCTCCACCGAGTTCATGACCAAGACTCTGAGCCAAGGTAAATAAGCCTCAGCTGGGCAGTTCAGACTGCAGGTGAAGGGCACCCAGCCAAGCAAGGGCTTCCTTTCTGCTCTGCTGTTTGGGCAGCAGGCAAGGTGGGCTCAGTGTACCCCCACTGGAAGGAGGTCTCTCCTCTCCAACAGTCAGGCAAAAATCACCACAGCTAGCTAGAAGCCTTTTCTGGTTAGAATGTTGACCTGAAAGCCTTCCCAAGCTTGCTTGAGAGCATAAAACAGCTCCAAAGGAGAGGACAGGTGTCCTCTGCAGGGACTGGCACAGGTTTCATCCCCTTCCTCACACTGCCATGCAGAGAGAAAGTGGAAACTGTGGCTTTGCCATCAATGTCTCTGGTACTCCAGAGAACTCCCTACCCCCCAGGAGCCTCAAGCCAGTTGGTATCAGTTAGATATATTCACAGATTCCCAGACTGCACTGGGTGGGAAGGGAGCCTCCAAGGGCATCTTGCCCAAGCCCCCTGCACTCAGCAGGGACAGCTCCAACTAGAGCAGGCTGCACATCCAGGCTGAGCCTGCATGGCTCCAGGGATGGAGCCTCAGCCACCTCCCTGGGCAGCCTGTGCCAGTGTCTCCCCAGCCTCCCTGTGCAGAGCTTCCTCCTGAAGTTCAACCTAACTCTGCCCTGCTCCAGTTCCAAACCATTGCCTCTCATCCTATCACTCCAAGCCCTTCTAAACAGTCCCTCCCAAGCCTCCCTGTAGGACCCCTTCAGACATTCTCTTCCCCTGCCATGGCTTTGCCCCCTCCCTTGTGAGAAACCAGAGTTGAACACAGCCTCCTGGAGGGGGTCTGTAGCTCAGCTGATCCTCTCAACCTCTAATCTGGGGGGGTCCTTCCATTTCAGAATCGACCACAGTACCACCAACCACCAGCCCCAACTCTGTCTCCACGGTTCAGAGCAGCTCCTGCTTGGTGGCTGCCCTTCAGCTGCTGCTGCTCCATCTCACATGCAAGCTGCTCTCCTAGAAGTCTGGAAGAGAAGCCAACCCAGCTGTGCTCCTCCTGCTTTGTGGTGCAGGGGGGAGGGCAGGCAGCTGATCTACTCAGGAAAACTCTTCACTTCTTCTGTGTAATGGGATGATAACTGCACTTCTACATGAAATTACAAAGGGCTGTTTGACCACAGAGCTGATCCTCCCCTTCCTCCCCTCACCCAGGGCCAGCAAGATGCAATGTGTGGTAGCAAGCCAGTCCCAGCTTTTCAGCTAGAAGAGCATGACACAGCCCAAAGTAGGCTGCCTCTGACAGAGGAAGGCTGCAGGAGTTCCTCTCTCAGCACCTGGGGTTCTGTGAAGCACAAAAGGCAGGACAATGCCTGAGAGGGAAAAGGTCCTCTTCCCACCAGGAGGCCAGGATCTGCTCCTGGTAGAGGGAAAAGGTTCTCTTCCCACCAGGGGGCCAGGATCTGCTGCTGGCAGAGGGAAAAGGTTCTCTTCCCACCAGGGTTCCAGGATCTGCTGCTGGTAGAGGGAAAAGGTTCTCTTCCCACCAGGGGGCCAGGATCTGCTGCTGGTAGAGGGAAAAGGTCCTCTTCCCACCAGGAGGCCAGGATCTGCTGCTGGCAGAGGAGCTCAAGAGCAGGTCTGCTTTGGGCTGTGCAGCCTGGGACCTGCCCTGCCAGCTGTCCCCTGCAGGTGTGTGTCTCAGTGACACTCCAGCAGCGTTCCCCACTTGGTGCTCACCCCAAAAGCTGAAAGCAGAATCGAGACTGGGAGGGGAAGCTCAGGATCCACACACCTCAGCCAGGCTGAAACCTGCAGTGCAAGGAGACAGAAGTGTGGCCACCAGCCTGGGGAGGAGATGCCCTTCCTCCAGGACAGGCTGGAGGTCCTGCTGGCAGGGTGTCCCCCACCAGGCCTTGGGAATTCATACTCCACACGACTTGGTCCAGCACCCCTCTAAATTTAGTTATCTCAGTGGACTCCTGATGAAGCTTCTCTGGTTTTCTTCTGGCTCTCTGGGCATTTTTAGTTGTTTGGGGTATTGTTTTTTTGTAATCAAAGGGCCAATGAATGTCTTGATGTTATGGTTATGAATTATTTTTATATGGCTGATGTGCACTTGGGAATTGCCAAGCTTCTGGAAAGTAATTGAATTGTATTTTTCTTAAAGAGCTTAATAAAGAAAATGAATAAAGAAAAGAATGAGGGAAAGAAGAGTTGGCTCTTGCCCCTACCATTAGTGCCTGGCTTCATTGGGATGTGGCAGGAGGAGGGGTTGGAATTATTCTGGAGAGTGGAAAATGTTTGGCTTTGACCCTAGAGGTGAGCAGATGAAGGCACAAATCAAGGTGAAGGGGAGGGCTGTGCACTGCAGCCCTGCACAGGGGCAGGCAGGCAGCTTTGGGGAGGGTAGAGCCAGGAAGACAGCCCTGCCCCACTCAGCAGCATCTTGATTCCTCTTCAGGAGGCTGAGCTCCAGGCTGGCTTGAGGGCAGCCCTGAAGAAAAGGACTTGGGGGTGCTGGGGGAGGAGAAGCTCAAGAGGAGCCAGCAGTGAGCACTTGCAGCCCAGAGAGCCAAGCAGAGCCTGGGCTGCAGCAAGAGAAGTGTGGCCAGCAGGGCCAGGGAGGGGATTCTGCCCCTCTGCTCCACTCTGCTGAGACCACAGCTGCAGCTCTGGGGCCAGTTCTGGAGCCTCTGTTACAGGAAGGATCTGGAGGGGCTGGAAGTTGTCCAGAGAAGGGTCACAAGGATGAGCAGAGGGCTGGAGCTGCTCTGCTGTGAGGACAGACTGAGGGAGTTGGGGTTGCACAGACTGGAGAAGGCTCCCAGGAGACCTCATTGTGGCCTTCCAGGATCTGAAGGGGGCTACAAGCAAGCTGGGGAGGGACTTCTGAGGGTGTCAGGGAGTGATAGAGCTGGGGGGGATGGAGCAAAACTAGAAGTGGGGAGATTCAGATTGGATGTTAGGAAGAATTTCTTCCTCAGGAGGGTGGTGAGAGCCTGGCACAGGCTGCCCAGGGAGGTGGTGGAAGCCTCATCCCTGGAGGTGTTTGCAGCCAGGCTGGAGGTGGCTGTGAGCAACCTGCTGTGGTGTGAGGTGTCCCTGCCCATGGCAGGGGGCTGGAACTGGCTGATCCTTGAGGTCCCTTCCAGCCCTGACAATTCTCTATGATTTCAGTGGTCATGCAGTTCCTCTATCACTCCCCAGCAGAGAAGGGGAATCAAGCAAAGGAAGAGACTGAAATGAGAATGGATTTAGCAAAGCTGCCACCATTGCCCATGCAAGGGACACAAAGTGATCCTCAGCCCAGGGAGTGTGCAGCAGCCACAACACAGAGCAAAGCAGTGCCCAGGAGGAAGGTGGGCAGAAAACACCCAGCTGCACTGAGACCTTCATGGGATGGGATGGGATGGGATGGGATGGGATGGGATGGGATGGGATGGGATGGGATGGGATGGGATACACCTGGAGCCTCCTTGGGGTCCAGCCTGCCAGCAGCCTGCAGGCAATGGCTGTGCCAGCAAAGCCAGGAGGGCCTTGCCCAACTCCATTGCTTGTTCAACGTTTACCTGACTCCAAAAGCCATGATTTGGATCAAAGAAAAGTCATCCCTGCCTCTCCTGTCCCCCAGCTTCTCAGGGCAAGGATAAACTCTGCCTTTGCTCCGTGCTGACTTCTCACCTGGCAGGCTGTGGAGTGATAGCTTTGCAAAGTCAGAAGTCCCTGGGTTAAACTTTAACCACCCAGAGCTCTGCACCCACGGAATGTTTCCGCAGAATTTGGTAGAAATGCCTTGTTCAGGGGCCTGCTCTTAAGCCTGGCAGCTGTTGGAGCAGCAGGGTTAATTGCCTGAGCTCTGAACACTTCCTATCTTCTGCCACCGCAGCGCACAGCACCCAATCAAGTTCTAATTAGCGCTGCAAACTCCTCTGCAATTTGAAGCTCGCTGTTGATAGCTCTGCCTCGTGGAGATTGCAGCGCCTGGCTTTGAGTAATCGATCTGAAATGCCTCTTTTAACCTCCCCCTGGCCACTGAAACTCCTGATAGGACCTGGGAGCACAGGACGTTCGGAGCAGCGCAGTTCACCCCCTCCAGAGAGGTGAATGGCTGCGGGCTTTGACAAGCCTCAGCGCTGACATTCTCATGACCTTTTCACAGGGCCAGCAGCGAAAGCCAGCACTTCCTTTTACATCCCTGCCTAATTTCCCTGGTAAATTCCACTTCACAAATGCAACCAGGAAAGAAAACAACCCACAAGAGGAGAGTGCCAAAAGGGTGCTGTAAAGAGAGTGCAAAGGGTGCTGCGTGGGGAGGAGGGAACTCGAAGCCAGCACAGGGAAATCTCTCTTGCTTCAAGCAGAAAGGGAAATGAGGGTGAGCCCTGCAACACCCAAGAAGCTCCTATCAGTGGGGAAAAGGTACTGCTGACACTGACACCTGTAAAGCTGCTGTGGATAACGATGGTGATAACAACAATAAAGCCAAACACCATCGGTGTCAGTAACTCAGAAGGGAACCAGGGTCACCTCAGTTACCGTCTGAAGTGCAAGCAAAGCAAAACCTTCCTCTGACTGGGAGCCAGACAGGTTCACAAAATAGGTTGGGTTGGAAGGGACCTCACTGGGAAGAATTTTTTCCCATCCCTGTCTCTGCCCCAGAGGTCCCAGGGGTCAGACTTGCTGACTGACATCTTCCTGGCTGCTCCCTGCATGCTCTTCATTTCCCAGGGGTCCTGCCTTGGGTGGCTGTCTGCAGAGACACAGGAGAGAGCCTGGAGGAAGGCTAGGGGCTCTCAAGCACAGCTCCCTCCCTCAAACTCTAAAGCTCATTAGGATGTTTTCTCCATCCCTGGCTCTAATTACCAGAAGCCTCTGGGTGTGCAAATCTGCAGCAGGACAGGGAAAGTGATGCCAGTGAAAAGAGAAAGGAGGGAAGGGGGGTGTGTAAGGAGCATTTTTTGTATCAGTCAGTCAGGGTTGGAAGGGACCACAAGGATCATCCAGTCCCAACCCCCCTGCCATGGGCAGGGACACCCCACACTAGATCAGCCTGGCCAGAGCCTCAGCCAGCCTGGGCTTAAACACCTCCAGGGACAGGGCCCCAACCACCTCCCTCCACAACCCATTCCAGGGCTTCACCACTCTCATGGGGAAGAACTTCCTCCTCACACCCAGCCTGAATCTCCCCACCTCCAGCTTCATTCCATTCCCCCTTGTCCTATCACTACCCAAGATCCTGAGAAGTCCTTCCCCAGCCCTCCTGTAGGCCCCCTTCAGATACTGGAAGGCCACAATTAGGTCACCACATTTGGTGGCTCTCTGCCTGCAATGAGCCTGTCTTTGTAGTGTGCACTGAGTGAGGCTGTGTGCTGACACCACACAGGCACAATGGGAGCTGCTTTACGGGCAGAGCCACGGGCTGGGCACTCAGCTGCTTGCGTGCATTGCCCACTCCTGGGTGCTTTTTATTGGGCTGGGTGTGGGTGTCTGGAAGTCATTTAGATGGGAGGGAACCCGGCTCTTGCTGTATCAGGAGTGGGTCTGGTTTGGTTGGACACTGCTGCCTTTCCAGGAGAAAGGGCTGGCTTTGATCCTCTATGTGCATCCACCCAGCTGTAGGACCTAGGTGGTCTCTGCCCCATGCTGCTCCGACAAAACTCACCAGTTCAGCAAAATACTTACACCTCCTGCTCCAGGTTCTGGGGGGGAGTGGCTCCAGGATGGCCTTTGAGGTGACAAAGGAAAGACACAGGCAGCTGTCCTGGTGGCATGGCCAGACAATGTGGGGTTGGACCTGGTGAGCTTGGGGGGCTCGTCCAACACTGCTGGTTCTGTGTTCTTGCTGCTTGGGAAGGGACTTCTGACAAGGGCTTGGAGTGCTAGGATGAGAGGGGATGGATTGAAGCCTGAGGAGGGCAGATTGAGACTGGAGATGAGGAAGGAATTCTTTCCAGTGAGGATGAGGAGACTCTGGGACAGGTTGCCCAGGGAGGCTGTGGCTGTCCCCTCCCTGGAGATATTGAAGGCCAGGCTGGATGAGGCCTTGAGCAGCCTGGGCTGGTGGGAGGTGTCCCTGCCCACAGCAGGGGATTGGAACTGGATTCATTTAAGGTCCCTTCCAACCCAACCCATTCCATAAATCTATGAATTTCCTTCCAGATCTGCTGCCACTCAGAACTGGGGAGATGAGACTGAAGGCCATGGACACATCCCCAGCATGCAAACCAAAGCAGGAGAATCACAGAACTGTCAGGGCTGGGAGGAACCTCCAGGATCACCTCTGGTAATTAACACAGACGGCCAAGCTGCTGTAGAACCTTGTCAGGGCTATGTTGCACTGCAGCTCAAGATCAGGAGTCTGAGCCATTTTTCTTCCCCTGACTTCATGCTTTTAACAGCAAAGGGACTGTGCTTTAGAGATAGAATCATTTATTTGCTTCTCCTCTTTGTGTTTGTGAGCAATGTCAACAGCTAAATTACTCTTCTGATAAAGACACCACATGATATGTTTTAGTCTCCATGACTCACTGGAGACACCAAATGCTTTGTGAAGCAGCAGCAGCAGCAGCTATCAGCCAGCATGATTTACATCATTGGAGCAAACTGGAATGGCACATCTCATTAGTGAGCTACAGAGCAGCAACAGCAGCATTCAGATAAAGAGCAAAACCTCCCTGGCCAGAAGCCACAGTGAAGTAAGAGCTGCCTGGTTCTACATCTCCAGGACAAATAAGGGAGGAGAAGGGGAAATAGTGTGTCAACAATGTGATGCCTTCACCTGATGCACTGAGCACTTTCTGCCTGTGTGACACAGGGATGAACCTTCAGCACAGCACTACCATTAAGAGGGGAAAAATTGACCCCCAGAGCAATGCTGGAGCTCCCTCAGCTGAGGTTTTGGTCAGCCAAGGAGGGCATGGGTGGAGTAGTCCTCACCTCCAGCTTTCTCTTGCCATCCCCTTTTAGAAGCTCACCCAGAAAGTCTGAGCAAAGATGTAGTGATAGGATGAGGAGCAATGGTTTGAAGCTGGAGCAGGGTTGGACCTCAGGAGGAAGTTCTGCACCATGAGGGTGGTGAGACACTGGAACAGGCTGCCCAGCGGGTAGTGGTGGAGTCCCCATCCAAGCTTAAACTTGATGGGGCCCTGAGCAACCTGCTCTAGCTGGAGATGTCCTTGCTGCCTGCAGGGACAAGATGACCTCTGAGGGCTTTTTCTTTATTGGGAATTGCTGTGTGGACAACCACAGCACCTCACACAGAGAAAGCCACAGAAGAAAGGAGCCTGCAGCAGAGCAAACAAGAGGATCAGGTAGTTCTCATTTGCAGGAATCTTTCTCTGCCAGACCAAGAAGAAAACCTCCAAAGCCAGGTGCTTAAAAATCATAGAATCCAACATTTACCTAGAGGAAAATCAAAGCCTTTTGTGACCAGAGCCCATCCACTTTGGCAGGCTACCTCCTCTCCAGGAAGCTGCTTCATTTCATGTGGCACAATTGGCAGTCTCACCTCAGCCTGGTGGTCTGAGTTTGCACAGGGAATGGCTGGAGAAGCAGCAGACAAAGCAACACATTCTGAGAGCCCAAACTGCTGGATTGCTGCAAGAATCCTTCTGCAACATCTGCACTTGTTCCTGTCTAACACACAGCCAGGGCCTAGGTGTGGGAAACACAGCAAGCAGGGTTGAATTAATCCACAGAGTTGATTGTGCAGCAGAGTTTCTGCCCACTTGAGGCTTATTTCACTTCTCAGAGATGGCTTCTTCTCCTTTATAAACAACAATGTTCTGCTCTGTTTCACAGACTTTGACTTTATAAAGAATTCCCAGGGGCAGGAGCTTCTTGAGGTTTTCCCAGATGAATACTGCAACATTCTCTGTGGTGCTAAGAATGGAACAAGAGCAGGTTCAGAACTGACAGCAATGACATCCGAGCAAGCTGCACCCAGAGGGGGCCAGGGGGAGGGTGCTGAAGGCCCCAGGGAGCCATAGGGGCAGGCTTCACAGCATCACACCCTGGATTAAGTGGGGTTTAAACCATTGCCAGCAACCATGGACAAAATAAGGTCTACTTAACAGCCCATAGCTGTCTCCCCAGGCTGTCCACAGAGCAGCCTCATGTGTCAAGTGCTAGTCTGCAACAGGCTGCTCAGGTGCCAACAGACATTGCCTTCCTGCCTCCCTTGCCAGGTGCTTTAGAGCAAGAGATCCTCCTAGCAGGTGAAACATTTCACCATCTCAAAGCCAGCTGAAGCCTGAGTGAAGAATTGGCACAGGCTGCCCAGGGAGGTGGTGGAGTCCCCATCCCTGGAGGTGTTGAAGGAATGTGTGGCCATGGCACTTGGGGACATGGCTGGGTGGCCATGGTGGTGCTGGGTTGATGGTTGGGCTCACTGCCCTTAGAGGGCTGTTCCAACCAAAACAATTCTGTGATTCTATGACTCCAGGACAGCAACTGCCCCAGCAGGCCTGCCCCCAGGCTGGCAGGGGGAGGCAGGCCCTGTGGCAGCAGGCCTGGGAGGCAGGCAGGGCATGCAGCACAGGTGTGTGCCACAGCTCCATGCCACACACAGCTAGGGAGGCCTCCTCTGAGGTCCTCATCTCAGTCTGCAAGACTGAGCCTTGAAGACTCTTCCTTAACCCTGAGAACAATGCCACATGGAGGCCCCATCACCCACCTCACCACCTCAGCAAAGTATGGCACATCCTTATCCAGGTTTTTGTGGTCAAGTGGTTCCATGATGGCCTCCTGGAAAGAGAAAGCAGCAAGAATCTTGCCCCAGTGGCTCAAGGGACTTGGAAGTCCAACTCACCAGGCACATGAGGCTGCAGCAAGGCACAGGATTTTAGAAGAGCATTAAGAGCTCTCCATCTACCTGCACTGCCTCACACCACACTGCTAAAGCATTTTAGTCTTGGGTTATTCCTGAATTTCCTCTTTATTTCCTACCATCTTCAGCTGACCAGGGCCTCACAAAGTCCTAAGCTCTAAGCAATTCTCCCAGGGGATGTGTAGCAGAACACTGCCATTACCTGCATGTACTCCTTCAGGTCTGTCAGGTTTATAACCATTCCTGAGACTGGGTCAATCTGCAGGGGAAAGAGAAGGCAGATCAGTAGCCAGGCTCTCATGAGCCTGTACAAATCAGACTGTGAACATCCATCTGTGGGCTCAGGTGTCCTGAGCCACAAGAAAAACATTTTCCCACCTCCACACTCTGGTTTCAGCTCCACTCCTGTGATGTTTACAAAGGCTACACACAGTTTACACTGGATTGAAGCTTGAGGAGAGCAGATTGAGACTGGAGATTAGGAAGAAATTCTTTCCAGTCAGGGTGGGAAGACACTGGAACAGGTTGCCCAGGGAGGCTGTGGATGCCTCCTCCAAGGCCAGGCTGGATGAGGCCTTGGGCTGAGCAGCCTGGGCTAGTGGAAGATGTCCCTGCCCACAGAAGGAGGTTGGAAATAGATGACCTTTAAGGTCCCTTCCCTTCCAACCCAAACCATTCCTAATCTCCAGGCTTAATCTGCCCTCCTCAAGCTTCAATCCACCCCTTCTCATCCTATCACTAAACCCTTGTCAAAAGTCCCTCCCCAGCTCTTGTGCAGCTCCTTCAGGTACTAGAAGGCTGCTCTAAGGTCTCCCTGGAGCCTTCTCTTCCCAAGGCCAACAATCCCCAGCTCTCTCAGCCTGTCCCCTGGTCACCTGCAAACCTTTGTTAGAGGCAAGGTGAATGGGACAGTGATCATGGAAACTGAGCCAGAACTTCAGTCCTGTGGGAGCCAGGGACCATAGGAGTAGAAAAGGCACTGCTCACACTCACCTCTCCTCGCACAGTGACGGTCACTGAAAGCAAGAAAAGACCAGGTCACCACCACACCATGGCACCAGCAACCTAGCAACACAGCACAGCCTGGGCCAGCAGACCCTCACCTTCCGTGAGGCACACAGAATGCTTTAGATGAGAAGGGACCTGTAAAGATCACCCAGCCCAAAGCCCCTGCAGTGAACAGGGACACCTTCAACTAGCTCAGGCTGCACACAATGGACCCAGCTCCACATGGCTTACTCCACACTCAACCCAGCCTGCCCCACAGCAGCCTCTAACCCACCACTCCCTGTGTCAACCTCTTACCTTTGTAGTTGTGTCCATGGCCATTGGGGTTGTTGCACTTCCCAAACAGCTTCAGGTTTTCTTCATCACTCAGAGATTTACTGTGAGAAATACAGATGGATTTCAGGCTCCACTGCAGATGTTGAGGGCTTTGCTGCTTTCTAGCTCTAGTCCCTCTGCCAAATTAAACTTGGGCTCCTTGGAAAGATCATCCAGTCCAAGCATCAACCCAACCCCACCATGGCCACAGGTTTCTTGAGCACCTTCAGGCATGAGGACTCCACCACCTCCCTGGGCAGCCTGTGCCAACCCCTGGCCACTCTTGCAGCAAAGAAATTGTTCCTCATCACTAACCTAACCCTCCCTTGGCTCAATTTCAGGCCATTTCCTCTCCTATCACCTGATACTTGGGAGACCAACCCCAACCTCACTCCAACTTCCCTTCAGGGAGCTGCAGGGGGCAGTTTTATTTATTATTATGCATGTTACTAGTGCATTGTTAGGCAGGTTTATGATCATGCATAAATTATGCACGTTATTATTTATTACTAACAAAGCTCAGGGAGCTTCTCCAAGAAGGACCAAGGACAACTTCCCTCTTTGAATCTTTCTTTGGAAGGCATTCAAGTGGCTGCTCCATGGAGTATTTCAAGCCAAGGCACTCTTTAGGCATATGTAAGGGCACAGTGTGCTGCTTACAAACTGCAAGCAGACATTCATAGATTCATGGAATGGTTTGGGCTGGAAGGGACCTTAAAGACCATCCAGTTCCAACCCCCCGGGCAATCGAATTGGTGCTGTTTAAACCCAACCCTTTAGCTGCCGTCAGCCCCAGCGCAGCGCCCGTGCCTGGGCTGGCCGCTGCAGGAAATAGGCTGAAGGAGAAGTGGGAGGCGCTGGACGGCAGGCACCGCGCAGCCCCCGCCCCGGCGGAGACCACCCGCAGGACGCGGATGCTCCGCAGCCCCCTGCGAGGCCCCGGTGCCGCTCCCGGGCTCCCAGCGCCGGCGGCGTGGGGGGAAGCGGGACAGCCGCGGGCGCCTGGCGGGGCGGCGGGGCCGGGCGGGGCCGGGCGGGGCCGGGCGGGGCGGGGCCGCTCACCTGTGCAGCCGGTGGCAGGCGCTGAAGGTGACGGTGCGGGAGACCCGCGCCAGGCGCGCTGCGGGCGGTGCCATGGCCGGGCGGCACCGGGCGGTGCTTCCGCGCCGGCGTCAGCGGCTCCATCCGGGCCCCGCCGGCGGCGGCGGCTCCGCAGCGCCCCCCAGCGGCAGCAGCGCTGCGGGGGTGAGCGCCTGCCGCTGCCCGCTGCCAGCCGGGGCTGTGTCCTTGCGGTGCGGGACTCGGCCGCTCGGGCAGCTCGCCCCGGACGCCCTCGCCTTGCCCAGGCTTTGGGCATCGCCGCAGCTGAGCTGAGCCTGCTCACAGAAGCACAGAATCGTTAGGGTTGGAAAAGTCCTCTAAGGGCATCCAGTCCAACCATCGACCCAACCCCACCACGGCCACCAAACCATGGCCCCAGGTGCCATGGCCACAGGTTTCCAGAACACCTGCAGGGATGGGGACTCTACCACCTACCTCCCTGAGCAGCCTCTTCCAATCCCTGACCACTCTTGCAGCAAAGAAATTGTTCCTCATCTCCAACCTAACCCTCCCCTGGCACAATTTGAGGCCATTTCCTCTCATCATCTTCTCTCCTGGCAAACTAATTTGACCTCTGAGATGATCATGAACTTGAAAGAGTGCACTCTGGTAATGCCATTTGTGGAGTTCAAGCAAAGAAAACCATCAAGGGTGGTGATTTTCAGAAAGCTTTGGGAGAGGGAGGTAAGAACCTGGCTTTTTCTGTGCTGTGAGAGGCTGAATGGAGGTAACTTCATCAGCATATTCCCTTTAATTCCAGGAATCCATGGTGCCCCAAGGATAACAGAGTGTATTTAACAGTTTGTCAGAGTGGGACTGCTCCAAGCCTTAGGGCAGGATCTCTCTAGCACAGGATCAGGAGGAAAAACAGCTCTGAAGGGAATGGAGCAAAGCCTCTGTGCGCACATCACAGGCGGGAGCTAGGACTGGGTGCTGTTGGAAAACAGCTTAACAGAGCATGGACTTTGCACTGCTGTGGTACAGTGCTCTGGCTGGTTGCAACGAACAGAACACAAGCCTCTGACAGTGCCTGTCCCCTTCCCACCTCATCAGGGGAGGTTTAGGTTGGATGTTAGGAAGAAGTTCTATACAGAGAGAGTGATTGCCCATTGGGATGTGCTGCCCAGGGAGGTGGTGGAGTCACCATCATTGGAGGTGTTCAGGAGGAGACTTGATGGGGTGCTTGGTGCCATGGGTTAGTTGTTTAGGTGGGCTGGATTGGTTGATGGGTTGGACACGATGATCTTGAAGGTCTCCTCCAACCTGGTCTATTCTATTCTATCAAGACAAAGAGTCTAAAGGGCAGCAGCAGCAGTGACAGAACTCTAGCTGCCACCATTCAGCACACCACTTAGCATCGGTCAGCTTCCACTCCTGGGGACATGACCTCACTCGGGGTTATTCCCCAGGAATTCCACTGCTGACATAGCAGGTCAGGGACAGGGGAACTGGAGGAGACAGCAGGTTGGCAGAGCTGGAGCACCAGCAGTGGGAGATGTTTGCCATCTGCTGGCTTTGTGAGATCAGCGTTGGCATCAGCTTCTCCAGCCTGTGTCAGCACTGCAGCCCTGCTCTGCAAGGCTTGGTTCTCTCCCTCCTCTTTTCCCAGGACCTGTAAGGAAGGTGAAGAAAGATCAGAGGGGGTCGCTTGGGTAAGAGTGAGTCAGCTGTGGTTTGCCATTGTTCTGCCTGGGCTGGCCTCCAGAGCAAGCAGAGGATTTTCTCCCAACCCTAGGGCACAGGCGTTCGTTTTCTTGCTCGTGGAAGTGGTTCAAAGCATTCTCCACCTCTCTCGTAATGAAGCAACAAAAGAAGTCCCTGAGGCAGGAGGGGAAATTCATCCTCCTGGAAGCCTTCACTTTGCTGTGTCCTTGAAGGCAGAGCCTGCAAGAGAACTGCTAGACAGGTTTCCTCAGCACACCTATCCACTTGTACCTGGAGCCAGAAGGAAGCAGCTGAAAGGGTGCTGGAGTCTGATCTGCTCCACTTAAAGAGCAAAGAGATGTCAAAGCCAGAGTGGAGCTGTGTGTTTCACACTGGCTGAATTAAGAGGAGGAAGGAGGCAGTGCTGGCATCAGAACTGTCTCCAGCTAAGCTGTTTAAGCAGGAGCATGCTGGAGGCACATCCTGAAGCACAGGAGCACATCACATAAGCAGGAGTGTGTCACACTTGCAGCTTCTGCCTCTTGTGCACAGCACAAAGTTAGCCACAGGGCTGATGACAGCAGGGAAAGACAAGAAGAATCTTCACAAGGTTTTATTGGAAGGTGCCATTAGGGTACAGAGAAAAGCACTACAAGTACAGCTTCTGGGAGTGTTTGCATCTACCTTGGGAGGTCACTGAAGGCCATCTTTACACAATGGGGGTGAAATTACATCCCTTCATTGGGCCTACCTGGGCCTAGCTGGGCTGACTCCTCTCTTCTGCTTTATACATTTCAGCCAAAGCCACTGCCCTGAGCACTGATACTGCTTCCCTTCAGAGTGTACTGCTGCCAGGGGAAGGGGATGTCATCTTCATCCCCATTTTCTCCCTTGCAAGCCTTACACCTGGCAGCCTTTGTGAGCTGCTGCTAACTGGGCTATAAGGATAGTCAGGGAATTAAGATAAAGCAGTGGACTCTTTGAGAGAAGGGGCTTCTGCCTTCCTCAGACCCTTTGCTGTATAGTGGTAGCTCTAACTCAGAGGTTACGTGGGAGGAAGAAGCAGTTCCTCCATCCAGAGCATAATGCAAAGGTGGCAGGTGAAAGAAGAAAGCAGAGGCTTCTTTCTGAGCCTGTCCCAGCCCCAGTTACACAGGGTGGCAGAGGCTTCAGTCAGTGGGAAGTAAAGATGCCATGGAATCCATAAGGCATTTGCCTGGGAACTTCTGCTCGCCCCAGCTCTCGGAAGGTCTCTGCATCCAAGACAAGCAGGAAAGCACTTTGGTTCTGCAGGGTGAAAGCAAAGCCAGAGTCAATGCCCAGGCTGAACCTCACTCCACTGCACAACACACTACATCTGCTGCACACAACCAGGTCACACAGACTAAACCCATCAGAGAGCTGGCCAGAAGCACTGACAGGCAAGCAACAGGGACAACCCAAGGCACAACCCTGCTCCAGGTCTGCCTGGCTGTGCCTGGCAGCTGCAGAGCCATGCACTGTGAGAAGCATGGTGCTAGATCTGTCTGCCAGAGAGCCTCAAACTCAGCTTTGTGGCTTAGAAAGGAGACTCAATACTGTGTCACTTTGACAAACTAGTAGCAGTAAGTCACCTCAGTGGGGGAGACCACAACAGACAGGATGACTCCACTGTCTTCTGCTGCAGCGTTAGGCACTGGCACAAACACAGGCTCTGATGGGTAGGATCCATCCTCTTTCCACATCTGGCAAGCACAGAAACATTCATTTCATTAATACTTCTCTACTACAGTTAGCAGAGTTGCAAGTTGGAGTGCTCCCCACAAAGACACCCAGGCACACCCTGCTCCAGACGACCTCTAGCTCCATCAATTCTTCTGATCCCTGTAGTATGATGGTGGTGATGGTGTGCCCATTGTACCAGGCATCATGCAAGCAGGCAGTGAAAAGGGTTCCTAGTGCTCATTTCATCCAGCAGTTTGCACTGGCACAGACACAAGCCCAGACAACATCACCATCCTAGCCACACGCCCAGGCAGTGTGGAGAGAAAGGTGCCATGCCAGCAGGAAGGAGATCCAGCACCATCACCACCTGAGGGCACAGCTGCTGCTCCTGTTGCAGGCAGAGCTGCAGCAGCCCGGGGCTGTGCCAGAGGAGGGCAGTCCTGCTGCAAAATGAGGGTCTGGAGGAGAGCAATTCCTGTGGGCATGTCTGAGCAGCCCCAACTCATTCTAGTAGCTGGGACAGCCCCTGATTAATATGCATTTAATGCTTTGGGGGTCACTCCTCCCTGCCTAAGGGAGATAGAGGAAACATTCTCCAGCTTTGAAATATCCTGACCCTTGTTTCCTGCCCCCTTGGGTTATCTCCAAGTGCCAATGCTACTTGTTTATTCTCTGTCTGATAAGATAGGAGTCTTCTGTGGCCTGGAAGACACAGGCACACTCTTCCAAACCCTTTCTATGCCAACACCTATCTAGGAACCTGGAGTGGTGTCCTCTCCTGCTTGCTAAGTGTGCCACATCCATCACCTGCCAGGTGAGAGATGGAATTCAGAATCTTCTCTCAGACCCATTTGAACAAAGACTCCCTGAAAGAGTGAGGTGCCTAGCAAATGGCAGCTCAGCAGAATGACTCCCTCTGATTGAAAAACAAAACAAAAAACTAGAAGATAATGCTCCTCCACCTTACCTTGAAATTCTTGGTCTCCACATCAACCTTGATCAAGGAATCCCCAACCAGATGCCCAAAGCCACAGCCGTAGAAGTAGCGATACCTCCTGCCGTTGTACCCGGAGTAGTTGATCTGGGGGAACTCCAAGCCCCCAACCTCCTCAAAGCCTTCAGGGTGGAGGTTTTCATGTGTGCACCAGACCTAGGAGAAGTATTCACCACAAGTGTCAGTTTAGCTTTGACTGTGCAGAACCTAACCATGTGTTTGCTCTCTCATTCAGTCACAGATTGCATTGGGTTGGGAGGGAGCCTCCAAAGGGCATCTTGTCCAACCCCCCTGCAGGCAGCAGGGACACCCCCAACTAGAGCAGGTTGCCCAGGGACACATCAAGGCTGATCTTGATTGTCTCCAGAGATGGGGCAGCTTGTTCCAGTGTCCCACCACCCTCACTGTGCAAAGCTTCCCCCTGATGTCCAACCTACATCTGCCCTGCTCCACTTCCAAACCATTGTTCCTCATCCTGTCACTCCAAGCCCTTCTGAACAGTCCCTCCCCAGCCTTCCTGCAGGTCCCCTTCAGGCATTGAAATGCAGCTCTCTGGTCTCCTTGGAGCCTTCCTCTCCAGGCTGAACAACCCCCACTCTCTCAGCCTGTCTTTATAGGAGAGGTGCTCCAGAGCCCCCTGATCATCTCCACAGCCTCCTCTGGACCCTCTCCATTTAAGGCACCATGGTAGCCTCCATACTGAAACACAAAGTCCCCTCTTAGTAATGACTAAACCTTGCTTGCTTGCTGCCCGAGATCTGAAAAGATAACAGCAGAGGATGATGACTGCTGTAGGCAATGTCACCCCAGCCACAGCACAGCTGTTGAGGTCTCCCACACCTACCTTGCCATCTGCATCCTTCACAGCCCTTGCCAAGGTGTAGGGCAGGGGGTTGAGATTCTTCCCCACGGGTGTCTCTGAATTCACATTCAGTGGGAGGACAAAGCGACGAGGGAAAGCTCTGGCTATGGACTCATAGACCTAACACAGAGACAACAAGTTCTGGTGATGGGGAGAGGGGGGTGCCTCTGCAGGCCAAGAACCCTTTTGGGGAATCATTCTGAACTTTTAGACATTCCTCCTGCCACTGACATTTTCTTTCCATGAAGTGGCACTAACAGGCTCAGGTAAGGGCTCTGCTCCTTCCAGTTCTGCTCAGCAGAAAACAAAAAGGCAACCAAGCAAATGGCTCCGCACTGCTTTCACAACAATTAAAGCTGAGCTGGGTAGGGAAATCACTCAGTTCTCCTCCAAAGGCAGCTCTGGGACATGTGCTGCATGATATCCAGTTAGAATTGACTCATACTGATCCTATTTACAGCCTGTCCACGTATGCCCCAAGGGCTGTGTGACTTGGGCCCTTCCTGTCCAGCCAAGATCCTGAGCTGCCAGGGAGACTGCAGACAATGAGACCTCCACAGCACGGGAGCAAGCAGAGGGAATCTCTCTGCTGGAAACCCACCCAGCCCTAGTGATGATGAGTGGCAGTCCCACATGGAAGCCTAAGGCTGAGTAGAGAAACTTCCCCATCATTTTCACTAACATGAACCACCCCTTCTGAACTTTGAGCCATGAACTTTCTAAGCCTGTAAGCTGCCTGCAGTCACACAGCTTGAGAAGAATCACAGAATTGTTAGGGTTGGAAGGGATCATCTAGATCCAACCCCCCTGCCATAGGCAGGGTGGTTCCAGAAGAAGGTGCTGCAGGCCTCTGTGCTGTACTTGAATTCATGTTCAGCAAATCTTTGGAAAGAAGAACAAAACGACCCTGTGGGGACACAACCGTGCAGGTTCCAGAACAGATTTGCTTCTAGACAGTTCAGAGCACAGACAGAGGAAGTTCAGATTTGTCTGAACACATAGAAATGCCTGCCTCTCACCCACCATATGGTGGGGGCTCCAATAAACACCTCTGCAGTACAAGAAACTGAAACCATCCCCAACTTTGCCAATGCAAACTAATGTTTCTTACATGGCTTTAAATGGTGCTGGTGACAAGAGCTGGGTATGAGTGACTCATGAGTAAAGGCTGTGCTGTGGTGAGCGTGAGGAACAGTGCAGGGATCTCTGTGGTACTTGTGTTCCTGTGATTTACATGAAGGTTGGTTTGCTGAAGTAATGCCTTTAAAAGTCACCATAAAAAACCCTCCCCATATTTCTTTTTGCATGATTTCTTGGGGGGGAGAATTATTTCATGGGGGTATGGAAAATGAGGAGCATTAAAAATGAGATTTTTAAACCAGAAGGCTGATGGAGGTCTGTGTAACACAGCAGTGTTCAAAGGTTTAAGGAACCAGAAGGCTGATGGAGGTCTGTGTAACACAGCAGTGTTCACAGGTTTAAGGAACCAGAAGGCTGATGGAGGTCTGTGTAACACAGCAGTGTTCACAGGTTTAAGGAACCAGAAGGCTGATGGAGGTCTGTGTAACACAGCAGTGTTCACAGGTTTAAGGAACCACTCCATGAAGGTTTGCTGCTAAGATACTGAACAGGAAAGACAAACACCAACAGCTTGTAGCTTCAGTTTTCCCATGGTTCTTTTCCCCAATTCCCATCCTCTGCCTGATGGTCCCCCCAGGATGTTCTCCATTCCACTAACCTGAGCCTTCCTTCAGACAAGGATGGACCCCATCAGACTTGACTTGATGATCCTTGAGGTCTTTTCCAACCTTACTGATTCTATGATTCTAGATCCTATGCAACACAGAGATCTTACCTGATCTAGGCCTTCCCCACTCTTCCTCAGGTTCTGCAGTTTGTAGGCAGCCAGACTTGCTCCATCATCTTGGCAGCACAGATCAAGGACCACACAGCCACGATCTTCAAAGGCATTGATTTGATGGAAAGTAGCAAAGGGCTTGCTGCACCACTGGCCTGGCAGCACCTACAGTGACCATAAGCAAGCCCACATTTCCTCTCTGGAGGTCTTAACCATTCCTCAAAGAGAGTTCTCTCTTCTCTCCCTCATTTCATTCCCCACTTATTCCTTGTTTAAACCAGATGAAGGAGAGCCAAAATGTAAAGCAGCCAGGGCAGGCTCCTGGCCTCTTGCTGTGATGACTCCATCCCTACAGCATTATCCCTAGGCTATGACTGACCTGGGAACTGCATTTCTGTCCCTGTGCTGCAGTCCTAGGAACCTCAAACTGCTTTTTTCTGCCTGTTCTTTCAGGGCTGGCAAAGAAATTAATCAATAGGGGGGGAAATCTTGAAGCAACCCCTTGCTCATGCTTATAAAATCTATCTTGCAGTAGCTGCTGGAATGATTCATATTGCTATTTCCAGCTGCTCCCCAGTACTCTAAGATGCACTGATACTGGAAAGATCAAAGCTCCACCTCACCTCCCCAGTGTGCTTATTCACCACATGGAAGTAAGTGTTGTACTGAGGCTCCCAGCTTATCCCATCCAAAATGGTTTTCCCACGGAGCTTGGAAGTGACAATCTGCAACAGGTTCAGCTTGATGGGCTGCTCAATGAAAATGATGTAGTTTTGACTCATTCCTGGGAAGAAAAGAAAGGAGATATCAGCTGAGGATTAGGCAAACAAAAATCTGAAGGGCAGAGAGCAGTGAAGAGCCTTTTCTGCCTTACAGCAGGCTAAAGGCACAGAGTGGGAGATAAAAAGCATCCTTACCAAAGCTGTGATAGTAGGAGGGTCTCATCTTCTCCATTGGAGCAATGGAGCACAGCACTTTTGCTCCCTCTAAGGTGTCACTGCAGCTTGACTTTTGTGGAGGGATCTGAATGATGTTATAGCTAGAGCCTGGAAAGGAGAAAGGGTGGTCAGCACCACTAGATGCAAGGCTGTCCACAGGCAGAAAAGCAGGCAGAAAAGCAGGCAGTTTCTGTTCCTTTCTCTTTCTTCAGAATCCTAGGACCTCAGTTCCAGCTAAACTGAGCAGAAAAATAAGGCAGTTACCAAGTCAGCAGAACAGAGGGTACCCAGCAAAACAAGAAGCCTGAGAGGAAGTAGAAAGATCTTCTCAGTTTAGTAGACTGCCATCTAATTTTACTGTCTGCAGTGCATTCAGAGATTCATGGAATGGTTTGGGTTGGAAGGGACTCTAAAGATCATCCAGTTCCAGCCCCCCTGCCATGGGCAGGGACACCTCCCACCAGCCCAGCTTGCTCAAGGTCTCATCCAACCTCACTGTCAAGAATTTCCTTCTAATATCCAGTCTCAATCTGCCCTCCTCAAGCTGATTGTCTTAGAGCATCCTGTAATAACAGGATCAGGAAGAAAACCAGATTGTGTATCAAGGGAAATGAAAAACCTTGAGCCCTGGTGCTGACTGGTGCCCATTTAATATCTCTGAGCATATGAGCAGGAAAGCACAGAACATCTGAATAACAACCTGCAGTTTGGGCTCTCCAGCTGGAAACACTGGAGAGTGTGCTGCAAAGCTGGGCATTGCTAAAGCCAAAAGGAAATGAAAACAGCAAGGATGAAAAATGATCAAAACTGGGCAGATCTTCAGTGAAATGGAAGCAGCCTGAAGCACCACAAAGGGCAGTGGCTGTCTGCACAGGCCTTGGGGAGCTGAAAGTTTCATTAACCAGCAGTGAATGCTAAGCCTGAGCAGATATGGTGATGTAACCAGATGCCAACTGGATGCAGTGCACATGGGGTTTGGGGAAGAAGAATAAAACAGCCCAGAGAATTCAGCTTTGCTTAAAGACAGCCAGGTCAGTAAAGAAAATCCATTTTCTCTCCTATCTAAACCCTCATGGTCCCTAGCAAACAGCAGATATTCTAAGGGGAAAACCTGTGGCTGCTCCTTTGGATCAGGCTTCAGTGCTGGAGGGGACTTTTAACAATCATTCTCCTATTTCCCACCATAACTTGGGAGAGGAAGAGGGAAATCTGTTGAACAGTCACAGGCCAAAGTCAGAAGCATCTGAAACTAATTGGTGGGAGAAGCCACTTCCATGAGACAGACTGATAGCCTGAAATGATGAGTCTGGTTTGCCATCATTCAGACACTCAGCACCTTCAAGGTCCTTATAGACACTGAAGTTTCTTCAACAACTGCTCCTTGAAGCAGCAAACAGCAGCCTGTACACTCTTCCCACAAGCCAAGGCTGCTCATGCCCAGCCTTACCATGCTTCCCATAGGAGTTGCCCATGTTGTATGTTGTGCCATCAGGCTCGTAGTGAGGGTGAGCAGTGACCCCATTCACTGCAACAAATTTGCTCCAGTCCACCTGCAAATGCCAAAGACCCTGCAGTCAGTACAGAGCTTTCTTCTTGCTCCCCTGCAAGCCACAGACTTTTAAAGGTCAGTTTCATGAAAGTCACAGAGTCACAGAATGGGTAAGGTTGGAAGAGACCTTCAAGATCATCCAGCTCCAACCCCCCTGCCATGGGCAGGGACACCTCCCACCAGCCCAGCTTGCTCAAGGTCTCATCTGACCTGGCCTTGAACACCTCCAGGGAGAGGGCATCCACAGCCTCCCTGGGCAACCTGTGCCAGTGTCTCCCCATCCTCACTGGAAAGAATTTCTTCCTAATCTCCAGCTTAGACTTGACTTGACATTTCCTTCACCACCCATTTGCAACAGAGGTTTTAGTCAAGACTTTGAAGGGCTGCTTGGCAGTGTTTAAAGGGGGGTGGAAGGAGATAAAGGGAGCAGATAGGAAGAATGAAGAGACATGGCAAGAACAGAGAGCTGAGATCAGTGATGTTGCTTCCTGTGTGCACTGCTATATTTCACACACTGGTACAGACAAGTCCAGACAAGCAGTGAGAGGACTGGAAGAACACCAGCTGCACCCAAACAGAAGTGAATCTACATCTATCTTTCCCCTTGCTTGCTACAGTGGGCAGTGACTCAATCTTCACTCCTGAGAGCTGCCTTATGGCCAAGTAGATTTTTCAGGGACTCAAGCACACCATGAAGCAATGTTTAGGCTACGGCTCCAGGATGCCCTGATCACTGCTTTTGGAATCAGGGCTTCCCCTTGCTGCTTTTTGAAACAGCAAGGAGTGATTCATAGTCACAGAATGGTTTGGGTTGGAAGGGACCTCAAATTCAGATCATCTAGGCCTGCCCCCCTGCCATGGGCAGGGACATCTCCCACCAGCCCAGGCTGCTCAAGGCCTCATCCAGCCTGGCCTTGAACACCTCCAGGGGGGAGGCATCCACAGCCTCCCTGGGCAACCTGTTCAGGGTCTCCCCACCCTCACTGTCAAGAATTTCTTCCTAACCTCCAGTCTAAACCTGCCCTCCTCCAGCTGCTTCTCCTGTACCACACCCTGAGCCCTTATCCCACCTGCCCACACCTTCTCCTTCGTTTCCAGCGTTTCTGGGTCCACTCTGTGCATGTGGATGTTCTCACTGCTGACATAATAATCCCCTTTGTACACAACGTAGTTCACGCTGGCATTGTCACTCGGGTCTGAAACGAGATCCCGCAGGTGTACACAGCCCTGTTGAAGCTCACATCACAGCAGAGCAATTGTTTAAACAAATAAAGCCATCTGCAATGACACTAATCCCTCTGTGATTGATTGCAAACATCTCACTAATCTACAGAGGCACTCAGGAGTCTGTGCAGGTGAGTCCAGGATAAAAGCACAAGGACTGCTTCTTGTGGAAATCACCGCAGTGAAGCCAAGATAATCTTCCTACTTGCATGTGCCCTTTGTTTCTGACCTCTTATTTCTTCACATCCTGCTCCCTTTCTTCTACTCAAAGTCCTCTCCTCTGGCAGCTATCTGAGGAGTGCCACATTTTGTTTACAGGCAAGACTTGAAGGTGCAGCTTGGGCCAGGGGGAGGACAGGGACACTTTGTGTGGCAGGGCTTGGACAGGGAATATTTCTCTCTCTCTCTTCTCTGTTTAAAGCTGAGTAGTCTTTTTTTCAGACTGAGCCTTTTGAGAGCTACAGGCTCACAACAGCCAGAGCTATTCTTGCTACCCCTAGGGAAGCTCTGACTTGTCAGCTCTCCTCAGCTGAGGGAAAAACAGTTCTCCTCAGCTGGATATTGTATGTGTGGTGAAGAGAGCCTGAAGCTGGTACAGCAAAGGCCCAGGGTCCAAGCAGTCCTGCAGTGAGGAAGAGCCTACATGTGTGCAAAGAGTCAAACAGGCAAGAGTGGGCACCAACAACCTGCTGCAACTTGGTAAAGGAGATGAAGTAGATAGGTCTCAAACTGATTGAGAGCTGGGGTGAGGAGTTGGAGAGCTGGGCACACCAGTGAGTGAAGGTCTGAGCACCTTTGAAGGGGACAAATGACACTGCAGGGCAGGGTCCATCTCCTCAGGGAGGGTAAGAAGCAGAAGATGGTCACACACATGAACAACAAGCTGTGGGCTTTAGTTCTGCTCTGGTTTTACTGCAAAGTGCCTGGCTTGCATTTAAAGCCTATTTCTTTCCTGAGAGACACAAAATCCTACAGGTGCTGGTAGTCCAGTCCTGTGCAATTCCACTTCTCACCCTACTCATATCATCTCCTGCACCTTAGTACAGGAAAGGAAGGATTAGCCCACTTACCCTACAGGCTTAGCCAAGCAAGGTATTTTAAGGGCAAAGCTGCCTCCCAGGTAGAATGTCAACTGTAATGCTCATTACCAGGGCTGGGGAGGCTGCACAGGGGGTGAGCTGGGAGGCTGCAGAGAGTGACATCTGGGGAGGCTGCACAGGGTGTGGTCTGGGGAGGATGCACAGAGAGCTGGGGAGAATGCACAGGGGTGTGGTCCGGGGAGGCTGCACAAAGAGCTGGGGAGGCTGCACAGGGGTGTGGTCCAGGGTGGATGCACAGGGGTGTAAACTGGGGAAAGATTTCTGTTGGCAGCTTGCAAACTCCAGGCCCAGGTGAGCTGATGTGGCACTCAATCACCAGCTTGCATTTTTGTTATTGTTCCAAAGAAGTCATCTTCTAAGACAAAACCTGCGCTCAGAACAGGCCCTAGCAGACCTGCCTCACACCTCCTTTTAAGCCTAACCACAAGGTCCAGGCCAAAGCCTCTCAGAACCCCCTCTTACATGGCATCTCAAAGCGTGAGAGGAAGCGCCCAAAGACACTCTTGCATGGGTCTGGCACTGCCACAGTGCCAAACTCTGAGACCATGATGCGGTTGTGCTGGCTGTTAGTCAGGTAGGAATTGCTCTGCAGGAACTTGCTCCGGTATCTCACTGCACCGTTCTCCAACTGGAACTGATGCAACAGGGCCATGCCATCAAACCAGTGGTTAAATCTTCAAGGAGAGATAAGAGAACAAGAGTTGGGCACATGTATGGCATTCCCCTAGGCTGGTCCCTCTTGCCCTTTAGGTTTATTGTTGGACATTGAAACAGGAGTCTGGGGACAAACACTGGAGTGGAGTGAAACAAATCAAGGGGCTTTGCAGCTGTGGGACCTGAAGTTAGATGCTGACTTGCAGTGAGATTTGGGGGTCAAAGAATCACTGAAAGTTCTGGGTTGGAAAAGGACTTTTAAAGGTCAGAGAATCCTAGAATGGTTTGGGTTGGAAGGGCCCCCAAGGGTGAGGGTGTAGCAAGATGATAACCTTTGGCCTGTTGCTGCCATCAGGTTTGGTGGAGGAAGTGCTAGCTTGGCCAGTTAGAGCAGCAGGTTCCAAGCCAAAGGCAGCAGTGGCACTATTTTAATACATTACTTTGAAGGTGCCATGGATTTGCTTCTGCAGCAACTCAGTTCAGTGCAACCAACTTTACAAATCCTGCCTGGGATTTCAGAAGGCTCGTGGGATGGACTTTTGTTAATGACAAAGGGCTGGGAGTCTGGATGCTTTAATCCCTGGCTCTGTTCCCTCCTTATATCTTTTGAGTAGGTCATAGCCTTTCTGTGACTCGGCTTCTCCAACCTTAATAGGTTAACCTTGCTCCTATTTTCAGAGAGTTCACTGGGAGTTTCCAGATGAGGGAGCAACTGTCCTTGAATGAGTAGGATGAGTCTTTATTCCTTGTCTTACTTAAAAAGAAACTAGGAGGTGCTCCAGAGGTGAGACATTTGTGGGAGTCCCTTTTGGGTTCAGGCAGAATTCAGATCAGAATCATTTGACAAACTCACCCAACCTGGACTTACTTCTCCTCACCAAACTCAAACTTCCCAGGGCCATTCCTCAGAAGATTGCCATTAATCCATTTGGGAATATGTCCTTTGATCTTAGCTGAGATGGGCTGAGGGGTCTCCTCCACTGTCTGAATTAAGGGTGAGATGCATTGCAAGCCCTTGGAGCTGTGGAAGGTGATTTGCTCTCTTGATGGGCTGGCCAGGAAATGCTTTAAACCTGCAAACAAAAAAGTGAGAACAAAAAGTAGGTCAGTAAGGTTTTCACTTGAATAAACAGACAATACCTGGAGCTTGAGTCTGGATGCCTAAGAGAACAGAATTCAGCATTCTGCAAGCCACCAAGCTGCAGAGGACAGTCAGACTAGAGCTGAGTTCCCATAATACCCCACACATCCACAAGGAGCTGAAAATCCAGTGGATTTAGCTGTAGTTAATCCATTAGAGAGGCACCTGTTCAGCAGTCCAAAGGAGGTAATAAAACATGTGATGATGGGAAAGAAGAGAAATGTTCATTAATGAAGCCTAGAGTTGGAATTTATTTCAAGTGACTGAGAAGAAGCAACAGTTGGGTATCTGCTGTCAGAGCCTGTGAGGCTGCAGACAGATCTGGTTGAAGTCAGGAGCAATGCTGAAGGGGAACCTGAAAATCATGTCCCACTGGTTTCTGACAAGAGGTCTGTTGAAGAAAGGGACAGGAAGGAGCTGGCCTGAGTGTTGCATGGCAAAGCCACCAGCAGAAAGATGAATTTAGGCACTTTGTGAAGCAGTGAATGCTGCCTTTGTATGACAACGCTGCTAAAAGCAAGACAGAGCTGGGCACACCTCAGACTGAACAACCCCCTCTAACTCCAGCTTGGTATCACAGTCACAGGTGAGCTAGAGACAGAAGAGACTGCACATACTGACATGTTTTCCCAGGATTGGGGATGGCAGCCAAGGGGTTGTCAAACAAAGCACAGTGCAGAAAAAAGAAGGGGAGGAGAGGGCCAAGGAGAAGGGGAGGAGAGGGCCAAGGAGAAGGGGAGGAGAGGGCCAAGGAGAAGGGGAGGAGAGGGCCAAGGAGAAGGGGAGGAGAGGGCCAAGGAGAAGGGGAGGAGAGGGCCAAGGAGAAGGAAACCAGGAAGAACACAGCCAAAACTGAGCTGAAAAACATTTAAAGGACAGGACAAAATACATTAAGTGGATTTACTTGGCAAGTAAATAAGCAATAGCATAGAAGAGTAAATGCTGATGGAGCCTCTTGTTTGAATGCAACACCCCCTTACTAAGCACAGTGACAGGACAAAAGAACCAAGAAAGCATGCACTGATTGGAATCACAGGACACAGACAGTTATTGGCTCCAGTAGCCTGGTTTGCAAAGCCTCATCAACACAAGGATTGTTTTAGCAATCCATTTAGCTGCAGAGGTGGATTTACCTAGAAAGTACACAGGCTACTGCCTTCCCTCAGTGGAGTTGCTTCGCTGCGCTGCTCCATCCTCACCGCAAGACCTTTGAGCCCTGAACTAAATTAGAAGTGATGAAGATTTAGACCTAAGTGAAACAGTCCTCAAGAAGGACAGCAGGGCATAGAGAAATCCATCCCTGGACCAGGAAGCGCTGCAGACGTGACCACACACTAAACAAAGTCCAGACTGACCCTGAACTTGATTCTGATTCTTTGATTCAGCAACTGGGTGACTTTCACCACTGCTGCTTCTAGCCTACATTCTTTAATCCAGGTGATTAAGTGAAGCTGCTGCACAATTTCCATGCGAGGCTCTGGAAGCAGGATTTCACATCTACAGAGGAAATCTGCTGTCTCAGCCAGAAGAATATCTGCAAAAGAAGTGAGGTTCAGGACAGGATGGACAGCATGGGGGGCAGGCAGGCAGGAAGGGAAACTGCAAGATGCCTTCAATGTAGTTCTCCGGCTTGCCTATCCTCAAATCCTTCTTTAGATCTCTAATATGGTAAGTCAGCTAGATAAAGAATTCAGGCTGCAGGGCTAAAGCAATTAATCTCAAACCACCAACATCCTCTCCCTCTTAAAATTCAATTAGGTTCTGATTATTCCTATATGAAGCACTCTGTCTGACCCCAGCACTTGTGCTTCAGAGAACTGCCTTAAGAGGAAGTGGAGACTTCATCTCAACCAGCACCTGGCAGGTTTAGTGACTGCCAGCAGAAGCTGCAGCTTTAGCAGGCCAAGCTTGTAAAGATTGTAAAGATGCACAATGGGAAGAAAAAAATACATTGAGAGCAGTGTATGCCTCAGAAGATGTTTTTGCATCCAAGCAGATACAAATATGGCACAGCAAAGGATGAAACTCCCCAGAGAGCAGCATAATTACACAGGGAAACTGAGAAAGATAGACTCCACAAAAGAGTCTGAAAAGACCTCCTGGGTCACCTGCTGTCTCAGAAAGTCATCTATACGACCTGTCTTAACATTTACTACTTTCTCTGGCCCTGACCTCCTCTTTGGAAGACTGCTCATTGCACAGATGATTAGCAAAAGCCTTTGAATTCACAGCAGGGCTTTATTCACAGGACAGTTTGTCCCCCTTGCTCTTTTGTTAGCACTGGTATGTGGCTTTGGTAGTTCTCCCTCCCCCGTGTTTACCACCTGCTGTATTTAGAGTGAGGAATCATATCAGTTCCTAAGCTAATCAAGCCAAGTTATTCTCGTTTTCCTTCTCCTGTGGTAACCTTGTCATTCACATGATCATCTTAATAATCCTTCCTGAAATCTCACCTAGTTAGAATTCATTTCAAGACAAGGTCTAGAAAATTTGAGAACAATCTGTGCACAACAAGAATGTGTAAATTAATGACCTGCCCCAGCAGAGAGAAAGAAACAAGCAGAGCAAAAGAAAGCACCACATTTCCCTCTGGGAACCTCTGAAAGGGACTGAAGAGCCAAAATGCAACATGCAAACAAATCATGATACCCAGAAGAGTCAAGCCAGAATTGTTCAGAAATATGACAGCTAAGACAATTCTGCAAAGTCTGGAGGAGGGGAAGAGGGAAAGAAGAAGAAAAAGACAACACCACAAAATCCAAACAAACCAGGTTTGTTCTGAAGAGATTATGAGATTCAGGACAAGAAATGGCACACAGAAATAAGCAAGGACCTCCTCTGCACTCAGCACAATACCATAGACGTGTCCTCAGAAAGAGAGGAGAGTCATGGGCTGAAGTGAAAAGAGATTGAATGCAATAGAAAACCCAACATTAATACCAACACCACTATGAAGAATACAAAGTCATACTCATCCCAGAGCAGGTGCAGCTATCACACTAAGCAGGAAAGCAGCCTCTTGAGCACACAAGAAGTGAGCCCCTCCATGGACAGCAAGGAGCAGGAGAAGCTTCCACACTCAGCAAACTTCCCCCTTTATAATGAGGGTGTCATTTATGGGATGAGATACACCCATGAGCCAGCTCAGGTCCCCCCGGCTAACTCCAAACTGCTAACAGCCTGCAGACCACAGCTGGTCTATGATCCTGCCCCAGCTAAAGCAGGACACCTACAGATCCAGATCCAAGGCAAAGGGCCCCACACCGTTTGTCGCCACAGGGAGCTGCACAGCCTAATTGCTTGACTCAGAAGGACATCAAGGACCAGACTTGAGGGCAGACTTCAGTAAAGAGAATGCTCACAATTGGTATTCTTCAAGCAGGGAGTGTGAGGTGAGAATTCTGCATTCCCTGAGGACTGATGGAAATCCAGAATAACCCTAATGGCTGATCTGGAAATCCTCTGGCACAAGATATGGGTCACATTATGGTGCTTGTCAATCACAGACTGAACAACAGGGCAAGCAAACCAGTTTCCTCCATCCTCCCAGCCCAGACTGAAGCTGCTGTAGCTACTGATTTGTGCCATCACCTATGTCCCGCACTCATTCCCAGACTCAAGTTGTTACACTTGCCTTTTGTCTGCTGGGAAGTCCTGGTAGTTGACTCCTTGTTCCATCTAGCTTGTTGATTTCCCATTGTCAGAGGCTCAGCTGCCCACTTCCTCACTAGTAGGCAGAGAGGAACATAAAAGAAGTGACAGAAAACACAGGAGGATGAGGGGAGAATGGAGACAAGGAGTGGAGAAAGGTTTGTGAGAGGGAGGGAAGACAGAAAAGCAGCTGTGAACTGTGCCTACCCTTGCATGTGAAATCTCTCATTTGCCAAGGACACCTGCTGAAATAGACGCTGCACTTTGGGGGCTGTTTTCATTCTGGCATGAAGAAATTGCCATTTCTTGGTTAAATATTGATTTCCACAAGCAAGTGCTTGGAACACTTACCTTACAGAAGCAAGATGAACTGGTGGGCTAGGAAACTGTTGTCAGTGGCACAGGAAACACATCAGATGGAATACATTTTACTCACACTTTTTTTCCCCCCATTTCATTATCACTGTTTCACTCAAATGCCTGAACAAATCACAGAGGGGTTTCTTTTTCATGGCTCAGTGGCAAGAAACAGCTTTTTATGCTTCTGTGCAGTTCAGCTTCAAAGCACACTGAAGGAGGGGAGATGATCTCTAAGGTCTCTTCCACCCTAAGCCATTCTATGATTTACATTTAACTCAGAGCCCAAATTTAAACAAGATGACAAAGTTGCTGCAATCTGCTGGCAGACAAAATCTCCATCATTAATTTATGCAAATAAGGTTTGGGTTTTTTCCCAGCAGGAAATTTCTTTATCACCCCCTGAACTGCTAATACTCTAGGTTGGTTTAATTAACATTCCCAGTGCTACACTGAATATTTGGTCATTCAGTTTGCATTGATTACTCTGCCTCTGTGAATTTTGTGTCTCACAGATGTAGTGGCTGCCACCAACTCAGTAAGACATGCAGTGAAAAATAAACCTCCTGGATTGCTCCTAAATTTGCACCTGGTGGGGCAACAAGGTAGGTTTGAGATCCTTTCAGATCATTGGATAGCCCAGAAGCAATACTTTAAAGTGGAGGGGGAAAGCATCACCCCCACCAAAAAGCAGAGATTCTGGTGAATTAAAGTCTTTATTGGTTCCCATTTCATTATAACAGATCTCACTCTCTCAGCCAAAAACCCAAGAAGGCAGCTCAAGCTGTGCAACGATGGCACAAATTGCAGAGTTTAGCGGTGATACAAAATCCCTTGGAGTCGTTTCCCACTTTGATATTCAGATGGCAGCCTCAGAAACGTGGCTGCTTGGAACAATCCTCTCCCTTTCACAGCTTGTTTACGTGTCTCACAGCAGGCTCCCTCGCAGGGAGAATCTGCTGCCTATTGGTTTTCCAGCTCTAGCCCATCACTAGCTGCTAGTAATCCCAGGCAATCTGTGCAACGCACCTGCCTCTCCAGTTCCTCTTGTCAACAAGCAACAGAGAATTTCTAACAACCCCCTCAAATTACTTCGGATCCTTCATTTCTGCTGAATAAACCTGCAAATGCTCTACCGACCTGCTCTACCAGCAGCAGCTCTTAACGGCAACAGAAAGCAGCTTCCCAAGAGGATGTGCTAGAAGAATTTCTTTGTTTATGCGTTTTACCTGGAATGAATTGCATCAGAGAGCAGAAGAGATGCTGCAAATTAGCAAGCAGGAGGCTGACGGCAGACAAAAGCATTTTGGACAACATATTCCGCTGGGAAGGCATCAGCTGGGAGTTGGTCAGCAAAGGTACCGGTGCCAGGATGATTCTGTGCAGCCAGCACTGATGGGTGGCCGGAGAGAGCTGCCTGACATCATCGCTTCAGAATAAAAGCCAGGAGTGCGTGCGCCGGGCGGGCTGGATGAAGGAGAGCCCGCACTGCATCGTTGTGGCCAAACTGGGCACTTAGTAGAGCATGAACAAGAGCTGCCTCCAGCCCGAGCGGCTCAGCAGCCCTTAGAGCCTCAGCCGGGCCAGGTGAGCTGCTGAAGTGGCAACACAAAAGGCTTTAGCACGGTTTGCCAGCTGGAGAATTTGGAAGAAAAACAAGGGAAGGGGAGATGCAGCCATGTCCTGAGGCAGCCAGGCTCCATGGCAGCTCTTGCAAAATTCTTCTCACCTTGCCTTATTTTTTTCACCTCTTTCTTTTCATTTTTTCTTCTTTGTTTCAAAATCTGAGGAACTGTTGTGCACCTCAAGGGATCTCAAGGCTTTAAAAGTATTGGCTGCCACTCCAAGCTGGACCATCAAAGCAGATAGGGAAGGACTAGTGACAGGCCGTGCTCTGCTGTTTCAAACTGTGCTGGACCTCAGGTGGACCCTTTCCTTCAGCATGCCTGGAGGAAGCTGCTAGCACTTTGTAACTGCACTTTGCTGGCTGTGTTTGTTTCATGTTATCACAGAGCTTTTAAACCTGCCCTATCCCTTGAGCAAGCCAGGCAGCAAGTACATTATTCTAGGTAACCCATCCCACTGTCCTTAAAGTGGGACAGATTATTATTACTCATCCTAAATCTTCTGCTGCAAATTAAGCTGATTTCTTCTTGTCCTTTCTAGAAGACACAGGGAACATCTGACTGCTGTCCTTCCTTCCATGGTTTGTGCTTGCTCTGAATTAACCAAACTCAACTGCTTCAATCTTTACTCACACACCATGGTTTTGACTCACTCTTTATTATTGTTGGTTCCCACTCTGCCCACTTTGTTTTTAAGAGGCAAACACAGCCTCCAGGTTAAGAGCAAACCAGGGCAGAGTGAAAGAGAACAAACACGGGGTTGGGTCTTATCTGCTATCTTAGAGCTGACACATTTCAACCACACAGTAACATCACACCACCTCTAGCTGTTTTATTGTGGTTTGGAAGTACCAAATATGATTCTCCTTATTAAGCCCAGTGCATTTTCCTGCTCTTTTCTGAAGGAATGAATAAAAAAAACTATTGTTCACCAGATTATTATAAAACAATTGCTAAGAAATTGACCTCAGAATCTCTACAGGAGGACAGTTAGGCTGACTGAACTATCATAGAATCAAAATTGTTTGGGTTGGAAATGACCTCCAAGAACACTGAGTCCAACCATCAACCCAGCCCCACCATGGCCACCAAACCATGGCCCCAAGAGCCATGGCCACAGGTTTCTTTAGCACCTCTAAGGATGGGGACTCCACCACCTCCCTGGGCAGCCTGTGCCAATCCTTGACCACCCTTGCAGCAAAGAAATTTTTTCCTAATCTTCAACTTAACCCTCCCCTGGCACAATTTTAGGCCATTTTCCCTCATTCTATCACCATATACAGGGAGACCAACCCAGCTCACTCCAACTTCTGTTCAGGGAGTTACAGAGAGCAATGAGGTCTCACTTCAGCCTCCTCCAGACTAAATGCCCCCAGTTCCCTCAGCTGCTCCTGATAAGACTTGTCCTCCAGTGCTCCCTTCATCAGGTTTTCAAAGACAATTCAAAGACAAAACAGAAAACAATTAGCAAAATTGAATGCTGATGAGTTCTAGGCAGAATGCCAGGAGCCTTAAACACATCTATTGCCTACTTGATCTTCTACTAGGACCTCCATCCATGCTAAAAGGCAGCTTCACTTCAAGTAAACAGCCCCAAGAGCCTTTTCTCAGGAAGAATTCTGCTCACTCAGTACCTGAGCTGTCTCATGGCATTATCTGCCATTTTAGGCTTTTTAGCTAATAGAAGAGCACTGAGCATAACTGAGTATTAGTTTCTCCTCACTTACAACCCCCAGACTGTGTAGACACTCACAGCAAGCTCAGAAATGCAAAAGACTCACTGTCCAAAGTCCCCTTGACTTCAAGAGGGTTACAACTTTGTCTGAAATGCTTCCACCTTCTATTAAATAAAAATCCATTGATATTCTGTTAGGGCTCTGTCATCTTAGGTATTCTTGTTGATTTACCAAGGAACTGCAGCTTAAATCACAGTAGGAGAAGCTTAAAGAAAACGTAGTTAACAGCTGAGCTTTGCTGATCAGATTTGGCAGCTTTAAAGCCAATTAATTTTCTGTTCAAACCTCCTTCAGTAAAACTGGAAAGCGGATAGTGGTGGGATGGGTGCCAGCTGCATTCCACGGGTAGCTCACTCCTCAGGGGCAGAATGAATGGGCTTTTAGTTTCACCTGAGAGGGAAGTCACAACTTTGGGCTGTTTCTTCCAATAAACACTAAAATACATGAGAGAGGCAATTGGTGCAGAGACATCATTAGCAGGGCAGACAAACAGAAACAGTAGAAATATTCTTTTCTCATGTGGAGTGAGCATTCTGCTGTTGAGTGGAACACTGAAAGGCAGCCAGCAGAAAAGTACACCACATTTTTAGCCAGCAAGGTAATTATAGACGGTTCCCTTTCAAACAGAAAGATTTCTGTCTGAAAGCAGGCAGCAGGTGAGTGTTTCCATTGCTGAAGTAGTTTTCAATATCAAGAGAGACTGGTTTATTTCCAATGGATGTTTTACACTTTCTGAACCTCCCATTTCAAGCTGGAATTTTACAAAACAACGTATTTTATCCATTGTACTTGGTCAGTGTTTATTTTTGTATCTATCCTCCAATAGATTCATGCAGCAAAATCAGAGGCTTTATTGCTCCTAGCAATTTAAAAACAATTCTTTAAAGCACCTGTTTCAAATTCTAAGAAAGCTTTGAGTGACTTCCCTTTAAGAAGCATAACCACACTGCTCATAACCTCAACTAGATCAGTATGGCCATACTAATTGATTTATTTTCTGTGTGTCCCCAGATTCTAGAATCACCTCACTAGCACAGAGATCCCACTCTAAACTGCAACATCATGCCAACAAACTGCATAAGAAATCACTGTAGGAGAAAAAGAGTCATTTAGAGAGGGTTGTTTTGAATTTAACTGCACCTGAATGCCAGAATAAGTTGTTCTTCATTCTTCTAAGAAGTATATTTGTCCTAATCTTGGATGTTATGAAGTTTTGAAATGGAGCAAAGTGCTGCAAGTGACACTGGATATGTGCCCTCTTGACCCCCTAAGGGAAGAAACTTAGATTATGTGATCCAAGAGTTTTCCAAGTAGTTCTTCAGAATAATTAATGCTAGAGCCAAAGGTTTGCACCTTGGCTATTTGAGCCACATAAACTAAATCTAGATGATCTAAATCCAAGGTGACCTAAAAAAGGTTGCATCATTTCCCCAAGCACAGGCAGCCAGCTTCTGGCTTTGATAACAGATATTTACTAGTAATGAAAGTGGTGTAATTGTTCTTTAAAGGCTTACATAAACAAGGAACTGTCTAAATTCAGATACTCCACAGGTGACAATTTAGAACTCTGCTTTTTTGTCCTCATTATAGATGATTGTAGATTTTAGAAACACTTAGCACAGTACTCTAGAGAAGGTAGCTTCCAAACTCCCTGTTTCTTCCACTTTCTTCTGGTTTAAACAGCATGGCTGAGACTGATTACAAAACTGGATGTGATTAGGAGGGAAAAGTCAGAGAGGGGTAAATATGACAGACCAGTGGCAAGATGTCTGAAAGCCTTTAGATGCTGCTAAAGATGCAGATAGGCACCTTAGGGGATTCTCAAAAATTCCTAAGCATGTAAGGCGCTTACACGCTTAGGCACTTGGAAAATCCTACTAAGTCCATATCTGCATCTTTAGGTATCTAAATACCTTGGGAAATCTCACCCTAGATGTCCAATTTCTCTCATTATTGGTTTTAAATACTATCAATTTGACAGGCAGCACATCTGCCCATTTAATGGCTTTCATCTAATAAAAGGAGGACAAAAGGATTGATTAAGACTGGGAGGATTTAAAGAGAAAATACACAGAGCTGGAGTGGAAATATAAAGGTGTCTTATGCTAGCAACAGGACTGTCTGGCACTTTATTACATCAGCCTCACAACTGGTACAAATGATGCCTTGTACACTTTATGTTTCATCTTTTGTAACAGCCAAATGACAAGGAAGTGCTCCAAAAACCCTCTATAAGCACCTTGAAATAAACTGAATAGACAGCAAATAAGACTAAAGATCTAAAGAACAAAATCATTCTAGATGATGTTAACATTCTCTGGTTCTTTATTGCCATTACCAGCAAAGTCTTGAAGATGTGCTTTAATATCTCTATCAAAATGGCCTTGGCTTCACTTGAGGAGCAGTAACAGTATTAAAATGTCTTTTCAGATGAAGACTTTTACCTCTTTGTACCTTTCCCAAATTTAATAGAACTCTCCTGTTGCTTATTTGAGCCTTTCAGCCTATTTCTGTTCTGAGACAAAAGGGAAATAAGATTGCAAGAATATTCTAGTAAGATTTTTAACATTGTCTAAAGTAGAGAGAAAAAAAATAAAGCAACACAGAAAATGGTTAATAGTAAGCCTTCTGAAGTCTTTTTCCACTTATACTGCAAAATTCTGTGCCTCACAGAAAGTTTCTAGACTATGTTCTAGGCTGACAGCCTGCCTGTGACAACAAAAGAAGAAAACACCCTTAGCAGTGACTTCATAAATACCACAACTGCTTCTGAATGAAATTGTGTTGAACTTCCACACAGCCACAAAGCCAAGCAATGCAAAAGTCATTCTGCTTGCTGTTTCAAATGCTGCCAGTGTTTTCTAGGGGTGGAAGCACAGGGATAAGCCTAACCAATGGGCCAAGAAGTGAGAAACAGATAGCTGAATGTGTAGAATCCCTTTGAGTCACAGGACTTCAAAAGGATATTTATCATTGCTTTGTGCAACGCAACAACTACCCTATGCCTTGTGCTTGAAAAGCTGGTGCTGAAGTGGTTGGCAATTTCCTGAGCTGCCAGAAAGACTTACATGAAACACTCACCACAGCACTCCCTCCAGTTTACATTTTAATACATGAAATGAGACTGCAAGGTTTGCTCTGCATTTCTGCAGCCTACCATACGCCGTTTATCTTTGCAAAGCGTTTGCGATCGTGGCGAATCTCTGCTTCAGAGCCTCCCTTTTCTGTCTCAAGTGGTTTTCTATGGTCCTCGCTTCCTTTAGGATCCCATCAAGTTCCTGGACATAGGAAGTATCCATTGCTGCTCTCTCACTGCATTGAGAAAAAAATCTGCAGTTAAAATCAATACCAAAGCCATTAAACTTCCTCACTACTTCGAAATGCACTACCGATACTGCCTCTGCCCCAATGAGTTCCCTCTTGCAGCAGAAACCAGCAGCTGCTTTTTCACACCCAGCAGTGATTTGTTTGCATTTTTCTACTCTTCTCCTCGAGATGTGTGAAAAAGATTTTACAGGCATAGCCTAAAACGACCACCATTTGTGTTCAAGAGTTTTCAGCGCTGATTTGCATCAGGAGAAGTGTGGCTAGCAGGTCAAGGGAGGTGATCCTCCCCCTCTACTCAGCCCTGGTGAGACCCCACCTGGAGTACTGTGTCCAGTTCTGGAGCCCCTATTACAAGAGGGATGTGGAGGTGCTGGAACGTGTCCAGAGAAGGGCCACGAGGATGATCAGAGGGCTGGAGCACCTCTCCTATGAGGACAGACTGAAGGAGTTGGGGCTGTACAGTCTGCAGAAGAGAAGGCTCCGAGGTGACCTAATTGTCGCCTTCCAGTATCTGAAGGGGGCCTACAGGAAGGCTGGGGAAGGACTTCTCAGGATATCAGGTAGTGATAGGACTAGGGGGAATGGAATGAAGCTGGAGGTGGGGAGATTCAGGCTGGATGTGAGGAGGAGGTTCTTCACCATGAGAGTGGTGAAACCCTGGAATGGGTTGTCCAGGGAGGTGGTCGAGGCCCCGTCCCTGGGGGTGTTTAAGAGCAGGCTGGATGAGGCTCTGTCCAGCCTGATCTAGTGTGGGGTGTCCCTGCCCATGGCAGGGGGGTTGGAACTAGATGATCCTTGTGGTCCCTTCCAACCCTGAATGAAACTATGAAACTATGAAACTATGATTTCCCTAGCCTGCAGCCAGTCAGCCCTCCTGTACTCTGTACTGGTTAGGCCACACCTTGAGTACTGTGTCCAGTTCTGGGCCCCTCAGTTTAAGACACCTGAAGGTGTCCAGAGAAGGGCAACAAGGCTGGGGAGAGGCCTTGAGCACAAGCCCTACAAGGAGAGGCTGAGGGAGCTGGGGTTGTTTAGCCTGGAGAAGAGGAGGCTCAGGACAGACCTCATTGCTCTCTACAACTACCTGAAGGGAGGTTGTGGCCAGGAAGGGGTTGGCCTCTTCTCTCAGGCAACCAGCACCAGAACGAGAGGACACAGTCTCAAGCTGTGCCAGGGGAAGTTTAGGCTGGAAGTGAGGAGAAAGTTCTTCACTGAGAGAGTTGTTAACCATTGGGATGTGCTGCCTGGGGAGGTGGTGGAGTCCCCATCCCTGGAGGTGTTCAAGAGGGGATTGGATGTGGCACTTGGTGCCATGGCCTAGTCATGAGGTCTGTGGTGACAGGTTGGACTTGATGATCTTTGAGGTCTCTTCCAATCTTGGTGATACTGTGCTACTGTGGGAGGAGGTAGGAAAGTGCTGTGCAAATAGAACAACGTTCACTTGCCTTAAAATGTGAGCATATTTTGACAACAAGTTCGTGATTTCTTTGTTCATCTCTGTTGAAAGAAAAGGAAATCTTGTTGAGGCATTTCAGCTAATGCTCATCTCAACTTCAAATCAGGTGATCACTTCCACTTTATTTCATACATCACCTTTTAAAGCTTTCTCCGGTGGTTCATGCTTGTAAGGGGACTGCGAGCCTTCAGAAAGAGCCAAATCTGTTTTGTCATGGGAGGACAACTGAGGATTTTCTGAACCTTCATTCTAATAACAAAGCACAATAGGAAAAAAAAAGGGGGGGCTTGCACAGATAAAAGTTTAACTGAGAAAAAGAAGAGTTTGGGAAAGATCCTGAGAGACTTGTTTAGAGAGTCATTGGCTTCACAGCATCAACTCTATCCACGGTGAACATGCAGAGCATCTAGTGGAGTGGGTGGGAAGCACATACCAGGGGAGTGAGGAGGTGCCAGCTTAAGATCATAGTATCATAGTATCATTCAGGGTTGGAAGGGACCACAAGGATCATCTAGTTCCAACCCCTCTGCCATGGGCAGGGACACCCCACACTAGATAGCCTGGCCAGAGCCTCAGCTAGCCTGGTCTTAAACATCTCCAGGGACGGGGCCTCGACCACCTCCCTGGACAACCCATTCCAGGGCTTCACCACTCTCATGGTGAAGAACCTCCTCCTCACCTCCAGCCTGAATCTCCCCACCTCCAGCTTCATTCCATTCCCCCTAGTCCTATCACTACCTGAGATCCTGAGAAGTCCTTCCCCAGCCTTCCTGTAGGTCCCCTTCAGATACTGGAAGGCCACAATTAGGTCACCTTGGAGCCTTCTCTTCTGCAGACTGAACAGCCCCAACTCCTTCAGTCTGTCCTCATAGGAGAGGTGCTCCAGCCCTCTGATCATCCTTGTGGCCCTTCTCTGGACACCTTCCAGCACCTCCACATCCCTCTTGCCATAGGGGCTCCAGAACTGGAGGCAGTACTCCAGGTGGGGTCTCACCAGGGCTGAGTAGAGGGGGAGGATCACCTCCCTTGCCCTGCTGGCCACACTTCTCCTGCTGCAGCCCAGGAGCTGATTGGCTTTGCGGGCTGCAAGTGCACACTGAGAGCTCCTGGTGAGCTTTTTGTCCACCAGCACCCCCAAGTCTGTCTCCTCAGGGCTGCTTTCCAGCCAATGACTGCCCAGCCTGGATTTGTGCCTGGGATTGCCTCCACCCAGCTGCAGGACCCTGCCCTTGCTCTTATTGAACTTCATGAGGTTGGCTTGTGCCCACCTCTCCAGCCTGTCAAGGTCCCTCTGGATGGCCTCCCTTCCCTCCAGCGTGTCTTTGCTTCTGTCAGTAAAAGCAGATGTGCTTCAGAAGCTCACTCTCAGGAAGTTTGCCCAGGGGGGTGGTGCAGTCACCATCCCTGGAGGCATTCAAGAAACGCGTGGCCATGGCACTTGGGGACAGGGTTTAGTGGCCATGGTGGTGTCAGAGCTTGATGACCTTAGAGGCCTCTTCCAACCAATTCTGTGATTCTCTTAACTGTGTTGCAACTTTGTTAACCTTCAAACACTTCTTCTCGCACAAGAAAGCCATTTATGTTTCCTTTTCCCTACACAAACTAATATGGAGCTCTCTGCCCTCTTGACAGGCCAGGGACAAGCAGAGTCTCTCAGGGATCAGTCCTGGGACCTGTCTTATTCAACATCTCTGTGGGTGCCATGGACAGTGGCACTGAGTGCACCCTCAGCAAGTTTGCTGATGACACCAAGCTGTGTGGTGTAGCAGACAGCTGGAGGGAAGGGAGGCCATCCAGAGGGACCTGGCCAGGCTGGAGAGGTGGGCACAAGCCAACCTCATGAAGTTCAATAAGAACAAGTGCAGGGTCCTGCATCTGGGTCGAGGATGTGAGGAGGAGGTTCTTCCCCATGAGAGTGGTGAAGCCCTGGAATGGGTTGTCCAGGGAGGTGGTCGAGGCCCCAGCCCTGGAGGTGTTTAAGCCCAGGCTGTCTGAGGCTCTGGCCAGGCTGATCTAGTGTGGGGTGTCCCTGCCCATGGCAGGGGGGTTGGAACTAGCTGATCCTTGTGGTCCCTTCCAACCCTGAATGATTCTGTGATACTGTGATACATAGCAGGGCCAGAGAAGGACCTGAGGGTGAGGGCTGCATCACTCTCCTGGGGCCAGAGGATTGATTTAGTGCTAGGTTGGAGGGGACTTCAAGGCTCATCCAGCCCAGCCTTTCAAGGTGAGAATATAGCTTAAATGAAGAGCCAAGGCCCTCCCTCCCTCCCTTCCTCACAGAGCAGTGCTCACCTCCACCTCTTTTTTACGTCTGCTTCTGTTTTCATCGGGTTTCTGTGTGCTGCTCGCCAAGGCTGCCTGAGTGAAAAACAGTACACCGTCCTGTTTGATAGGTGGTTACTTGTGCGACTGGAAAACACAGGAAAAGGCCTCAGGCCTGTAAGCAGTACCTCTGTGAGCTCCTCGGCGAAGGATCCCTGCTCCTCATGGGTGGGAGGCAGAGCCTCAAAGGCCGACGACTGCCCCGGCTGGGGCTGGAGACTGCGGCGCCGCGCCCCGAGCCGCCCCGGGCCAGCCTGGGCCATGCTGGGCAGGGCTGAGCCTCACGGCCCAGGGTGCTGAAGGGTGTCTGGTGCTCTGCCTCGGGCTGCGGGGGCCGAGTCTCCGTCTCCCCGGAGGGCTCTCCCCCCAGGCTGCGCCCCGCGGCCCCTCCTCAGGGGGCGTCAGCCCAGGGCGCTGTGGGGACCTCCTCAGGCGCTGTCAGCCCAGGGCTGAGAGGACCTCGCGGCCCCTCCTCAGGCGCTGTCAGCCCAGGGCTGAGAGGACCTCGCGCCCCCTCCTCAGGCGCTGTCAGCCCAGGGCTGAGAGGACCTCGCGGCCCCTCCTCAGGCGCTGTCAGCCCAAGGCGCTGAGAGGACCTCGCGGCCCCTCCTCAGGCGCTGTCAGCCCAAGGCGCTGAGGGGACCTCGCGGCCCCTCCTTAGGCGCTGTCAGCCCAGGGCTGAGAGGACCTCGCGGCCCCTCCTCAGGCGCTGTCAGCCCAGGGCTGAGAGGACCTCGCGGCCCCTCCTCAGGCGCTGTCAGCCCAGGGCTGAGAGGACCTCGCGGCCCGGGCAGCCGTTAACGGGCGGCGCGCGGGCGGCCGCGGCGGGGCTCTCCCAGCTCCCCACACGGGACGGGGTCTGGCCCCGGCGCCGCCCTGCAGCCCTTGTCTGGCCCGGGACGACCGCTCAGCCCGCTCCCGCACAGGCTGTGCCAGCCGGGTTCGCCTCTGAAGGCTGGCCGAGGGGGGAGGCTGCAAGGCTGGCCGCTAAAACGGCTGCTTCAGAGACCCCAGGAGGAAGCCTTGAGTCAAATGTCCGAGTTGAAGCAGCTGTGGCGGCTTGCAGTGTGGAGCTGGCATAGAATCACACAATGTCAGATTGTTAGGGGTTGGGAAGGACCTCCAGAGCTCATCCGGTCCGACCAGAGCAACATCACCCAGGGCAGGGCGCACAGAACACATCCACTTGGGGCTGGAAAGGCTCCAGAGCAGGAGGCTGCACAGCCTCTCCGGGCAGCCTGCTCCCAGCAGCCTCACACCAAAGGAGTTTCTCCTCAGGGTGAGGCAGAGCCTGTGGGCTGCCAGTTTGTCCACTCAAAACGAGTCTGATGGTATTTGAAGAGCCTGTGGTGGCTGCAGTCACAGTTTGAATCACTGGGATATTCTGGGATGAGAATGGAATGGGATAGGACAGGACAGGATAGGATAGGATAGGATAGGATAGGATAGGATAGGATAGGATAGGATAGGATAGGATAGGATAGGATAGGATAGGATAGGATAGAATGGAATGGAATGGAATGGACCAGACCAGGTTGGAAAACACCTTCAAGATCATCAAGTCCAACCCAGCACCGTCTAATCAACCATGGCACCAAGCTCCCCATCCAGGCTCTCCCTAAACCCCTCCAGTGATGGTGACTCCACCACCTCCCTGGGCAGCACATTCCCATGGCCAATCTCTCTTTCTGTGAAGAACTTCTTCTTAACATCCAGCCTGAACCTCCCCGGCACAGCTTGAGACTCTGTCCTCTTGTTCTTTACTAGAATAAACCAAACCAGGTTGGAAGAGACCTTCAAGATCATCGTGTCCAACCCATCAACCAATCCAACCCACCCAAACAGCTAACCCATGGCACCAAGCACCCCATCAAGTCTCCTCCTGAACACCTTCAATGACGGCGACTCCGCCACCTCCCTGGGCAGCCCATCCCAATGGGCAATCACTCTCTCTGTGTAGAACTTCTTCCTAACATCCAACCTGAACCTCCCCTGGCGCAGCCTGAGACTGTGTCCTCTTGTTCTGGTACTGGCTGCCTGGGCGAAGAGACCATCATCTGCCTGTCTACAACCTCCCTTCAGGTAGTTGTAGAGAGTGATAAGGTCACCCCTGAGTCTCCTCCAGGCTGAGCAACCCCAGCTCCCTCAGTCTTTCCTCATAGGGCTGTGTTCCAAACCCCTGACCAACTTTGTTGCTCTTCTCTGGACTCATTCCAGCAAGTCAACCTCCTTCCTAAACTGAGGGGCCCAGAACTGGACACAGTACTCGAGGTGTCACAGGTTGCCCGGGAGAAGGGACCAGACAAGGCTTGAGAGATCCATTTCAAAAGACAGTAAAAGAGTTTACTGCCACTATACTGAGTAATGCCACTAAAATTAGACAACTGCTGAGACCATCTGGGGTTTTGGCTGGTTTTCTTTTCCCTAAACAATGGAAAATAAGACTGCATTTTCCTTATGCTGGCTTTCACTTCTGTAGGTAAGCTGGACTTGGTTTCATCAAGAAATGACATTACATGGGGAGGTGGCTTGCTTACAAGAGGACAAAACTAGACACAATGATTCAGAAGACCTCTTTCAGTATTACTTCATGTTGTCAGCCAAAAAAGAACATCAAGTGCTATATTGGGGCCCCTCAATTTAAGAGGGATATTGAGACACTTGAATGTGTCCAGAGAAGGGCAAGGAGGCTGGGGAGAGGTCTCAAGCACAGCCCTGTGAGGAGAGGCTGAGGGAGCTGGGGTTGTTTAGCCTGGAGAAGAGAAAGCTCAGGGGAGACCTTCTTGCTCTCTACAACTCCCTGAAGGGAGGTTGTAGCCAGCTGGGGGTTGGTCTCTTCTCCCAGGCAAGCAGCACCAGAACAAGAGGACACAGTCTCAAGCTGTGCCAGGGGAAGTTTAGGCTGGAGGTGAGGAGAAAGTTCTCCACAGAAAGAGTTGTTGCCCACTGGAATGTGCTGCCCAGGGTGGTGGTGGAGTCCCCATCCCTGGAGGTGTTCAAGAGGGGATTGGATGTGGCACTTGGAGCCATGGTTTAGCTAGTCAGAAGGTGTTGGGTGACAGGTTGGACTTGATGATCTCTCAGGTCTTTTCCAACCTTATTCATTCTATGATTCTATGATCTTAAATGCTTTCCTAAATCCTGGCTTAATCCTGATGGAAAATCACTGCAAGGTTTGAAGTTGGCCATTGGAATGTGCTGCCCAGGGAGGTGGTGGAGTCTCTGGGGGTGTTTAGGAAGAGACTGGATGGGGTGCTCGGTGCCATGTTGATTAGATAGTGTTGGATGATAGGTTGGACTCGATGATCTCAAAGGTCTCTTCCAACCTGGTTAATTCTATTTCTAAGTTACATTGGAGCAAAGGGAAGTTGTCCTCTGTTGTTTCCTTTTTCTCTCTTTTATTATTGCATCTTTAATTTCTGGTTTTCAGCAAAGATCTTAACCTTAGAGACATTATCCAAACAGGCTCTGAAAGCCAGGACTTGAGGACGAGAACTGAAACCACGGCAAGAATGACATACTTCCCCAAAGCAGAAACAATATTCAATACATTGCCACAGCCACTTCCTTTAATTCTCAAACAAAACCTCACAGGTAATGATGTCATTAGCAATATCGTCTCACGGCTAGGAAAGAATGTGCTAAGAAAATGCTCCTAAAGTGTTGCCCTAGCTGAGCTACCATTAGTATGTTATTTTCATGGAGAGAGCACACATCTGAATTGGTTTACCCCTTTCACTACCTCACGGATGTGAGCCTAGGAAGAAAACTCAGGACCAAAGGAAAAGAATCCAAGTCTCTAAGCCAGAATGTGAGGATTTCCCACCAGGCACCAGCTGTATGTTCCTTGGCGCTGTCGGTACAGAAAACCCCCGAGAGGGCACGGCGTGTTTCAGTCCTAAAGTGGCTTCCCCCCAAGGCAGACCCAAAGTGCAGAGGGGGAAGTTCCCATGCCGAGTTCGCCACTACCTGCTTCAGAGCTGCTAACCGAGACCGTGCGGACCGAGCCAACAGGCTGCAAACCGCTGGTGCAGGAAGCAAACCTCGTCCTCTGCCCAGCGTCTGTGGGAGATAAAGGGAGTCGCCAAAAGCTCCCTCGGCAGCCTCGGGTTCGTGATTTGTTTTCTCCGCCGAGGAGGAGAAGTGCCGCAGAACAAATGCAGACGTAGACAGCTGTCTTGGGAAAGAGTCCTGATTTTCTCTGCGGCTTCTTCCTTCAGTCGGCTCCTTCTGTGCTACGGTGATGCAAGCGGGGATAAAATCCCCTGCCCCAGCCCCTTCCAGCAGCCGCCTGCAGCAGCCGCCGCTCGCCCCGCCCGCTCGGAGCCACGCGTGGAGGTGACACGGCGGTGACTCTGCCTCGGAAAGCCCGAGAGGCCCTGCCGGGCAGCACCCTGCGGTACCCAGGCGTGCAGGGAGAGGGCCGGGAGGGTGGGCTCTGACCGCGGGAGCCGCCGCCGGTCCCCGCCCCTCCTCCGCTGCCTTCGCCCTTCCGTCTTGCATCTTTCCGCCGCAGCCCGCCGAGGAGCGAGGTAAGGACACCCTCTGCTCGGAGCTCCGAGCGGGGCAGGGGCAGGGGCAGAGCCACTCGGCTGGCGCCGGGCTTGCGCCCTTCCCCGCGCCTTCGCCACCCGGGCGGGACATCCCTCCGTGGGACCGGCGGCCGTCCCATTCTCGCGGCTGCAGCAAGGGGCAGAGCCGTGCCCATTGCCGGGGCTGGCGGCGGAGGGCATCGCTCGTCGGGCCCGCGGGCAGGCGGTGGGCAGCAGCCCGCCCGCTGGCAGCTCCGCGCTGTGCCGGGCGCGGGCGCCGAGCAGGGCAGGAGCCGCTCGGGCGCGGCCTTGCGTTCCTCCTTCCCTGCACCCGTGTCCCGGCGAGGCAGGTCAAGGTACACAGCCTCCAGCGGTCAGGTAGCAACTCCTTTCCCTTCTACCCTTCGTTTCAGACGTGCTCGTGAAAACATCTGGCCAGCTCCTATTGCATACCAGGGGAAGAAGTGTCCTCGGTTCGTGTCTTTTACCCATTACACTTAGAGCCGCCTTTTCCTCTAATCAATAGTGCCTTCCCTTTTGCTTTAGAATAACAGAGCAGTCCTTGACTGCTGCAAGAGAACTAGCCCAAGAACTCCCTTGCCTTACAGAGTACAAAACATTGTTCTTAATTCTGAATCCTCTCTGTGGTTTTGTTTTTCCCTGCCAGAGTGAAGATGAGCTGTGAAGAGATTCCTGTGTATGCAGTGAAATTTGGAGAAAACTTCTGCCTCTATTTTGAAGGTAATCCCTACCCACAGCTGAGACACCTCCTGTCTCCTTTCTGCATAGAAGGTCAAAAGCTGGTCCACAATTCAGTCCTTCCCTTGGGCATCCCTGGCTTTGTGTTCCTTTCCCTTGCCGTGTTACCTGAGCAATCCTCAAAGCAATTACAGATTCACAGCTTCACAGATTGCACTGGCTTGGAAGGGACCCTCCAAGGGCATCTTGTCCAACCCCCCTGCAGGCAGCAGGGACACCCTCAACCAGAGCAAGCTGCACAGAGCTGCTGATCTTGAATGCCTCCAGGGATGAGGCCTCAACCACATCCCTGGGAAAGCTGTTGTAGTATTTTACCACTCTCATTGTGTATAACTTCCTCCTGATGTCCAACCTAAATCTCCCCTGCTCCAGATTAAACCCCCAGCTACAATCCCCACAAGCATGATAGGTGTTAGATTGTGGAGCCAGGCTGTTCACTGCAGAAAGAACCTGAGTGTCATAAAGGTGTCCCAGTGCCTTCACAGGTCAGTACCATACTACTGAACACTTTAAGCATTGCCAAGCTTCCTCTGAATACTGATTAAGCAATCAGTATTCTGTATAAAATATAGATGTAGCCATCTGGCAGCACCTAATTTCCCCACCAGCTTCAGTGTGAAGTACTGCAAGCCAAGTATCAGGGTTAGTAGAATACTTGTTGCTTCATGCAATGCATTCCTCTAAAGGCCTCTCAGAAGGGTTGGACTTGAAATGTGTGGATAACTTTCCCAGCCTTGTAGGGTGAAGCTAGAAAAATAATCTCTCTCTCCTGTGGAAGCAATTTGTAATGACCTTTTCTTGTCCTTTTGCTCACTTAGACTAAGAGTGCTGATTAAACCCCAAAATTTGCATGCTCTGGGCTTCTTATTTATATTCCTTGGTTTATAGGCTGCAACTGACCTGAGCTGCTCACCCTTAAGTAACCTTAAAGCGTTCTGCCTGCCTCTTGGCTTGGTGGTTTCATCAGTCTGTTGTTATGCTCACATAATTAGAGCAGCTCAGTGTGGCCAATTAGTGATAGTGGGGAGTACAGCTAGAAACCTGGAGGTGGCTGGCTGGCTTGGGGCCTGCTGAAGAGAAGTGGGTAGAAAGTGGTTTCTTTTGTGGGGGCAGAGCCTAATGTTGTTTTTCCTTTCTTTTTTTCATTGCTCACTTGGAACCAAGATGATGATGGTAAGCTGCAAGCTCCTGATCTATTAACTTCCATTGTCAACTTTACCTGAACTAGCCTGCTCACACATACCCATACATGCTTTGCAGGCTTTAGAGAACCAGTTTTCCAAGTGATAGTGGCCAGTGTGGAAGAGAGAGCCACAGCTCACCACCTCTCTGAGCCTGAGGTTGTTCTATTTCCTCCCTAAGTACAGGGCAGTTGCTCCCCTAACAGAAGGGCACTGTAATTCAGTTCTAATTGTTGGGCAAGAGAGAGAACTGTTGTTTGTGAGCTGTTCCTGGACTGCTTCTGAACTCTCATCAACAGACAGAGCAGCTTCTCTTGCTTATATATACAGAACACTCTGTTTTGGGGAATCCTCCAGGCTTGAGTTGGTACAAGGCAGAGGTGGAAAGGAGGACATGGCCTCCCCTTGGTTTGAGACAGCCATGCTAAGAATTCATTTCACCTGGTATCCTTATTGCCAAGGATTAAGCTCATAGTGAACTGCTAAGATTTGATCAGATTGCAGCAGGAATGTGTCACCCTCTCTGCCTATCATTTCTGCAGGGCTGGAATGTGATGCCCTCAGGAAGGACAAAATTCTCCAGCGAGTCCTTCGAAACGTGAACAGCCAACTGCTTGTGGTGCGACCGGACCTGAACGTGGCAGCTTTTGAGGACGTGACAGATCAGGAGATAAAACCTGGTACACCCTCTAACCAAACAACAGCTTTAGCACTAAAAGCTCTGACTGTCATCCCCCAGCAGCAGTAACCTGCTTGTGCACTTGGCTCTTTTCTTCTGGGAGGGCAGGGGAGATGATCTCAGCAATTCATTCAGAGCTGTATTTGTTGAACTCATGTCTGTACAGATCACACCTCTACAGATACAATCTGATTTATAGCTGACTGGTTACAAATCAAAGTCTCAACTTATGCATGCACCTGAAGGGATTTGATCATCCTATCTATACTAAGTGGTAACTTCACATGCTTTCTTCCAAATTCAGAACCTTGGTCCCTGCATTTCCAGCTTCAAAACCTTGGTCACTGCATTTCCAGCTTCAAAACCTTGGTCACTGCATTTCCCAACTCAAAACCTTGGTCACTGCATTTCCCAACTCAAAACCTTGGTCCCTGCATTCCCAGCTTCAAAACCTTGGTCACTGCATTTCCCAACTCAAAACCTTGGTCACTGCATTTCCCAACTCAAAATCTTGGTCCCTGCATTCCCAGCTTCAAAACCTTGGTCCCTGCATTTCCCAATTCAAAACCTTGGTCACTGCATTTCCCAGTTCAAAACCTTGGTCACTGCATTTCCCAATTCAAAACCTTGGTCCCTGCATTCCCAGCTTCAAAACCTTGGTCCCTGCATTTCCCAATTCAAAACCTTGGTCACTGCATTTCCCAGTTCAAAACCTTGGTCACTGCATTTCCAGCTTCAAAACCTTGGTCACTGCAACCTTGGTCACTGCATTTCCAGCTTCAAAACCTTGGTCCCTGCATTTCCAGCTTCAAAACCTTGGTCACTTCATTTCCAGCTTCAAAACCTTGGTCACTTCATTTCCAGCTTCAAAACCTTGGTCACTGCATTTCCCAACTCAAAATCCATGCCCTGACTCTCTTGTCAGGAAAAGCATCCTGGGAAGACAGGAGATGGCAATGCAATGGTTAAGATGTAATGGAACTGTTACAGCCGTCTCCTGAGCAGACTGTTAATGACAGATCATTGGTGTTTAGGCAATGGAATGCAGTTCAACATTCACTATTACAACACCACCCCCCCCTCAGCAAGGAGGCCTGTTGCATTCAGCGTCCGGGTAGCAGACAAAAGCTATTATCTGTGCTGTGAGAAACAATGTGGGAAAGTGATGGTTCAGTTTAGGGTAAGTGCCTGCTCCCCATCCCTGCTGCTCTTCAGCAGCCAGCAAAATTCAGGATTCAAACATGTGAGCTGGAACAAAACTCTCTTGTGTTGGGGACTGACCCATTCCCCTCTTTCTTCCTCAGGAAGGAGAAGTTCCCAAAGACATTCCTGGTGAAAGCAATGCCATCTTTTTCAAAAAGACATTCACATCCTGCAGCTCTGGAGCATTTAAGTTTGAATACTCCCTGGAACAAGGAATGTTCTTGGCCTTTGAGGAGGAAGGCTGCTTAAGAAAACTAACTCTAAAGAAATCAAGAGAAGATGAAGTGGATGAAACCATGAAGATATGTTTCTAACTTCATAGAATTGTCAGGGTTGGAAGGGGCCTCAAGGCTCAGCCAGTCCCAACCCCCCTGCCATGGGCAGGGACACCTCACACTACAGCAGGTTGCTCACAGCCACCTCCAGCCTGGCTGCAAACACCTCCAGGGATGAGGCTTCCACCATCTCCCTGGGCAACCTGTTGCAGTGTCACAGCCTGGGGTCTACTTCAACAACCTTAAAATATGTTTTGTCTTTTTAACAAATAAAACCCTTACTCTCTCTGTACCTGAGGCAAGCTGGTTTTGTGCTCTTAGCTAATTAAATCCCTGCAAGAAAAGAAGCATCTTGCAAAGGAAAAGACATTCAGGTTCTTGGCACAAAGAAGCAAGGCTTTACAGAATGGAGGGGGGGAAAAAATAGATGTGCAAGTCTGCACAGTCCTGATTTGATCCCTCAAATCCTTACTGCCACCTGATCCAACAGCTGAATTTGGTGCCTCAAAGATGAAGTGGAAGCAACAATTCTGAACTTGGTGGAGATCCTCGCCAACAGCAACTTAACTCTGTTCATTGCATAACAATTCTCTTCCTCTTGCTATGAATAGCAGCAGGAAAGTACCATTTAAACGTGGGAACAGTTAACCACTCCTCACTGCTACGAAAATCAGAAAATACCAAGCCAAGAAGAAAGGTTAAAAAACAAAAACCCCAGAATTTCATCTCCCTCCTTTAAAATGCCTCAGAACATTCCAGAGGCTGCCTCTGGGGCAGAAAGGGTTTGGTGGTTGTCTTTTCAGCCACACGGGAAGATGTGTAGCAGGGGTCAGTTAGAAGACAACCCCCAAGAAACGCTGCAGCTGAACAGAGAGAAACTCTGCAAGGCATGAACTATTTATGGCTCCTGATAATTAACCTGCAGAGAAACCACTGGAAGCAAGCCAGAAAGAGTAAACAAAACCATCAAACCACCACACATGCATTTTCTGTAAATCTTTTTTTTATTGCATGGATTAAGAAAAAAAAAAACCAGAAGATTCCCTTTTCTACATCAGCTCTCAGGGTCCAAAGAGCTCCAAAGGTGTGCCTTACAGACAGCTGAGATGTGATACCAGGAGGAGCAGTTTCTGTTTTCCACAATTCAAGCTTGTTTTACAGAAGAAGAAACCAAACAACAGCTGGTGTGGATTACAACCCTCCTTAAAGCTGCCTTTACAAAGCAAGTGCCCTTCAGCTAGGGAGCCTCTCGTTCATTCCTCACAATTTACAGTCCAGCTTAACTCAGCTCCCCCTCCCCTGGGCACCATCCATTTAAAACCTACTTCTCTAGCAATTTGTTGCTGCTGTTGGGTATGTTACTTCTAAAAGCCTCAGCCCTGCTCTTGCTGCAGTATGTACAACCTGTGGACCCTTGCTTTACTCAGCTTCGTATTCCACGTGCTGGTAAGAGGACGGCGAAGCAGAGGCAGCAGTGAACAATCAGTTTTGTCAGGGGCTTGGTCACATCTCAGAGGCTCCACAGCATGGCAACAGCCTTGCAGATGCCGACGTCGTGGTAGTTGAAGTAGCAGAGGCCGGCGAAGGTGACGGCCGACAGCACGTAGAGCCCTGTGTTGGCCACCTTGATGGCTGTGTCTCCGTGGACATAGTCGGTGATCACCTGCCCAAGGCCCCTGCAGAACAGGGGGGAAAACAAGCTGAAATCAGGAAAAAGCATTCCTCACTGAAATCCCAGAGTGCCAGGTTGGAAAGGAGCCCAAGGACCATCTGCTCCAACCTTTCTAGGTAGCAGTGGAGTCAGAATGGACATAGGATAGAATGGAATGGAAATAGGATAGGGATAGGATAGGGAGGTAGGATAGGATAGGGTAGCATAGGGAGGTAGGGTAGCGTAGGGAGGTAGGGTAGGGTAGGGTAGGATAGGGAGGTAGGGTAGGGTAGGATAGGGGGGTAGGGAGGTAGGGTAGGATAGGGAGGTAGGATAGGATAGGGAGGTAGGATAGGATAGGGAGGTAGGGTAGGATAGGGAGGTAGGATAGGATAGGGAGGTAGGATAGGATAGGGAGGTAGGATAGGATAGGGAGGTAGGATAGGATAGGGAGGTAGGATAGGGATAGGATAAACCAGGTTGGAAAAGACCTTTGAGATCATCAAGTCCAACCTCTCACCCAACACCATCTGATCAACTCAACCATGGCACCAAGCGCCTCAGCCAGGCTCTTCCTAAACACCTCCAGTGATGGTGACTCCACCACCTCCCTGGGCAGCACATTCCCATGGCCAATCTCTCTCTCTGTGAAGAATTTCTTCCTACCATCCAGCCTGAACCTCCCCTGGCACAACTTGAGACTGTGTCCTCTTGTTCTGGTGCTGGGTACCTGGGAGAAGAGACCAACCCCCACCTGGCTACAACCAGGTCTCCCCTGAGCCTCCTCTTCTCCAGGCTAAGCAACCCCAGCTCCCTCAGCCTCTCCTCATGGAGCTGTGCACCAAACCCCTCCCCAGCTTTGCTGCAATGAGCTGGCCCAGCACGGTGTCAAGCTAAGTCTTACAGCTGTCCAACAGAGTGGACTCCACTGCTTCCCCTGGGAGATGATGATCTCTGAGGTCTTTTCCAACCTTGTTGATTCTATGATTCCAACCTCCAACTGTTCTCAGGGTGGCAAATTATCTGCTGGCATCCATTTCCCAGGAATCAATACCATAATGCTATCAAGTCTTTACTATGCAGAATCTGCTCACCAGTGAGCTGCACAAAGCTGGCTTACAGGCACAGCACCTTAGGAGAACAACAACTTGTTTTCTACAGATCTGTCCTGGTTCTGTTCTGTTTGCTCAGACAAAAAGGTAAAAATGTCCAAGGTTCTGCACAGCCAGTGGTCAGGAAGTCCTCCTAGGGTAGGATACTGTGCAGAACACCAGAGCATGCTTGCAGATTCCTGGAGCCTGCCAGCTGACTGAGCCAACAGTGCAACAAAGGAAGAGCAAGGTACAAATGTCATGTCAAAGATCACAGCTGTTGCACAACTTGGAGACTTCATAGGTAAGGGCCTGGAGCCACCCTGCCTCTCAGACTTCCCTCTTAATCCTGAGTGACCTCTTGTGCTTACCAGTGGCCATGAAGAGTGAGGGCTGCAGCCAGCGAATAGTCCATGGCTGGTCCGGGGTACAGGTAGGCTGCAGGCAGGAGACCCAGCAAGAGGACACTGACAGCTCTCTCCCCTGTCCAGTGCAAAGATGCAGCCTTGGAACTGCCTGCAAGGAGAAGGAGAAGCATTTTTCAGTGCAGAGCTCAGAGAGCTGTAACCTTAAAACCACACAATTGCAGTTGGGTTTTTTTCCTGCTCTCTGACCTGATTACTAAGCTTTCATCCAGGGGAACACAACTGCAAGTTCCAGTGAATGGCACCTCGTGATAATTCTGTGGTCAGCTCTGCCCAGAAACTGATACTGCTATTTTTAACTGCAGACTAAAAATTCTGGGACCATCACAGGCCATATATGGTCCAGAAGTAGCCTGGAGGCCTCCACTAATAAGCAGGATAGAATCTGAATCACCTCTTACCACATAGAGAGGGAAAACCAAACCAAGAAACAAGCCTGCAGATCAGACTGGGAATCAGGGAATCAGAAGCCCTGCTGCCCCAGGAAAGAAGAAGTCACAGCAGCAGTGTTTCCAAGTTGTTGCTGCTACTGAGCCCCAGCAAATCTGCTGTTGCTTCAATCTTTCAGCCAGTTTTCCACACCCACAACTCCACCACCTTTGTGAATAAGCAGAGCTTTGCTTTTTCTGCCACTCAGTTAGCCTGCTCTGTTGAAGGATTTGCTGCATTCCCATGCTGACACCGACCAAAGAAACCTCAGGTTGGAGTTCAAGCAGCGTGAAGTCACCGATATCTTGTTTGGAACTAGCCCCGGGGGCTGACTGCGAACCAACAGCTGCTGCTGCGGCAGGCAGGCAGGCAGCACCGGGTGGCAATGCCGGTAACCCTATCCCTGCCAAGCTGAGCCAAACAAAACACAGCCTGCCGCGCACCAATTCCTTCTGCCCCCGCTTACTCACATTTAACATCTACCTAGCTCAAACAATGGCCAGATGAGGCACACGCCGCCGGGCTGGGGCGGAGGAGCCGTGTGGAGGGCGGGGAAATAACGGCGCAGCGCCGGCCGACAACGCTGGTGCGCGGTGCCCGCCACGGGGAAGGTCAGCCCCGCCGCGCAGAGACACGCAGAGCCCCGCGGACGGCGGGCACTGCCCCGGGACGCGGCGGGGACTGCCCCGGGACGCCGCACGTACCATGGCCCTGCCGGGGCGAGCTGTGGCTTTGCCGGGCCGGAGCGCTGCGATCGGCGACAGCTGCCAGGAGAGCGGGGCGGCGGAGCAGGGCGTCCCCGAGGAGAGCTGCGGAGAGAACAGGAGTCAGGGCGAGTCAGGGCAGGCAGGACAGGGCAGGACAGGCAGGACAGGACAGGGCAGGGCAGGGGGGCCGGCCGGCACTCACCCATCTGGGCGCCGCGGGGTCGCCGCAGCCCCGCCCGCAGCAGCACCAGCGCCGCCATCGTCCCCAGCCGCCCAAGGGCACCGCGCAGCGGAGCCGGAACTCGCCGCAGCCCTTCCGCTTCCGCCGCGGGGGCACGGCTGGCAGCGGGGGCACGGCCGGCAGCGCGGCGGGCACGGGCAGGGGCAGCGCCCGGAGGCCATTCACGCCTGCGACCCCCGCGCAGCAGCTCTGCAAAAGCCCGGGACAGCTGCTGCCGGTTTGCTTAGGCTGGAGGAGGCAGTGGGGAGACCTCGCTGCCCTCTACAGCTCCCTGAAAGGAGGGTGGAGGTTGGTCTCTTCTCCCTAGTATTAGGTGATAGAGGGAAAGGAAACGGCCTAAAATCGTGCCAGGCGAGGATAGGGTCATGTCCCAGATGGCTGCTTTGCACTCCAGCCTCCTTTGCTTCATCTCCTTTCAGGAGGAGACTTGATGGGGTGCTTGGTGCCATGGGTTAGTTGTTTAGGTGGCCTGGATTGGTTGATGGGTTGGACACGATGATCTTGAAGGTCTCTTCCAACCTGGTTTGGTTTATTCTAAATAAAGGTTTATTCTATTTATCTCTAAGGCCACCAAGCCTGGTCAGGTAGAAACATGGCACAGAGAACACAGGAACCCCCCAGAGCCGTCAGGACTGTGCTCTGTCTCAGGCTTTGCTCCCAAGACAATGACAAAAGCATCCATCACATCTGGATCAGTTTATTTTGTTAAAAGGCTGGGCTGCTCAGCTGCAAGGCAGAGCAGCCCACACCAGGTTCTCCAGTAACACCTTAGGCAGACCAGAGACAGAACTCAACACCCAGCAAGGCTTCCCTGTCAGCACAAATGGTTTCAGCATCCCCCCTGGAGAGAATGGAGGAAAGGTAGACAATGGGCAGCCCAGGCCAGGATCTGCAGAGGAGTCTAAACCAAGCAGGTGCACTGCTGTCTTGTCTTCATCACCATGGAAGGAATCACTGCACCTCCAGCTGCAATCTGTGCCCCCCGCTCCCTCCTGTGTCCAGCTGACTCTGCCTGCCACCACACAGCTCTGCTTCTGTTGGAGGATGAGAAGACAAAGCTACCACAGAGTTCAATCCCGTGACTTTCCCTCTGCTCTCAGACTTCTTGTCTTGACCCCCTCCTCTTGTTAGTCTTGGTCATTGATTTGGTGACACACCCCCCACCCCGAAAGAAAGCAATCTGTTAAAACACTGAAAACAACAAACCAAATGGTGCAGCCATGCTTGCTTTGCCCCTGGGTGCAGCAGGGATCCACCTGGCAGGCCCAGCCCACCTGGGAGACACCCAGCTGGTTCTCTGGATGGCAAGGGGGCACCACCTGCAGGCTGCCAAGGCTCAGGCTCTGCCCTGGGGGCTGGCAGGATGTGTGTAAACCACGGTGTGGAAACGCGTTGTACCACGGGGCAGTGCTGAGAGATAAATCCCTGCCTCTGGCCTCCACCTTACTGTCTGAGCTGCAGCCTAGGCTCATTAGTCCTCATCTGAGCTATCCTCTGATTTCTCATCAGCGGCCACCTTCCAGTTCTTCCTCTTGCTCTTCTTCTCGGGCACCTCGCTGTGCCTCTCGGGCGCGGAGCTGCGCCGTTTCTTCCTCTTTTTTGGGGGCCGTTTTGCCTTTTTCTCCTCGGATTCACTGTCCTCAGAGCTGCTGGTGGTTGAGCTGCTGGCACGAGAAAAGTCACTGTCCTGCCCAGAGGAGGAGGTAGGATCCCTGGCAGGCACTTTCCTGCTCTTTTTCTTGCGCCTGTGTTTCCCCTTGCGGGTGCTTGAGGTCTCCTCCTCCGAGCACTCACTCTCTCGGGAGGAATCTGATGATGTCCTCCCCTGCTCCTTTTTCTTTCTCTTCCTTTTTTTGTGTGATCTCTTTTTTTGCTTCTTCTTGTGGGATTTCTTTGGCTTTTTCCTCTTGTGTGACTCCCGGGCGCTCGTTTGCTTCCCCAGATGAGATTTCTTCTTCCCGTTGATGGCAGTTTGGTCATCTCCCTGAGGGTCACTGCACACACAAAGAAACACCAAAGGAAGAGCAAAGAATGACCAAAAAACCCCAAAGAACAGAACAGAATAGAATAGATCAGACCAGGTTGGAAGAGACCTTCAAGATCATCCTGTCCAACCCATCAACCAATCCAACACCACCTAAACAACTAACCCATGGCACCAAGCACCCCAGCAAGTCTCCTCCTGAACACCTCCAGGGATGGTGACTCCACCACCTCCCCAGGCAGCCCATTCCCATGGGCAATCACTCTCTCTGTGTAGAACTTCTTCCTAACCTCCAGCCTAAACCTCCCCTGGTGCAACCTGAGACTGTGTCCTCTTGTTCTGGTACTGGCTGCCTGGCAGAAGAGACCAACCCCCAGCTGGCTCCAACCTCCCTGCAGGGAGTTGTAGAAAGCAAGAAGGTCACCCCTGAGTCTCCTCTTCTCCAGGCTAAGCAACCCCAGCTCCCTCAGCCTCTCCTCACAGGGCTGTGCTCCAGACCCCTCCCCAGCTTTCTTGCCCTTCTCTGGACACCTTCCAGCAGCTCAACCTCCTTTCTAAACTGAGGAGCCCAGAACTGGACACAGGACTCAAGGTGTGGCCTGACCAGTGCAATGTACAGGGGCAGAATGACCTCCCTGCTCCTGCTGGCCACACTGTTCCTGATCCAGGCCAGGATGCCATTGGCCCTCCTGGCTGCCTGGGCACACTGCAGGCTCATGTTCAGCCTACCATCAACCAGCACCCCCAGGTCCCTCTCTGCCTGGCTGCTCTCAGCCACTCTGACCCCAGCCTGTAGCACTGCCTGGGGTTGTTGTGGCCAATGTGCAGCACCTGGCACTTGGATGTGTTCAATCTCCTGCCCTTGGCCTCTGCCCATCTGTCCAGCCTGGCCAGGTCCCTCTGCAGAGCCTCTCTGCCCTCCAGCAGATCAACTCCTGCCCCCAGCTTGGTTTCATCTGCAAAGTTACTGGCGATGGACTCAATGCCCTCATCCAGATCATCAATAAAGATGTTAAAGAGCATGGGGAAGAAGAACAAAGGATGAGCAAAAAAAACCCAAAAGAAGAACAAAGGATGACCAAAAAAAACCCAAAAGAAGAACAAAGGATGACCACAAAACCCCCAAAGAAGAACAAAGGATGACCAAAAGGCAGCAGGCAGGCAGGCACAGGGCAGCTGAACCTCTTCTGTCTCAGATGTTTTAAGCAAGCCCACCCCTAGAGCAGGGAAGCAGATGATGCCTCCCCAGTTGTGGCAGCTACCTTTCTCTTTCACTAATCAACAGCTTGGGTCCACACCACACCAACATTCCTGCCTTCAGGAATTTGAGCCAAGGTGGGTGTGTGCCGAAAGCCACCTGAGTGCTGAAAGCTCATTTACAGCAACTTGGACTCTGCAAGCCTGGCAAACACTGTACTTGGTGATGCTGGGAGGGGGAGCTTCAAAAGAATTCATTCTGAGGTCTGGTTTCACAGCTGAGTCTCCCCTCTCCAGGACACTACAAGAATTTCTGCTCTCCAGATAAGGAGAAGCACAGCAGACAGAGGTGCACTGCCATGGGGAGGAAAAGCTGGAGCTGCTATTTCAGAGGGTGAGTACTGAGCTGGTCTGGATTGATCCTGCTCCTCTGGCTCTCTGCTGGCCCAGGCACATATTGTAGATTCACAGAATGGGTTGGCTTGGAAGGGACCTTTAAGACCATCCAGCAGGGACACCTCCCACCAGCCCAGGTCACTCAAGGCCTCATCCAACCTGGCCTTGAACACCTCCAGGGAGGGAGCATCCCTGGGCAACCTCACATCATTTAAGTCTGGTTGCCTTACCTATCTGTGTCGAATTCTTCAGGGTACAACTCTTTGTAACCACTGTGACCCCACCTGGAAGAAAGCAGAACCATCCATCAGAAACAGAGCAGGGCAAAAACAAACCCCAAAGCACCAAACCACAGCTCTGAAAAGAGCCACAGGGTGAAGAGGAGTTCACACCACAAACAAGAAGGGCTGTAAGAACCTTCCCAAGCAAAGAAGGAAGGAAAGAAAGAGGACACTCACTTGGTTGGTACTACTGAAATACAACTTATTTCCAGGCCCAATTAGGGACAATTGCAACTGGAAGTTCTTTCCAGTCACCCTGGAGAGCACTACCTTTGCCTTCCTCAAAACCTTTAAAGCCCCTTGGGCAAAGCAATAAACACTGAGCTCAGCTGCTAAGCTGCTGCTGCTTAGTGGGACTTCAGATGGACTCCAATTACAGCATCACAGAATCACCAAGGTTGGAAGAGACCTCAAAGGTCATCAAGTCCAACCTGTCACCACAGACCTCATGATAAAACCACGGCACCAAGTGCCACATCCAATCCCCTCTTGAACACCTCCAGGGATGGGGACTCCACCACCTCCTTGAGCAGCACATTCCAATGGCTAATGACTCTCTCAGTGAAGAACTTTCTCCTCCCCTCCAGCCTAAACTTCCCCTGGCACAGCTTGAGACTGTGTCCTCTTGTTCTGGTGCTGCTTGCCTGGGAGAAGAGACCAACCCCCACCTGGCTCCAACCTCCCTTCAGGGAGTTGTAGAGAGCAATGAGGTCTCCCCTGAGCCTCCTCTTCTCCAGGCTAAATTGAGTATTCTGGGAGTGTGTGAACTGATTTCTTGGTTGTCAGAATGAGACTCAGCACCACTGACTCAGCACCACTGACTCAGCACTATTGATTTTCAAACCACACTTGAAAAGAGAAATGTAACCTTGCAGAGGACTCCAAGGAGATGCTTTACTGAGCATTATGAGCACAGCTTCTCACCTGTCTGGCATGTTGGCTTCACATTCATACAGCTTTTTGTTCCAGGAGCGAGCCCTGAGGAGGTCATCCTCAACCAGGTCAAGGAACTGGGAGTTCTTGGCTCTCCAGTCAGCCCTGTGGCCCTCCTCGTCGAAGCCATCGCTGCGCATCCGACTGCTGCGGGAAGAGGAGAGTTGGCCTTCAGCTGCCAGCTCTGCTGGAGGAACTGCCTGAGCATGGGGTTAGCCCAGCCAGAGGAGCAGAAGTCCAGCAAGGCTGGGGTGTCCATCTGTGCAAGACCACCCAGCATTCTAACAGCCACCACTAGCAGCTCTGACACAGCCCCTTCAGGAGCTAACACACTCCCCAAAGCTTGTGGCCCTCTGTGCACAGCAAAGCTCTTGGCAGAGATGTTCAGAGTGCAGAATCAGAGGAAGGAGTGGCCTTGCCTGGCACAAATGCAGCTCTCTGCATAGAATCACAGAACTGTTAGGGTTGGAAAGGACCTCAAGGCTCAGCCAGTTCCAACCCCCTGCCATGGGCAGGGACACCTCACACTACAGCAGGTTGCTCACAGCCGCATCCAGCCTGGCTGCAAACACCTCCAGGCAGGAGGCTTCCACCACCTCCCTGGGCAACCTGTGCCAGGCTCTCACCACCCTCCTGGGGAACAACTTCTTCCTGACATCCAGTCTGAATCTCTGCACTTCTAGTTCTTTTCCATTCCCCCTCTTCCTCTGGAACACTCTGCAGGAAATAAACATAACCTAAAGCCCACCTGGAGGTGTCTGAGAGCATTCTGCTTTGCCTTTTCCAGTAAGTCTCTTCTGTCTGCTTCTCCCATTCCCTTATTTTCCACATTTCTGTCTCTTCCTGAATCTGCAAGTCACAGAAGGGAAACAAACACAGCGTTAGGGAGAGTTTTACAGAGGTGGAGCAGGCAGCCCGAGCTCCCAGTTTCCGGTTTGCTACGTTTGAACGGGCAAACCCCAAAGACGATGTCTCATCCCGGGGCACCTTTGATCGGTAAATCCACGCACACATTCCCTCGCCAGGAGGAGGGCTCACGGTTTAACTGGCGGCGAAGCTAGCGACGGCTGCGGAACTTCCTCCAGCGAGCTGCTTTCCTCCCTGCAAACCGCCCCTGCCCTCCCCACTGCCGGGTCACAACCCCGCGTTCCGCCCGGCACCGGCCCCGGCCCTGGCCCTGCTCCGCCGGCAGGGCAGCGCCGCACGGCCGGGGAGGCACCGGCAGTCCCCGGCCCCACGTACACCGCACGGCACCGCCCAGGAGATGCCCGGGGGCTTCCGCTCAGACCCGCGGGCCGGGCGGCAGAGCCACCAGGGAGAAGGAGAAGAGGAGGCGGCGGAGGCCGGCAGCCCCCCGCGGCCCCAGCAGCCCCCCGCGGCCCCGGCAGCCCCCCGCGGCCCCGGCCGTACCTTGTTGTGCGCACCCGTGTGCCGGATCACGTTCCGCAGCAGCACCTTCCCCACCGGCACCCGGGACATCCTCTCGCCTTCCGCGGCCCCGCCGCCACCCCCAGGCCCAGCCCGGGGCCGCTCGCGGAGGCTTCCCCGCAGCCGCCAGCCGGAAGTGCGCCCCGCGAAATGCTTCCCCCCCCCGCCCCGCTCCGGCAGCGCCCGGAGGGGCCCCGAGCCGCGGCCGGGACGGCCCTGGAACGGCTAAGGGGACCGGCGGGCAGCGCCCGGCTTCTGCGGCGAGGCGGCAGGGAGGGCCGGCGGGCGCGGGAGGGCAGGCTGCGGCGGGGCCGGAACGCGCGGCAGCGAGGGGCGGAAGGGAAAGGCGGAGGGACCGGCGCCGCGCGCCGCTTCCGGTCGCCGTCGCCAGGCAACGGCGGCAGCAGCCATGGCGGCGGCGCGGGCCGCGCAGCTCTGGTCGCTGCTGGACGAGATGTTGGAGAGCGACCCCCAGGCCTACGGCCGCTTCCTGCGGCAGCAGCGCGCCGAGGCCGAGCGGTTCTGCGCCCCGCCGGAGCCTCACCTGTGCCTGCGGGCCCGGCCCGCGGTGCGTGCGCGCCGCCCCCCGCCTGGCTGCCGGGAGGGGCTGCGAGGGGAGGGCTGCGGGGGGAGGGCTGCGGGGCCGCGGGGGGCTCAGCCGCCGCTTGGTCTCCCGCAGGACGTCTCCGGGGGACCGCTGTTCATCAACGTCTGCGGCTGGAAGAGGGTCCCGGCGCCCAAGGCTGCCGCTGACCCCACTCCTGTCAGCGTGGGGCGGCTAGAAGAAGGATGTGGCGGAGGAGGTAGGGCCCCAGGGAGCTGCGCCTCGGCCCCGGTGCGTTCCTCTCTCCCCGCAGCAGTGCATTGCACGGCCGCCGCACGCACAGTCTGGCTGCAGCCGAGGGCGGTGCTGTGCCGCGGCCAGCTCTCGGCGCGGCGAGGATGCCACAGCTGCATCTCACCGGGGCCCCTAAACCAGCCTGCCCTTGTTGGAAAGAAAACCACAAACCAAACCACCAAAACCCCAACCCCCCCACAGCCTAAACACAAACCAACTGAATCTGAGAAACACAAACCTTGAGGGCATCTCAGTCCTGTGCTGCACCTAGGCACTGGGGATCGCTGTCACCACATCTGCTCCCCCTGCCTTGCTGTCCCCAGGCCTCTCCTTGAACACACAGCCTGCAGGATCAGCACCTGAGCAGGGGCATTTCTAGATGAGGCTGATGGAATCAGCCCAGGAGCCACAGGTTCATTCCCTTTGCTTTCAGAGGGAGTGGTTGAGAGGAATGCTGGCAGGTGGAGGCAGAGCAGCAGCTCTGACCCTTCCCTCTGTAGAGCTTTGCAGAGTTATAGATGTTGCATACAACCCAGCTGTGCTTCAGAGGGCTGAAAAGCCAGAGGAGATGGAGCACCTGATCCACTTGACTCTCAAACTCATGGAGGAGCGATGCAGCCTCCTCCTGCCCTACTCCTACACCATGGAGCCATTCAAGTTGAAAGGAAGCCTGGCAAGGATGCAGCAACGGCTGGAAGGAGGGCAGAGGCCAGCTCCACAGCTCAGCCAGAACACAAAGGGTATGTAGAGAGCTCCTGCCACTTCTCCTTGAGGAACCACCAGATTCTCCAACAAACCTACTCAATCCATCTCTCTCACCCCAGTTCTTGCCCTAAGCAGCAACCAACAGAGTCAGGCAGCAGTGTCCAGAGCAGGATCAGTTAAGCCCTGCTGGCCTGCCTGCATTCATCCCTGGTGTCATGCAACTGAGAAAGCAGTGGCCCTGGGACAGCAAATTCCCTTCTTCCTCTACCCTCTAGACATGGGAACTCTGCAAGGCTTTGATCCTTGTTCTCACCTGAGTCAAAAAGGGGTTGCTGCTGTAGCTATTGGTCTGAAAGCAACAACTTTAAACTCATGGGCAATAAAAACCAAATGATGAGCCAAGGAGAGAGTGGCAGCACCAGGCAGAATTGCTAATGACAATTAACTGCAGTTCAGATTGTGCTGTAGTTCATAGGAGAGAAGAGATTCATGGCAGGGGTTGGGTTGGGAGGAACCTTAAGGATCATCCAGTCCCATGTGCCAAGTGGCACATTACACTGCTTGGTAACTGTAGGTTACTAGTGGCAGAGTGAGAGGTGTGAAAGGTTCCTTCTTCTTCCAAGAGCTGAGCCTTGATCAGCTGCTGCAGGCTGTGGAAGCTGAGGACAGCAGCAATGCCCCTGTGCTGCTGGGAGAGGAAAGTGTGACACAATCCAGAAGGCCTCTGATAGAGGAAATCACCAGTCCTGAAATAAGAGAGGAGCCAACTGTCCCTGCCTATGAAATCATCACTGTGAGGGATGCAGAGGAGAAACCACTCCAGCTGGAGCTCAAGATTTGGCTGCCTAAGGTTGGCTCAGTCTCTGAGTGTGACCTGAGCATCTCAAAGGTAAGGCAGAAGAATCTCCTTTCTCTTTTCTGTCTGGTACCCCCTGCACAGGCATGCTCTCTGCTGGCCCACAGGAACTCAGCTCTCCTCCTTCTCTTGCTTTAGGATGACATCACCATGGAAGTGCCTGGACAGTACCAGTTACAGCTGGATCTGCCTGAATTGGTGGATGAAGAAGGAGCTACAGCAGTGTTTAACAGAGGGAAGGGGCTGCTCTTTGTCACACTGCCAGTTGCCAGGCCAGGTCCTTAGAGACTGCATTCCACCCTCTGCCTGTTCACAGATGAGAATCCAGCATTCAGATGGTGATGAGTTGGGGTTTAATTGATCTTCTCCTCCTCAGGGCTGAATACCTCACATGCCCTGAGAAGATGGATGGAGAAGAGGAAGGCTGGAGGAATCCAGCTTAGAACAGCAAATAAGTAAAGGAATTAAACAGCTCAGGAGTGCTTGGCTCTGTTGCCAGCTGCAGCAGAGGGCCACACCTGCACACACACCTCACTGCATCATTCACTTGGCCTTAAGGCAGAGCACCAGCAGTTGTGAAGTGGTTTTGCTGAATAAATGCAGGACTGGACTCGTGTGGTGACAGTCCCAGAGGGCCAGGTTGGAAGGGACCCCAAGGCTCATCTGCTCCAAGCTTTCCAGGTGACAGCAGGGTTGCAGTGAGCTGGCTCAGCACCCTCTGAGCTGAGCCTGAAAGCTCTCCAGTGGAAGGCACTCCACTGCTTCCCTTGGGAGGTGATTCCAACCTCCAGCTGTTCTCACAGGGAAACATTTCCTTCTGGAGTCCAAAGGGAATGTCCCCAGCAGTCCCTTGTCCCCATCACCCCTTGGCCTCTCCATAGAGCTCCTTGTCAAAAGGGAGTCTCTATTCTCCTGGTGCCCACCCTCTATGTACTGGCAATAAGGTCTCCCCCAAGCCTTCTCCAGGCTGAACAAACCCAGCTCTGAGCCTTTCCTCACATAACAGCTCCCCCAGCTGTGGAGCAAGCAGCAGAGGTGTAGCAAAACCCCTTAGATAGCTGTCCTGCATGCTGGAGCTGTTCCCTTTAGGACAATCCCTGCTGATGTGGGGTAGGCTTTGTAGTCTTCTCACACCCTGGTTATGCCTGACCTCTTTTCTTCATGGCTTGGCAATCCCTGAGTGAAAGCACAGAACAAGAGACCTGCTCTGTGCCACTCAACAGAGCAATCACAGATTGATGTTGTGAGTGGCACAGATCATCCAGTGCCACTCCCCCCAGCCCAGGTTGCTCAAGGCCTCATCCAGCCTGGCCTTGAGCACCTCCAGGGAGGGAGCATCCACAGCCTCCCTGGGCAGCCTGTGTCAGTGCCTCCCCACCCTCCACCTAACCTCCAGTCTCAATCTCCCCTCAAGTTCCAAGTCTAGCAGTGCAGGAGCTGAGCTGGCCTGCTGCAGGCTGCCAGCAGCCCCACAAGTCACTAGAAGCCCTCCAAGCACACAGACACTGAGCAGCAGAGCCTGGCAGTCAGCCAGAGAGCATGTCCATGGGATGAACTCCCTGGGTGTGCAGGGAAAGGTTGCTGCAGCCAGAGCCTGAGGCTGTGCTGAACCCTGCAGGAAGGAAGCCAGGAGGATTAAAGCTGCCTGCTGCATGACAGCACCAAAGCAGAGTTATTTTGGAGCACTGCAACTGAAGGTTAACAGGGTGAGGGTTTCACTGCCAGCCTGGAAGCCCAAACAGCTGAGCTGCTGCCCCTAAGCACTACAGGGAGCCACACAGGGCCTGAAGAGAAAAGCACTGGAGCAAGGTTTAGTGGTTGTCAACTCCAAACATTTAATAGGTTCACTAAAAGCAAGTCTGGAACCAAGGAGGTTTGTGAGGATGACCCCAGCCAACCCCAAAGCCTCAATGCACTTCTGTGCTTGCAAGCCAGGCAGGACAACCAGGTCATCACAGCAACCAGACATTCAAGAGTCCCCACAACAAAGAACCAGGAACCAAGTTTAATTGCCACAGTCTTTTCTTTCCATAGCTTTAGTTTCCTTTTGTAGAGCTTTACAGGAGACAGTACTGAAGGCAAGACACAGGACAACAGATCAGCTGCAACTCTTCCTCTCTGGGCTTCCCTAAAGCTTCTCCCTCCCACCCCTCTGCATTTCCATTCTCCTGCTCACTTTGTACTTCCTACCCAGCCCACCCTTGGCACACAGCTGCACTGCCACGTGGCCAAGCGGGAGTGAAGAACCTTCAGCACTGCAGCCTCTGCAGGATGCAAGGTCTGAGGGAAGTGGACAAGAGTCCAACCAACTACTGAAGCCTTTTACAGCCAATAAATACATGGAGAGCACATCCTGCAGCTGGGACAACACAGAGAAGCCAGGGAAGCAGCACAGCACCAGTGACTAACTCAGGACTTCCCATCTCAGAGTGCCTGAAAATGTCTTTTCCCAGGCACTCATCACAATCAGTGCTCACTGATGGAACTGTTAGTGGGGGGCATCTGCCTGTGCTGGGCTCCAACACCCAGAGCCTCCTGCAGAACAGTTCCTTCCATGGCACCAAAGTCTGAGATTAGCTTAGCAAGGTGAAGAGCACCCCCAGAGCTTTCGTAGGAGAAGCAGAAGCCAGGGAGAGCTCCTGAGGAGGCAGCACCTCCCCTGTGGCATCTGAAGGCTGTGACCCCACAGGCAGCAGTGCTCCTTCACCTTTCAGTGCCCAAAAGGGATCACATCACTGAGAAGAGCCAGACCCAGTGCCAAATTCCAGGAAAGCTTAGCACTTGGCCTCTGAGAAACCATTCCCAGGCCCTCAGTGCACGTCACGCTGCCCCCTCCCAGCAGCACAGGACAGCAGGGAACTCACCTTCTACGGAACTCCATCTGTTACCACCTCAACTCCTGTGAGCAGCTGGTTAGAAATCCAACTTCTGACAACACTGAGGTCAGGAAACCTGCTTGGGTCTGCCCCCTGCTGCTCCCCCTGCTCGAGAAGCAGATGGTCTCTCAGCCAGGCTGAGGAGCAGCCAGCAGCCTGCAGGCCGCCTGCAGAGCACCGAAACCCAGGAGGCTTCGCTCTGCTTTGGGAGGAGTTTGCAAAGGGAACTGACTGTGCCCAGAGCTCTTAACTGCTCTGGCAAAGAACTTCTGCAGGCTGATGTTTCTTGTTGGTTCTTTTTCTGTCCAGGCTGGTAATAAAGAGCATTACCAGAGAATATAATACAGAGGTAAAATAAGCTTAAAACCCCAAGGGACTCCTCTTCTTCCTCTTCTCTTGTTTAATAAGTCTGAACACTAAAGTCTAAATAGCAGGTTTCAAATAAAAACAAGTGTGACCCAGGGAAGGTTTTTGCTTTGCTTGCAGGATGGGAGAATGAATTATAGCAGCATTGTGACTGGCTTCTCAAGGAAGGTCTTGAACTCGGCGAGCCACTGCGCTCCCACTGCGCCATCCACCACCCGGTGGTCGCAGCTGAGCGTCACCGACATCACGCTGGCCACCTCGAACCTGCAGGCAGATGGAGCCAGCTCACACCAGACACCAAACCACCCCAGTCAGAACAGAACAGAATTAACCAGGCTGGAAAAGACCTCAGAGATCATCAAGTCCAACCTCTCGCCCAGCACCATCTGATCAACTCAACCATGGCAACGAGTGCCTCAGCCAGGCTCTTCCTGAACACCTCCAGGGGTGGGGACTCCACCACCTCCCTGGGCAGCACATCCCCAGGGCCAATCTCTCTTGCTGGGAAGAACTTCTTCCTAACATCCAGTCTGAACCTCCCCTGGCACAGCTTGAGACTGTGTCCTCTTGTTCTGGTGCTGCTTGCCTGGGAGAAGAGCCCAACCCCCACCTGGCTACAGCCTCCCTTCAGGGAGTTATAGGCAGCAATTCAGGGAGGTGGTGGAGTCCCCATCCCTGGAGGTGTTCAAGAGGGGATTGGATGTGGCACTTGGAGCCATGGTTTAGTCATGAGGTCTGTGGTGACAGGTTGGACTTGATGATCTTTGAGGTCTCTTCCAACCTTGGTGATACTGTGATAAGGTCTCTCCTGAGCCTCCTCTTCTCCAGGCTAAGCAACCCCAGCTCCCTCAGCCTCTCCTCACAGGGCTGTGCTCCAGACCCCTCCCTCTGGACACCTTCCAGCATCTCAACATCTTTCCTAACCTGAGGAGCCCAGAACTGGACACAGGACTCAAGGTGTGGCCCAACCAGTGCTGAGCACAGGGCACAATGACCTCCCTGCTCCTGCTGGCCACACTCTTCCTGATGCAGGCCAGGATGCCATTGGCCCTCTTGGCTGCCTGGGCACACTGCAGGCTCATGTTCAGCCTACCATCACCCAGCACCCCCAGGTCCCTCTCTGCCTGGCTGCTCTCAGCCACTCTGCCCCCAGCCTGTAGCACTGCCTGGGGTTGTGGCCAGATGCCATTGAGAGCACACAGTGTTGACTGCTGCCCACACAATCACAGCGTGGTTGGGGTTGGAAGGGACCTCTGAAGGTCATCCAGTCCAACCCCCCTGCCAGAGCAGCATCACCTAGGGCAGGTCACACAGCAGCACATCCAGGTGGGTTTTGAATGTCTCCAGAGAAGACTCCACAACCTCTCTGGGCAGCCTGCTCCAGGGCTCTGCTCCTTGAATGCTGCCTCCAGTTCTGGTGACCCCAGCATAAAGGGCACAGAGCTGTCTGGAGTGAGTCCAGAGGAGGCCACAAAGATGATCCAAGGGCTGCAGCACCTCTGCTGTGAGGTCAGCCTGGAGAAGAGAAGACTCCAAGGGGACCTCAGAGCTGCCTTCCAATACCTGAAGGGATCCTGCAGGAAGGCTGCAGAGAGACTTTTCCTGAGGGTGTCTGGAGACAGGACAGGGAATGGTTTGAAGCTGAGGCAGAGCAGGGTTAGACTGGAGCTGAGGAAGAAGTTCTTCAGCATGAGGGTGGTGAGACTCTAGAACAGGCTGCCCAGGGAGGCCAAACACCTCCCTGGAGGTGTTTAGGGCCAGGCTGGATGAGGCCTTGAGCAGCTGAGTGTAGTTGAGAGGTGTCCCTGCCTGTGGCAGGGAGGTTGGAGTAGATGATCTCTGAGGTCTCATCCCAACCAGAGCCATTCTGTGACTCTGACCCTCTGACCTCTTACCCCTTCTCATTATCAGCTGGCACCAGCCTCTTCTCTGAGGAGCCAACTGCAAGGATGCAGGCTTGAGGTGGATTGATGATGGCAGAGAAATTCTTAATCCCATACATTCCCAAGTTGGAAATGGTGAAGGTTCCACCCTGCAAGGAGAGCACAGCACAGCCACGTTCACAGCAGCTCCTTCAGGTGGAACATGGCTGAAACAGCACCCAGCAGGCTGTGCTCAGCACCCAAGCCAAGGGCAGCAAAGCCTGGCAGAAGCTTGAGCTCTCTCACCTGGAATTCATGAGGCTGAAGTTTACCTTCTCGGGCTTTAGCTGCCAAAGACACCACGTCCCTGCTGATGGAGGCCAGGCCCTTGACGTGAGCATTGAACACAATGGGAGTGATCAGCCCTGCAGGGGTGCTCACAGCCACACTCACATCCACCACGTGGTTCCTGCAAGACACAAGGCAGGTGCCACCTACTCCAGCAGCACAAAGCTGCTTCAGAACTCTCCAGACAGCTCTGGGTTCGCTTTGCAACAGTCAGTTCACCTTGCACCCCAGCCTCACAGCCACAGAATGCACTGGGCTGGAAGGGAGCAGCTAAGGGCATCCTGTCCAAACCCCTGCAGGCAGCAGGGACAGCTCCAGCCAGAGCAGGCTGCACAGGGACACAGCCAGGCTGAGCCTGAATGGCTCCAGGGATGGAGCCTCAGTCACCTCCCTGGGCAGCCTGTGCCAGTGTCTCCCCAACCTCCCTGTGCAGAGCTTCCTCCTGGTGTCCAACCTAACCCTGCCCTGCTCCAAGGGCTCCATTGCCTCTCATTCTATCACCCCAAGCCCTTCTGAGACCCCTGCCCCTCATTTTCCAATCCCAAATGGCAATGTCCCCACACCAGCAGGGTGAGCAAACCTGGGAGAGGCTGCAGCTTTCCCAGGCACAGGCTGCAGCAGGTTGGAAGAGATCCTCCAAGGGCATCCTGTCCAACCCCCCTGCAGGCAGCAGGGAGAGCTCCAGCCAGAGCAGGCTGCACAGGGACACAGCCAGGCTGAGCCTGATTGTCTCTTGGGATAGGAGCTCAACCACAGCCCTGGGCAGTCTGTGCCAGTGTCTCCCCAGCCCCACTGTGCAGAGCTTCCTCCTGGTGTCCAACCTAACCCTGCCCTGCTCCAAGGGCTCCATTGCCTCTCATTCTATCACCCCAAGCCCTTCTGAACAGTCCCTCCTCAGCCTTCCTGTAGCTCCCCTTCAGACACTGAAATGCAGCTCTAAGGTCTGCCCAGAGCCTTCTCTTCTCCAGGCTGAACAGCCTCACCTCTCCCAGCCTGTCCCCACAGGGGAGGCTCTCCAGCCCTCTGACCAACTTTGTGGCCTCCTCTGGACCCCCTCTAGAAGCTCCAAGTCCCTCTTGTGTTGACCCCGGAGTTGGACACAGTACTCCAGGTGAGGTCTCCCCAGGTTCTTAGCACTTTCACACACCCCCCACAGCCCTCAGCCCTTGCAGCACACCAGCTGCCCTTCCTCAAGCCCTCAGCAGCAGCTCTGCTGCTCTGCTATCAACTCTTAACTGAACAAAGAAAGTTGCTGGCTTCGACCGTACCATAAACTTACTGCCTGATAACGGTGTCCATCCAGGAGGAGTTGGCCTCAGGCACCTTCAGGCAGGCCAGGGCTGCAGCTTTGATGATGAAGTCATTGACAGAGAGCTTTATGTTATCTGAGACCTCCTGCAAAGAGAGATGGGAGGCATCAGGCTGCTGGCCCAAGCAGCTTGGCCAGCCTCTAGCAGAGAGGAAAGCTGAGGGAGCAGCCAGAGCAGGCAGTGACACTGGAGGTGCCCAGAGGAGAGGAGGGCAACACTCCATGGTTTGGCAGTGTACAACCCCTCTGAATTCCTCTTTCCCACCCCCCCAAACCTGGCTTTAAGTGATTGGGTTTCTTCTATTTGGTAAATAATGAATAATATAAATAGAATAAACCAGGTTGGAAGAGACCTTCAAGATCATTGAGTCCAACCTATCATCCAACACCACCCAACCAACCAACCCATGGCACCAAGCACCCCAGCAAGTCTCCTCCTGGACACCTCCAGGGATGGTGACTCCACCACCTCCCCAGGCAGCACATCCCAATGGGCAATCACTCTCTCTGTGTAACACTTCCTCCTCACCTCCTCCTCACAGGCTGCAGCAGGTTGGAAGAGATCCTCCAAGGGCATCCTGTCCAACCCCCTGCAGGCAGCAGGGACAGCTCCAGCCAGAGCAGGCTGCACAGGGACACAGCCAGGCTGAGCCTGAATGGCTCCAGGGATGGAGCCTCAGCCACCTCCCTGGGCAGCCTGTGCCAGTGTCTCCCCAGCCTCCCTGTGCAGAGCTTCCTCCTGGTGCCCAACCTAACTCTGCCCTGCTCCAGTCTCAAACCATTGCCTCTCATCCTATCACTCCAAGCCCTTCTGAACAGTCCCTCCCCACCCCTCCTGTAGCTCCCCTTCAGATACTGAGATGCAGCTCTAAGGTCTCCCTGCAGCCTTCTCTTCTCCAGGCTGAACAGCCCCAACTTTCAGCCTGGATTCATGAGAGAGGTGCTGCAGCCCTCTGATCCTCTTTGTGGCCTCCTCTGGACCTGCTCCAGCAGATGCATGTCCCTCTTGTGTTGGGGGTCCCACAGCTGGACACAGCCCTGCAGCTGAGGTCTGCCCAGAGCAGAGCAGAGGGGCAGCATCACCTCCCTCAAGCTGCTGCTTCCCTCCCCTCACACACACTCACCCTACAGAATGCCAGGTTGGAAGGGACCCCCCCAGGGACCATCTGCTCCAACATTTCCAGCTGGAAACACCCAAATGCTTCACCTGATTGAGCTCTTTCCTTAGCACCAGGACATCTCCCATGTTGACATCCACAGACAGGTAGTAGTGAGGTATTGTTTGCTTCGACTGCATCAGGCGCTGAGCGATGACCTGCGGGGAGCGGCCGAGAGGGAAGTCAACCCCCCTGGAGCAGCCCTGCCGGCAAAGAGCCACCCCAGGGGGGGACAGAGGCTTCTCACCCTCCGAATGTTGCTGATAGGGATGTCTGTGAAGGTCCCCACTGGTGCTGCAGCGACTGCAGCAGCTGCAGGAGCTGCCTCCAGCGCTGGAGCCTGCAATCAGAGGGAGCAGAGGTCACACCGGGAGCCGAGCACCAACTGCGCAGAGCGGCTCGGGGGGTGGGGACCCTGCTGAGCCTAAGCTGCCCCTTGCTCAGGAGCAGCAGACACTTCCTGCTCTCTGGCCTCTCCTCTCCAGTGCCCACTAGGCTCTTCATAAATCCTACCTTGGAATATTAAAGGTAGGCCTGAAGTGAGTCAGGGCTGGGACTGGAGAAGAGGCTGAGGGGAGACCTCATGGATCTCCACAGCTCCCTGGAAGGAGGCTGCAGTGAGCTGGGGCTTGGGCTCTGCTCCCCACTGTCAGGTGACAGAAGGATATGGCCTGAAATTGTGCCAGGGGAGGGTTAGCTTGGAGATGAGGAACAATTTCTTTGCTGCAAGAGTGGTCAGGGACTGGCACAGGCTGCCCAGGGAGGTGGTGGAGTCCCCATGCCTGGAGGTGTTCCAGAAGCCTGTGGCCATGGCACCTGGGGCCATGGTGGGGTTGGGCTGCTGGCTGGGCTGGGATGTTTCCAACCCAAGCAGTTCTGTGTTCCTGTGAATACTCACTGCTAGGAAGCTCCCAGAAGAGCCAGTCCTGCTGGAGGGCTGTTCTGCCCAGCAGAGATGTGCTGAAGGGCACTCTCCATCTGCACCCAGCCACATCCCTCCCAGCAGTGCACAAAGCAACACCTCCATCACCTCACAGCAAAGCCAAGCAATGGTCTAAGAACAGATTCATGGCAGCAGCCAGCAGCTGCTGGCTCTTTTCCTTCTGACTGCCTCTTTTCCAGCCATGTCAGCTGAGCTGGGCCTGGGCCTGGCTCAATCCATAGCAATGCAGCACCCACGTGAAGGGCTGGGAGCACACATCCCAGAGCTACTCACTGGAGCAACCTTTGGTGGGACAAAGGACTCCACATCTTTCTTTGTGATCCTGCCATCTGGTCCAGTACCTAAAAGGGCCAAAGGAAACCATCAGAGGATGGCAATGATGTCAAACAGCTCCACTCAGCAGAGAGAGGGCATCTAACACAACCTCTGCTGAGGGCTCAGCACCCTCCTGGCAGGAAGGAAAGAGAATCAGAGGCAAGGCTGTACCTGGGGAGGCAGATGGGGAGGGGCAGGAAGGGGAAGGGGAAGGGCAACCTACCTTTCACTTGGGCAAGGTCAATTCCTTTTTCTGCTGCAATCTTCTTTGCCAGGGGACTGACCAGGACCCTTCCTTTGCGAGGAGGTGCCCCAGGTGTGGGGGCTGCTGGAGCAGAAGGAACAGCAGGCTGGGGAGGGGGAGCAGGAGCAGGAGCTGCCATTGCCTTAACAAGAGAATCAGAGCCATCAGCTTCAGCATCATCCAGCAAAAGCTTTGTAGGTACAAGAAGAGAACAGCATCACCCAGTTGCCAGGCAAGGGAAGGGCAAGGAGTCACCCATCTGAAAGAGTTTCCACAGGCTGAGAGGTTCCCCAGTGCCAGAAATCAACTCCAGGCAAGGAGACAGACTGCTGCAACACACAGCAGGAAAAGGGTGAAGCACCTAACCCAGGCCCCCAGCTCTCAAGGATGAGCTTGGAAGTGGTACCAGCAATGAGCTGGAGCAGGGAGGGTGATGCCTGACCCTGTGGCAGGCCCTGGAGGGCACACTCCAGCACTCACTGCTCAGTCACCCAGCAGCACCACGTTGCTAAGCCTGGCACTCACACAATCATTAACACCACTGCTGCAGCCAGGGCTTCACACTGGCAAACCACAACAGCTCAGCTCAGGCCTCTTAAAGGTTCCCATAACTTCTCTCCCATGCTGAGAATGGTCCTTACTGGTGGAGGAGGAGGAGGAGGAGGAGGGGGAGGAGGAGCTTGTGCCTGGATGTCAGGTACTGCAGTGGGCTGGTAGTCAGCAAAGGCTGGAATATCAGACTCCTTCTCCACAATGATGCAGAGAGCTGTTCCTAATGGCACATCTCTTGTTCCTTCAGGCACCAAGATCTTTGCCAAGTAGCCTTCCTCCTGCACTTCAAAGCCTGGGAAGGAAAGAAACAAAGCCAGTTTGGTGCTTGGTGCAGCTGCTCTTAGAGACCAGGGAACCACAGCCCTGCCCTGCACTTAGCAGGCAAGAGAATCTCTTCCAGTGCAACCAGCAGGGAAACACCTCCATGGAGTGGGCTTTAGCAGGGGGACTGAAGGAACAGAAGTGCTTCCAGGAGCTCAGATGTTCAGCTCTCTAGTGGAATGGGAAGTTAGGACTTGTTTGACTTGCACCACAACTTCTGCTCTGAGCAGCCAGGTGGAGAAGCTCCTTCTGGATCCTCCCCTTTGCAGGGCACATCACCCACTCCTGGCTGTGCAGCTGACTCACCTATTGTGGCTTTATCTGTCTCAATTTCTGCCAGCAAGTCTCCCTCATTCAGTTTCTCCCCAACCTTCTTCTCCCATCTCTGCACTGTGCCCATTGTCATGGTGGGTGACAGGGCAGGGAGAGTCACCTGTGAAGCCAGAGACAGAAGAGAGTCAGATCCTGGTAACACAAGAAGAAAGGGGCACACAGGTTTAGCTCCTGACCAAATGCTGCCAGCCCAAAGAAGCAGCCAGCCCTTGAGGCACTCCTGAGCCTGGCTCCACTGCAGCAAAGCACAGAGCTGCCAGGCCTGGCTGCTTCTATTTAGCAAGGCCAAAAGGCCAGGAGCAAGAAATCTACCTGTGAAAGGAAGTGTTAGCATCACCACACTGGGAGAGTCCTGCAGCTGCTGCCTGCCAAGCTAAAAGGAAGCCTGAGGCAAGGCACAGGATCACAGGATGGGCTGGAGGAGACCTCCAAAGGTCATCCAGCCCAACCCCCCTGCAGCCAGCAGGGACATCCTCCACTAGATCAGGTCACCCAGAGCCTCACCTTGAAGATCTCCAGGGATGGAGCTTCAACCTCCTCCCTGGGCAACCTGCTGCAGTGCTCAACCACCCTTGTGGTGAGGAACTTTTCCCTCCCCTCCACTCACTCTGCCTGGCCAGGTGTGGCTCCTTTAGAAGTGACACAGGCTGGGGGGTTGGCACACACAACCACAGCAGGAGTGAGCAGAGCTGCAGAGCAGAACCTGGCAGCTAGGGCAGGCAGTGGGAAGTCAGCAAAGCTCAGGAACTAAAATCCAAGTCAGATGCAAAAGCTTTGAGCCCATTCTCTGCTCACCCACTGGCCATGCAGAGCAGCTCAGCCACACCAGTGACCACCTCAGCTCTCTGGGGGATGAGGTCCAATGTTTCATTTCATTTCTCAGAGGAATGCCACAGGAGTAGCTGCTACAGAGTGCTCAACCCCAACCCCAGTGGATGCAGACCTCAGCAAGGCCAAACCAAGCACCCAGGAATACAACTCACTGTCAGCTCCCCACAAGCACCCCTGCTGTGCTCACCACCACAGGCTTCAGTCCTGCCCTCAGCTCTAAGCAGAGCCCTCAGAGCTCACCCACACTCAGCACAAGGTCTTTTTACCCCAACAGCCTCCAGGTCATGCCAGAGCAGCAGGCTGGGTTAGGCTGGGGGACAGCCCTGCAGAGACAACTCCCTCCTCTGCTAACAGCTCAGGTGCTAAGACCACTTTCTGTTAAAAGCCTCCTGGGACCTCCCCAAACAGCTGCTTGAAGCATGCAGCAATGCCAGCAGCAGCCAGCCCTGCAACTGAGAGCTGATAACTTCCCACCCCAGAGAGCACTTAGGCCAAAACCAGAGCCCCAGCAGCCAAGTGCCCTGCAGCCAGCAGTGCCAAAGAGTGCCACAAGCCTGAGGGCCCAGCAGGGTTCTCTTACCTGCATGTGAGGAGGGTAAGAGCTGCCAGGAGCCTGAGGTGAAGGTGGAGGTGGTGTGGGTGGGGAGGGAGCTGCAGCCTGAGGGGGAGGCACTGAGGCTGCAGGGGGGGCAGAGGCTGCAGAGTCCAAGGTGTAGTCCTTAAAGGCATCGATGTATTCAGGCCTGGAAGGAAACACAGCAGCAGGCAGGTGGCTGACTCCAGGGCACACAGGGGAGCCAAGCAGCCTCAGGAGACAAAACCCAACTCAAGGGCTAGCAGAAGACCTACTTCTCTACTGTGATGCATATTATGGCCCCAATGGGAACATCTCTTGTTCCTTCTGGCACCAGGATCTTGGCCAAGTAGCACTCCTCCAGGCTCTCAAAGCCTACTGTTGCTTTGTCTGTCTCCACCTTGCAGAGGGAACAGGATGTCATTAGGGCAACACAGACCACAGGAACATTCAGCTTGGAGAAGACCCTCAGGACCACCAAGTCCAACCAACAACCCTGCCCTGCAAACCATGCCCCCAAGCACCACATCCAAACCACCTTTAAACACATCCAGCCTTGGGGACTCCACACTTCTACAACTGCCTGAAGGGAGGCTGCAGACAGGAGGGGGTTGGTCTCTTCTCCCAGGCAAGCAGCACCAGAACAAGAGGACACAGTCTCAAGCTGTGCCAGGGGAGGTTTAGGCTGGATGCTAGGAAGAAGTTCTTCACAGAAAGAGAGATTGGCCATGGGATGTGCTGCCCAGGGAGGTGGTGGAGTCCCCATCCCTGGAGGTGTTCAGGAAGAGACTGGATGGGGAGCTTGGTGCCATGGTTGAGTTGATCAGATGGTGTTGGGTGATAGGTTGGACTTGATGATCTCAAAGGTCTCTTCCAACCTGGTTAATTCAATTCAATTCTCTTCCATTCCATTCCACCACCTCCCTGGGCAGCACATTCCAGTGCCTGACCACTCTTGCCCTGACAAAATGTTTCCCACTGTCCAGTCTGAACCTCCCCAGTGGCAGCTTGAGGCCATTCCCTCTTGTTCTGTCACTGATTACCTGTGAGGAGAGACCAGCACCAGCCTCTCCACAACCTCCTTTCAGGCAGTTCTAGAGGACAATGAGGTCTCCCCTCAGCCTCCTCTGTTTCAAACCAGCCATCCCCAGCTCCTTCAGTTGCTCTTCATCTGATTTATTCCCCAGGCCCTTCCCAGCTTCCTTGCCCTCCTCTGCCCTGGCTCCAGCACCTCCACCTCTCTCCTGTATTGAGGTGCCCAAAAGTGAGCAGACTGAGCAGAGCAGCGGGCTCAGAGCTTTCCAGCCAGGTAGTGCAGGGCCACAGCACACACACAGAGGGCTCTGGGAGAATCCCATGGCAGCCAGAAGGAAAGGCTGCCCCCAAACACTGCTCCTGCTCAGAAAAAGCAGCTCTGGGAGGCTGCAGCTCTGGGAGGCTGCAGCTCTGGGAGGCTGCAGCTCTGGGAGGCTGCAGCTCTGGGAGGCTGCAGCTCTGGGAGGCTGCAGCTCTGGGAGGCTGCAGCTCTGGGAGGCTGCAGCTCTGGGAGGCTGCAGCTCTGGGAGGCTGCAGCTCTGGGAGGCTGCAGCTCTGGGAGCCTGCAGCTCTGGGAGCCTGCAGCTCTGGGAGCCTGCAGCTCTGGGAGCCTGCAGCTCTGGGAGCCTGCAGCTCTGGGAGCCTGCAGCTCTGGGAGCCTGCAGCTCTGGGAGCCTGCAGCTCTGGGAGCCTGCAGCTCTGGGAGCCTGCAGCTCTGGGAGCCTGCAGCTCTGGGAGCCTGCAGCTCTGGGAGCCTGCAGCTCTGGGAGCCTGCAGCTCTGGGAGCCTGCAGCTCTGGGAGCCTGCAGCTCTGGGAGCCTGCAGCTCTGGGAGCCTGCAGCTCTGGGAGCCTGCAGCTCTGGGAGCCTGCAGCTCTGGGAGCCTGCAGCTCTGGGAGCCTGCAGCTCTGGGAGCCTGCAGCTCTGGGGGCAGTTGTTAGGTTGTGGGCTCTGGAAGCAGAGATCTGTGTCGAAGTGAGGAGAGGCCAGGTGCAGCTGCAGCTCCTCAGCACGGCAGCAGCGCTGTGCCCCCAGGGTACCTCTGCTATCAGCTCCCCTTCGCCGATCTTGTCGCCCTCCTTCTTCTCCCAGCGCGCGATGGTGCCCATCTGCATGGTGGGGGACAGGGCTGGCAAAGCCACCTGTGGGGAGCAGGGCAGTGTCACAGCCCCGAGGGCAGGAGCCCCCCCGAGGGCAGGGACCTCCCCGAGGGCAGGGACCCCCCGCGCGGCGCTGAGGAGGATGCTCAGCACCGGCTGAGGGGCTCCGAGCCTGGCCCCCAACCCCCTGCCGCTCAGCGCTGCCTCCACCCCGCTGGGCAGACTCCGACGCGAAGCACTACCGAGGGGCAGAGAGAAGGCAGACCAAGGAAGGGAGAAGCTGTGCCAGGGGATCCGCAGGGGAAAAGGAGGCGGCAAAGGGACTTGGGACAGCGTGAAGGCAAAGCTATGGAAACTGCGGGCCTGGGGAAGAGGGCAACAGCTCCCCAGGGCAAACCGAGCTGCCCAGTGAGAGGGAGCCAGGCCCTAAGAAGGGAAGGGAAGAGAAGAAACTCGCTGCCCCCGAGGCAGGAGGGCCAGGCTCGGGGCCTGTGCTCCGCGGGCCGCCAGTGGCTACAGGGCTACGAAGAGCAGCGGGGCAGGGGGGCAGCCAGACCGCCCGGCACGGGGGCACAGCCGGACCGCCCGGCACGGGGCACAGACGGACCGCCCGGCACGGGGCACAGACGGACCGCCCGGCACGGGGGGACAGCCGGACCGCCCGGCGTGGGGGGACAGCCGGACCGCCCGGCACGGGGCACAGACGGACCGCCCGGCACGGGGCACAGACGGACCGCCCGGCGCGGGGGCACAGCCGGACCGCCCGGCACGGGGCACAGACGGACCGCCCGGCACGGGGGCACAGCCGGACCGCCCGGCACGGGGGGACAGCCGGACCGCCCGGCACCGGGGGCACAGCCGGACCGCCCGGCACGGGGGCGGGGGAGGGGGCAGCCTCTCACCTTCTGGTGTGCCGGGAGACTGCAGCAGCGACACGGGACGAGCCGGGGCCAGGCCGGCGGCAGCAGCAGCCCGCCAGGCCGGTGCACGGGGCCAGCCCTCGCCGGGCCGCGGCACAGCGGCACGGCCCCGACCCCCGCCCCCGCCCCGCGGCCGGCCCCCGCCGCACTCAGCGCTCGACAGCTCCGCGCCAGACCGGGGGCTCCCGCCACGTCCCGGGCCACGCGTCGTGCCAACACCCGCCACATGCTGGAGCCGGTGCTGGAGCCGCGGCGCCGCTGCTGCTGCTGCCGCTCGGTGACCTCCTCCGTCCGGGCACGGCGCCGCACAGCCGCGCACGACACTGCCGCAAAGCGCGGCGGCCGGGGCGGGGCCAAGGGCCGAGGGCGAGTGGCGGGGCGGGGCCAAGGCCCGAGGAGGGGGCGTGGCCAAGGCCCGAGGAGGGGGCGGGGCCAAGGGCAGCGCGGCGGCGGCAGGAGCTGGGGAGCGATAGAGGGCTCGGATTAGGTAACTGAATATGAATTAGAGTAGGTGTGAGTGTAAGGAGAGGTAGTAGTAGATAAATATGTCCAGTCCCCTCTTGAACACCTCCAGGGATGGGGACTCCACCACCTTCCTGGGCAGCACATTCCCATGGCCAATCTCTCTATGAAGAACTTCTTCTTAGCATCCAGCCTGAACCTCCCCTGGCACAGATTGAGACTGTGTCCTCTTGTTCTGGTGCTGGGAGAAGAGCCCAACCCCCACCCGGCTACAACCTCCCTTCAGGTAGTTGTAGAGAGCAAGAAGGTCTCCCCTGAGCCTCCTCTTCTCCAGGCTAAGCAACCCCAGCTCCCTCAGCCTCTCCTCCCAGGGCTGTGCTCCAGACCCCTCCCCAGCTTTGTTTCTCTGGCCACCTTCCATCAAGTCAACATCAACTGCTCGGTGCTCAGGCTGTGTGGAGACAGCCCCTTGGGTCCAGCACCACAAATAAGAGAGGCCTAAAGCAGGGATGATTTAAGAGCCTAAGTGTTTGTTTCTGCATGTCAGGAGGAAGGCTTGGAGCAGCTGTGGGAGCCCAGCCCAGGCAGGGAAGCCTAACCTGGGGCAGCCCTGGCTGTCCTGGGCTCAGTGTGCCCCTGCCGAGGGCAGGCTCCTTGGGGAGCAGAGCGACCTTGCCCTGGCATAAGGCTGCAGGCAGGAGGAGTGCAGAGGGATGCCTGGGAGGTGGAGGATGCAGCCTTGGAGCCAGCCAAGCAGTGAGCAAGCCAGGCTGGAGCCAGGCCTGTGCCTCCTGACTTGTTGCAACACTTCCCCAGGATTGCACCAGAGCCCACTTGGATTCTCCTTGGTGCTGTCCCCTGGCCTAGATTGTGGACCCCTGCTCCTTAGAGCCTGTACCTGCAAGTCTGCCACTCCCCCAGCACCCACAGTCTCCTACATCCCTGGGGGACAAAGTGTAAGAAAAGGTTTTCTCCAGGACCAAGGAGAGGCTAACCCTAAGCACCCCACGAGATTTGTGCTCTGGCTCCTCCCCTGTGCCTTCTCCATTCCAAATCCATTCCCCTCGCACAAGCACTGAACAGACTCAGTTTGCAAACCCCCTTTTATTGAGACAGCTGCTTGGTCCACGAAGTCAAGGCTTCAGCAGGCAGGAAGGGCTGGTTCAGATGTAGAGAGAAAGCTTCACTGTCCTGCAGAAGTGGCCTTAGAGAAACTGTGGTGAATGCAAACATCAGTTTCTATGAAAATAGACTTTTACACATGGCAGGGATGAGAGAGAAGCAAGTCAGAGGGGTAGGAACAAGAAAGGAACTTTGAAGAATCATAGAATTGTCAGGGTTGGAAGGGACCTCAAGGATCAGCCAGTTCCAACCCCCCCTGCTACAGGCAGGGACACCTCACACTACAGCAGGTTGCTCACAGCCACATCCAGCCTGGCCTTAAAGACCTCCAGGGATGAGGCTTCCACCACCTCCCTGAGCAATCTGTTCTGTCAAGAGAGAAAGAAAGAGATCCAAACCAGTGAAAAATGCAAGGCCTGGATATATATCCCTGGAGGTGTTTAAGGCCAGGCTGGATGAGGCTCTGGCCAGGCTGATCTAGTGTGGGGTGTCCCTGCCCATGGCAGGGGGGTTGGAACTGGCTGATCCTTGTGGTCCCTTCCAACCCTGACTGATACTATGATACTATGATACTCAGAGCACAGCCCCAGAGGAGCTCAGCTGAATTCAGTGTCAGTATGTGATGGAAAAGCAACATCTCTGATCACACAACTACCTGGCCAACAGCTTTCCCACTTGATACTCCTAGCATTCCTTACCTCCTCCAGACTCCTTCCTGTAGCCATGCTTAGCTAACTGAGCTGATCCAAGACGAGGAACAGACAGTCCCCTGTATCAACTAACCACTTGCTGTCTTCATGGGAAACCTGGGGAGCTATGGCCCCAGCTGGGGCTGAAGATTTATCCATCAAGAAGCTCTGACCACATCAACAGCCTCCTGCATCTTCAGTGCTCCAAACCCAAGCTGCTCATCTCTGAGGAGCAGAGAGCGATAGGGAAATGGCAACTACAGACCTGGAACACTCCATGGAACTCTAGCCTGGGCACATGGCTCTGGCTGAAATAAAGCTGATGAACAAAACCTGCAGGAACAAACACTTGAGGGTGGGAAATTGCAATTCAAATACAACTGACTTCAGTCCCACCAACCCCCTGCTCTCTTTACCAACCCCACCAGAGATCATGTAACAGAGGGGAACCCTTTCCAGGGAGGAAGAAAAAATCTGTGCTGCTTTTACAGGAGAGCTATTTCCCCTCTGTAGCTCATTGATGAGCTCTCCTACTGCTGTCTGTAAGGAGCAAGTCACCATAACAGATTGTCCAGAACAGGAAGCACCTTGTGTGGTGCCAGTGTGGCACAGAGCCACAGCAAGAGCCTTGAGCTGTTTTCTGGGCAGTGAGAACATAAAACAGTGCTGATGCTGCCTAGTGAAGCTGGTAAAAATATGTGTGTCCCCCCTCAAAGAAAGAAGTAGTTGGATTTCCACAGCAAAAATAAAGTTAGGAGCCCAGAGTTGAGGGGAGGGGATGATAAAAACCACCTCAGCACCCACTGGGAGAGGAGGAAACCACAGCATAATGCGTGCAGAACTGGAGAGAAAGCACTTGCACTGGAGTAGAAAAATAGCCACAGTCTTCAGACAAATGTCAGTACAAAAGAGTTCCAAGAGCAGGAAGGGTGCTTACAAAAGGGCAGGTTAATATAAAACAGGAGAGCCAGGCTCCCCCTCTCCCAGGATCATGCACAGCACAGGCAGGATGTCCACAGCTGGGCCACGTGGAGCTGAGCTGAGCTGAGCTGAGCAGAGCCCTGACTTGCCAGCTTGACCTCCCTGAGGCAGCTGTGTCAGCCAGCACTCTGGGGGCACAGCTGGGTGACAGCAGGAGAGCAGAGGCAGGTAGAGCAGAAACAAACCAAGCCACCCACCAAACCAAGCAGAGAAAGCCACCCTCAGGCGCTCCAGGGCCTGTTCTCGCCCAAGCAGTCCTTTATTTCCTGATCCTCCAGGCACCCCAGGAGCACACCTGCCAGGGGACTGGTGGGGTACCCACTGAGGGTGGTCCTGCTGGTGTTCAGAGGTGTTGGGTGGCCCTGGCAGTGAGTTGCCAACAGCACAGTGATGCCTGTGCACAGGAGGTGACAAACTGTCCAGCTGCTGGAAGGAGAGGGCAGGAGCACAGGGGAGGAGGCTCAACAAGGAGAGGGGTTAAGTACCTCAGGGAAACAGCCAACTGCAGCTGCCTGTAAAGGAAATCCTTCAGCAAATAAGCAAGCACCAAGAGCCCACAGCCCCCATGGCAGCAAAGCAAAACCAGAGCCAGCACAACTTTGGGGAGCCACTGGGCAGAGCAGGCCTGGGAAATGGAAGCCTGAGTTTGGAGCAAAGGGAGCTTTGCTGAGCTGCTGATCCTCGCTTTAGACCGTGCATTGAACCTCCAGGAGAGAGTCATCCCTCCCCAGGGCAGCCTGGGGGTGTCCAAGAAGATTCACTCTGCTCCTGCAGCAGGTGTAAGTCCAAGCACCAAAGCTGGCCAAACCTCCAGCTCCTAGCCTCGGGGCTGCTTCTGACTCCCAGTCAACGCTGCAGTTCTGTGCCACCAGTGCAAACCTGTGCCACACCAGGCACAGGAAAACCAGCTCACAGCCTGCTCCACACACTGCAGGGATGGAGAAGCAGGGGGGAAGGGAGCAATGCATCGTTAAGGCCTTCAGAGTTTAGCTGATGGGACACAGCAAGGAGCTTCTTGCCCTCTCATTCCAGCCTCAAAACGCTGCCTGCACTGGGGCACGGCAAGCCTCCTGCCGGGCATCCATGCACACCACATGCACTGTCCTTTGTTTGCAGAGAAGCCCTCTTGCAGGCTTTCTTTTTTTGGCAGCTTGACTTGGCCTCCTCCCAGCACAGATGCTTTCTGGGGCATTCTTTGAACTCAGCACCCAGTCACAGGTTTCCATAGTGACAGGAGTGAGCAGCTTGGTTAATTCTCCCCGTGCTCTTCTTCCACCCAGGCCACGATTTTCCCTTCCCAGCCAGGAATGATGTCATCATCATGGAATACCTACACACACACACAAAAAGACAACCCACCCAGAAGTCAGCCCAATCATGCCTGGGATTTGGACACCACTCTTCCTGCAGTGTGAGTGGCATGAGGGGCAGGCATCAAGTCAGAGACACTGCAGCAGGCTGCCCAGGGAGGTGGTGGAAGCCTCAGCCCTGGAGGTGTTTGCAGCCAGGCTGGAGGTGGCTGTGAGCAACCTGCTGTGGTGTGAGGTGTCCCTGCCCAGGGCTGGGGGGTTGGAACTGGCTGAGCCTTGAAGTCCCTTCCAACCCTGACAGTTCTGTCACTCCCTACACAGCCCAGAGCTGTGCACCTCCCTCCACCACTCACATGTCTGAGCAAACTGTTCAGCTTTGAGGCAAGAAATGGATGAGGCTCCTCCTTTAAGCAGGGATTGCCCAGATCATTGCTGCCATGGTTTTGACAGGAAAGGTGAAATAAAAGAGAGGAGAGATGTCTTTTCTGAGCCAGAGTGCAACCTCCAGCTCCATCTGCAGCAAGGCCCCCTAGTCACTTAGCTCCTGCTTCACAAATGAAGGCATCCCAACCACCCCTGATGAATCCAAGCCACACCAAGACTCAGCTGAGCTTAAACAGGGCTGCAATGCAGTGCCCAAAGCAAAAGAAAAGATGCCACAGACATGCTCAGCTCTGAGGAGCCTTCAAAAGCAAGCAGGAGAGCTCTTTGGTTTTCTCTTTGAGTAAACCATGCCTGCCTACAGTGTCTCTCATTGCAACAGGTTTTGCAAAGCTACCTGAAGGGCTGGAAGCAGTCTGGGGGTTTGCCTAGTGCCCCCCTGAGCAGAGCTGTTCCACAGACTCTCTTTGCCAGCAGCCAGTTCTTCGCCCCAGGGGCTCTGCAGCCCCCAGGCGACTGCAACCTCAGCCTCGCCACTGCGCTGGCTGGGGGTGAAGACATCACATCCAAGCACCTTACAAGAGGGACTTAATCTACCCAGTGTGTCTGGGGGGCAAGTGTCACGAGTTCAGAAGTGAGGTGACCATGGGCCCCAGCTGGAGCCAAAGCAGCTGACAGCTAAACTGCACAGTTACCTCCTCCTTGACTGTGCCGAACTCTGGATCCAGGGCTTTGAAGTGGTACCGGTGCGTCCCTTCACGATCAATAGCTGCCTTGAAATCCTTCAGGGTCACTTCCCCTAGCCTGCAAGAACCACAGAAGGGTGTTAGAGGTTGGAAGGGACCTCTGGAGATCATCCAACCCCCCTGCCAGAGCACTATCACCCAGGGCAGGTCACAGAATCTTAGAACCATAGAATCAAGCAGGCTGGGAAAGACCTCAGAGCTCATCAAGTGCAACCTAGGACCTAACCCCTAACCCCTCCTGACAACTCAACCATGGCTCCAAGTGCCACATCCAAACCTTTTTTAACACCTCCAGGGATGGTGATGACTCCACCACCTCCCTGGGCAGCACATTCCAAGGGCCAATTACTCTTCCTGGGAAGAACTTTCTCCTCACCTCCAGCCTAAACCTCCCCTGGCACAGCTTGAGACTGTGTCCTCTTGTTCTGGTGATGGTTGCGTGGGAGAAGAGACCAACCCCCAGCTGGCTCAAACCTCCCTTCAGGGAGTTGGAGAGAGCAAGAAGGTCTCCCCTGAGCCTCCTCTTCCCCAGGCTAAGCAACCCCAGCTCCCTCAGCCTCTCCTCCCAGGGCTGTGCTCCAGACCTCTCCCCAGCCTCAAGGTCACACAGAACACATCCAGACAGGTTTGGGAAGTCTGCAGAGGAGGAGATTCCACAACCTCTCTGGGCAGCCTGCTCCAGGGCTCTGTCACCTTCACAGGGAAAAAGATTTTCCTCATGGAACCTCCTCTGCTCCAGCAAGAGAGGAGTCTGGCACTATCCCATGCTGGACCAGGAGCAGATTTAGCTCAAGCATTACTACATGGCATGCAGAGCCACAGCACAAGTCTAGCTAGGCATGTGGCACCCTGTGCCCTCCAGGAACACCCCTGTCCAGTTCAAGGTCCTCTTCAGGGGAAGAATTGCCTCTGATTTACCACCTCAGAACAGCCTTCTGTCACATTCCCTTTGGCACAGACAACCACAGCTGCTTTGACACAAGCATCCTGCACTGCATGCCACAACACAACTGCTTGGCTGCTTTCCCTTGGGAAGTTAGTGACAAAGATTCATCTCTTCGGGCTCTAAACCAAACCCATCAGCTAGAGAACTGCTTCCAGGCCAGGCTGGATGAGGACTTGAGCCATCTGGTCTGCTGGAGGGTGTCCCTGCCCTTGCCAAGGGAGCTGGAATTAGGTGATCTCCCTTCCCACCCAAAGCATTCCACAGATCTGTGGCATGGATATCCAAAGCCCAAGCTGCCCCCACAGATAGTTGTGGCCCTAGCAAGAAGAGATTAGGTTGATGCCTTAGGGGAAAGGAGCACCTCCCCAAGCCTCACCTCTTTGGTATGTTGACCATGAAAGGGGTGAGGGAGCGGTCAGTGAAGTACAACACTTTGGTGCAGGCACTGGTGCTCATCACAGGGGTGCTGTGAGAATGAGGCAGCTCTGCAGAGGAAAGAGCAGCAGCAGCATCAGGGAGCAGCCTGTCCCCAGCCACAAGAGACACAAGGGGAGGGCTCAGCCAGTTTGCTGTCACAGCAGAGAACCTGCCTCATGGGAAGAGAGTCTTAGCAGGGCAGCTAATCATCCTTGTTGGACAGGGCCAGGGAGGTGGCTGAGGCCCCATCCCTGCAGATAGTCAAGGTCAGGCTTGGCAGAGCTCTGAGGAGGATGTCCCTGCTGACTGCAGGGGGTGTGTGGGTGGGGGTGAACTGGATGACCTTTGGAGGGTCCCTTCCAACCCAAACCATTCTATGATTCCTGTGCTTACTGGAAAAATTTGCATGTTGAGGCAGGGTCACCACAGCAAGGTCACCACAGCAAGGTCACCACAGCAAGGTCACCACAGCAAGGTCACCACAGCAAGGTCACCACAGCAAGGTCACCACCCACCCTTTCCCCACACCTAGAGTCTCTACAATCCCAGAGACTTTCTAAGTGACATTCACAGCCAACATGGACAAAAAACCCAACCCCAACAGCACAACCTTCTCGATGAAAACACTGAGCTCCTGCAGGTGGAGCCAGGAACCATGGTGCTAGAAAGGGCTGTGCTGCCGGGTGTGTATGGAAGGAGCCAGACGCAGAGAGGAGCAGGGGAACTGCACAGCTCTGTGCCCACTAGATGGTGCAGAGCAGCAGGCAAGCTGCACACAGCTCATCTCCCACTCGCCTCGGGGTGGGGGGAACTGTTTGTCATGGTTATTTATAGTGCAGCATGACTGAAGTGACCCAGACAGACTCCCACTGTGATGCTGCTTTGCAAACAAGCAGCCAGAGATGGGCTCTGCAGCCTCTCCTTTGCCCTGCAGCCTGATCTGTACAGCAAAGGACTGAAGGGAGGGAAGAAGAAGGTGGAGGTGGCAGGCTCCCAAGGCCCCCCCGGCCTCGGGCCAGGAGACTTGAGCAATGGATTTGGCAGTGGGAAGAGCAGAAGCTGAAAGGCACTTACTGGATTTAGGAGGCCAGGACTCTCTGCACTCATTTGCTGCTCTGCTTGCTGGTGACTTCCCCCGGATCTAGGGTGCAAAGCCAAAGGAGTGAGAACAAAGCTGCCACCCCCCAGCTGCAGCTCTCCTTGCCGCTGGGCCCTGGGCTGTGTGAGGGGCAGAGGCTCAAAATCCAGGTGCCCCAGGAAGCCTTTACCCTTCTCTCCTGCCTCTTCTGCGTCTCCACGTGGTAGAGGCGCTCCATCAGGCTGGAGATGCCCTGCTCCAGGCTGTCAATGGTGTGGTGCTGGGGGTCGTGGCCGCTGAAGCTGTTCCTGAGGCTGCGCAGGGCATCGCGAACCAGCTGCAGGTCATTGGCCTGCCCAAAACACCACGGGTCAGGCAGAGCAGCCCCAGGCTGCTTCCTTCCCACCTCAAAACACAGCTCTCACAAAGGGGAACTCTCTTCCAGCAACATTAAGAGAGCTTCCAGGACATCTGGAGCCTTCCACCTGCCATCTGGCTGGGGAAAGCGTCCCCTCGGTGCACTCACCCCTCGGTGGGCTGTGGGAGCAGCTCCTTTCCCTGCTGTCTGGAGGAAGCCATTGCTGTGAGCACTGTGGGTGCTGTAGGCAATCACCTGTTGTGAGGGGAGATGTCTGTGCCACTGGGAATCTCCCCAGAGATCCCCATTTGTGGGCATGAAAACTTCCCACACCCCTGATCTAAATCCCTTCTGCCAGGTGAATACACACTGAGCGTACAGGCAGTGCTGGGGGGCAGGGTGCATGCATGATGCCTTGCATGCCAGGTGGAGGCAGAGACAGGAAGGGGCTTGCTGCTACATCACAGAGGGCTCTGCAAGCTCTCTTGAGTACAATCAGTGTTCAGGGGGCACTGTGCAGGAAGAGCTATCAGGGCTGGCACTCTGTCCACCACGACAGGTCCATGTGCTCACTATCGGGGGCATGAGGAAAAGGAGGAGATAAGAAGCTAAGCCCTGATCTAACCACAGTTTTCAGTGTCAGAGCCAAAGCTAGAAGCCAACAGTCTCTGGCTCCTGCTCACTCCTGTGCTCCCCTTTTGCTCTTTCATCCCTCAGGAGTCTGACACAAGAGGCTAAGCCAGAAAGCTCCCTGCTGAGAGCTCTGCTAAGCTGGATGCTTCCTGGAGCCTGGCTGCCTTAGTTCAGGCACTGACAAAGAGACTGCAGAGCCCAGGCCCCTCTGGGACAAAGTGGGATGGTTTCTGGAGGCAGTAAGCTAGAGGGTGCTGGACAGAAACATCACTCAGCAGTCTGCTGCCATACCTCTTCAGCTTCCTTCTTCATGCAGTGGGCTAAGAGGGCCTCTTTGTGCTCCAGCTCCCGCTCCAAGTCCACCTGGGAGAGGAATGGAAGAGTCAGCACAAACTAAGCCACCCAGGGACTTCCCAGTCCCACTGGTGCCAGCTCACAGGGCATCAGTGCAGCCCACCTGCTCCATACCTGCTGGTAGCTGGCCTCAGAAAGCTGCCTGAACATTTCATCCAGCTTGCTCTGGTGCTGCTGTAGGTGCCGGTCCTTCTGGCAGAGCTCTTTCTGCGACACAGGAAGCAAGAGGATGAACAGGGCAGTGAGGAAGGCTCCCAGTCACCTGGTCATGGCCAGGACACTTGTGTCATCTTCCAGGACCAGGCTCCTCTACCAACTGACTCACACAAGGTGTGTACTGATCTGGATGTTAGAAGTGAGGGACAAAGCTTCTTGTTTCTCACAGGCCAGTCAGGTGCTTGCTGCCTGGAGCTCTCTTGCCCAGCAAAGATCCACTGCTGAGGCCAGGCAACTGTCCCAGAGGAAAGAGACTCCTGAGGGATCAGCAGGAGATCCACCCTAACCAAGACAAGCTTCTGCACAAATGTTGGCTACTCATCAACCCAGCACAGAAAACAACCCCACTGCAATGCAAGATCTGCTCTCAAAAGCTGTGGTCAGAGCACACAGAACATCTGATCCCCTCCATCCTCCACAGCTACTGCAGCTCCTTCACCACCCCCAGTGCCATTGCCAGAGGTGACTGCAGGCCAGGGAGGCAGCAGTCACATTCACAAACTGACAGACCACCAGATGCTGCCCCCAAAGCTTCCAGGGAAGAGAGGCTCCATTACTTTGTATTCTGCCAGCAGCCTGTTCCTCTCTTCAACTTTCCTCTGAAGGTCAACCTGCAGGAACAACAGAGGTGTGGGGTTGGTATTCCTGGAGAGTCAGTGATAACCTCTTTGCCTCTTGTGTTAAAGGATAACCTGAGATCAAATACCAGCAGAGTTTAAGGGAGCTGCTGTCCCAGGATGGCAACATTCTGGACAGGACAGTTTCCTCCCTGGCCTCCTCTCCCCAGACAGGCTGCACATGGCAGCTCCACCTGTCAAGGGGCCCCTTGCTAACCTAGGAGGAGGGAAGGGAGGGAAGGGAGGGAAGGGAGGGAAGGGAGGGAAGGGAGGGAAGGGAGGGAAGGGAGGGAAGGGAGGGAAGGGAGGGAAGGGAGGGAAGGGAGGGAAGGGAGGGAAGGGAGGGAAGGGAGGGAAGGGAGGGAAGGGAGGGAAGGGAGGGAAGGGAGGGAAGGGAGGGAAGGGAGGGAAGGGAGGGAAGGGAGGGAAGGGAGGGAAGGGAGGGAAGGGAGGGAAGGGAGGGAAGGGAGGGAAGGGAGGGAAGGGAGGGAAGGGAGGGAAGGGAGGGAAGGGAGGGAAGGGAGGGAAGGGAGGGAAGGGAGGGAAGGGAGGGAAGGGAGGGAAGGGAGGGAAGGGAGGGAAGGATGCAGCTGTACTGACAACATTATGGGCAGCCCTTCCCTCTCAGTTGAAGGTCCAGAAGGACAGGAAATGGGAGTGAAGAACAGGAAACTCCAGTGAGGCTCACAGCTGGCTGGAAGCCTCTGTGCAGTGTTTACTATGCAGAGACCTCTGACTGGCTGTTCATTATCCCACGACCCCAGGAACTGTGCTGCAACCACCAACTCCACCCAGCGGCTGCTGGAGCCCTCAGGGCTACCCTCAGACACGATCTAAGCCTCCACAGCAGCACAGTGACTCACATTCTGGTTTTGCAGTTCCTCCTTGTCCATGTTTGCTCTCAGCAGCTCCTGCTTTAGCTGAAGAACTGAGGCATCCTGCTGAACCAGCCTCTGCTGCAGAGCATCCTAGGAAAAGATGTTGTCTGCATGAAGGTGCCAGACAGGCAGAGACCCTTCCTTGGGAAGTGAGTGACCATGAGAGTGGTGAAGTCCTGGAATGGGTTGTCCAGGGGGGTGGTTGAGGCCCTGTCCCTGGAGGTCTCACAGCATCACCAAGGTTGGAAGAGACCTCAAAGATCACCGAGTCCAACCTGTCACCACAGACCTCATGACTGGACCATGGCACCAAGTGCCACATCCAAACCCCTCCAGGGGTGGGGATTGCACTCCTGCCCTGGGCAGCTGGGGCCAGGCCTTGACAACCCTTTTAGAGAAGAATTTTTTCCTAATATCCAACCTCAGCCTCCCCTGGGCCACCCTGAGGCTGGTGCTTCTTGTCCTAGTCTGTGGTGCAGAGAGAGCTTGGGTGAGGAGCAAGTGAAGGTGAGGAGCTGCAACCTCCCTTCTTGAACACCTCTTAGCCACTCTCCCATCCTGGCCTCTCCTAAGTCCTTCATTTCATTCCACAGGGAAGAGGAACTAAGTGCAGAAATGATGCCTTTGCCCCAAGAAGTGCTGCCTGGATTCTTGCATCACAGCAAACTCCCAGAATCCATCCCTCCCAAGGAGGAGGCTGCAGTCTGCTGGACAGTGTCTAAGCTGGTTGTGGGTGTAAAAGCCAGGCTTGTGTTCCTGCTGGTCTCACCCAGCAAAGCCAAGCAGTTCCAGCATCATGGGATGGGTGTTTAAGCCCAGGCTGGATGAGGCTCTGGCCAGCCTGATCAAGTATAAGGTGTCCCTGCCCATGGCAGGGGGGTTGGAACTAGCTGATCCTTGTGGTCCCTTCCAACCCTGACTGATACTGTGATCCTATGACCTAGAGCAGTGCTGGCTGCCAAGGGCCCAAGAGAGCAGGAGGTAAGGGGCTCTCAGCCCTCCTGCCTCTCTCTTAGCCAGCAGTGACTCCCTTGCCAACACTCCAGGGAGATTTCTGTGCTCTGCCTGAGCCTCCTGCTCCAGAAGGGGTCTGAGACTTTGTTCTCATGGGAGAAGACAGCACTGACTTTGGAGGGGCTGTTCAGTGGCTTCCAGCTATTGTCTGCAGCCATGCATCTGCATCACCCAGAGGGCAAAAAGAGGCCAATGTCAGCCAAGGACACAGGCAAACTGAAGCTGTCAGTGTGACCTAGTTGTGCACTGAAATCCTCCCTGAAGAGGCCAAAGTCAGGACTAATTCTTCACCTTTCACTCGGTGCTAGCCAGAAGCTGAGGCTCTACCTTGGACAGCTACTGCTGGCTGCTCCCTGCACAGCAGCCTGCCAGGCAGCTCTGCCAGTACCTCTGCACAGGAGCTGATGAGCAGTGTGCAGAGAAAGTGAGCAAGCAGGAGCCAAAGCTGTGAAGAATGCTGCAGCTGAAGAAGACAAAGGATTCCTCCATGCTCTTCTTGCTCTGCTCTCCAGAACGAGTTCACTAGGCCAATCCTAGTGTGCCTACCCCAAGGCAGGGTGGAGGGGGGCATGTGGTGAGGCTGTGAGAACCAAGAGGGCCTCCTGTGCCTCATGTATTTATTAGGGGGAACATTTGAGCCCAATTCTACAGAACCCAGCAGACCTACCTCCTTGTGCCTGCCCGAGCTGCAGCCTCCTGGAGTCAGAAACTGAGCACAGGATCCCCTCACTTCAGGTCTCCTAACACAACTCCCTCCACAACCTGGGCTCCCTCAGAGGTGTGTGGCTGGAGGGCCCTGCTGGTGGGCTGCAGCAGGGCTGATGCAGGGCCCCTTTCCTTACCTTGATCCCCTGCAGGTTTCGAGCTTCCTGCTTGCATTTCAGCAGCTCCTTCTGCAAACACAACACACCTGGATGAAAGGCCATCCTGCCACCCCTCCAAAGCCACTGCTCACCGTCCCCAGAGGGGCTGCTTCAGGAGCAAGCACCTCCCACCTTTGCCCAGAGACCCAGGAGCCATTTTCCTGAGCTAAGCAGGACAAAACAGTTGAGCAGCCCCTTTAAGCCTCTGCTAGGAAGAGCTTGCTTAGCCCCCCCACATCTACCCTCCAGGGCAACCATCACATACTCCAGGTGCTCCCCAGGTGTGTGTGTGTCCAAAGAGAAGGATTAAAACAATCAACCAGTCAGGGCAGAGCCTGCAAAGGTCTCCTGACACAAAGCCTCCCTTTCCCCTTCTGACCTTTAGGTCCTGGTTTTCTTCCACGCTCTGGTCCAGCCGGCTTCGGATGATGACCTGCAGGCAGAGCAGTAGGGTTAGTGCTGGGGCAGGCAGTGGCAGAGGGCAGCTGGGGCAGAGGAGTTGTGGGGTCCAGCAATGTGCTCACCAGCTGCTCTTCAGGGCAGGCTCCACGCTCACAAAGCTCAAAGGATCCCTCCTGCTCATCCTCAGGTAAAGATCCATTGAGCAGCAAAGCCTGGGGAGGGGAAGGGGGTGGAAAAAGGGAATCCCTTTAGGGGGTGCAGAGGAAACCAGGGTGGCTGCATCTCTGGCTTGCACTCATTCCAACAGGCTCTTCACAGCTACATTCTCCATCTCTGCTGACTTACTCCCCTCAACAAGGAGCATAATTTTCCAGCAGTGAACAATTCTCCTCTCCCAGAGGTTTCTCTCTCTTCCCCCAGCAAGGACACCTGAGACTTCCAGGGACTGAGGGCTGTCTCAGGGCAGCCTTCACTACCACAGCAGAGCTGAAGGTCCAAAGCAGAGACTGAATCAGGTTTCCAGTTTAAGGCTTCTCTTCTGGAATGGGACTGAAAGAAGACATTCTCCTAGCTGTTAGGAAGAAGTTCTTCCCAGCAAGAGAGATTGGCCATGGGGATGTGCTGCCCAGGGAGGTGGTGGAGTCACCACCCCTGGAGGGGTTTAGGAAGAGCCTGGCTGAGGCACTTGGTGCCATGGTTTAGTTGATCAGATGGTGCTGGGTGAGAGGTTGGACTGGATGCTCTCTCTCTGAGGTCTCTTCCAACCTGGTTAATTCTGTATTCTAACCACACAACTACCACAGACTTTAGCAACAGGGTGCTCAGGGCAGCCTAATTCTGTTCTACTCCAGACAAGATGGGAGACACAACCAGAACTGTTGTCCAAGTGAAGAATGAGTCTAGCTCCACACAGACAGTGAAAATCTTCCACCATGCCCTGGGCTGGAGGGAGGCTGCTAGAAGCCTCTCCAGGGTAGCCCAGATGACTGCAGGAAGATGGCAGGATTGCCCCCAGGAGACTGAATCCAGCCTCCAGGAAGGAAAAGCTTGCCCTGTAGGAAATGTCAGTAGCAGGACCAGGCCAGATCTCCATCCTACCATTTTTCCTCCAGCTGCTGGTTCTGACCTTGACCTTTCTGGTCCTGACTTGGAGGACTCAGGGCACTTGCTCTGTGCCAGGCTGTTGCATACAGCTGGGCACATTTGGGAGGAGTCATGCCTCTTTCTTCCTCTCAGTTCATTTCTATTTGAACTCCATGGCTGAACAAAAACCAACCCAGAACATCTCAGTCCATCCCCAAAAAGACCTCAAGGCTGAGAGGTCAGGCTCTGCCTGTTGACAGCAGCTTCCACCTAGGGGCTGCAACTGCTGCCAAACAGCAACCTGAGTCCAATTCCTGCAAAAGCTCTTTGGAAAGCTTTCCTGAGGGCATTTCAAAGCCTTCCCAGCAGGACACTCCATCAGGCATCACACAGGGAGGTGACAAGCACCTGATGGGGCTCTCAGCTCCTTGATGTTTCAATCAAGCTCTCCTGCACTGGAGGCTCTGAAGTACAGAGCAAAAGGGGGGGGAAGGGGGAAAAAAGTCAATTAATCAAGTCCAATTTCTTGGCTAGCAACATCAGCTGCCTCTTGCTGCTCCCAGGGCAGTGCCAGCTGCTCCACCTCACTCCCCAAGCATGGGGCCACAGTTGGAGGCAGAGGCTGTGCCAGGGGGCACATAATGCAGCTCCATTTTACCAGGGAGCCAAACCTCTCTTCGGGGTTTTGCTTTCCCCCCCCTCCCCACCTCCCTCTGAGCCTTTTGTTTCCTGCCCATTGTCCACAGGGGAAAGTGCCTGCCCGCCCACACTCCACTCTCCTCCCCTCCTGCCCATGCTTCCCACACAATCTCTGCTTTGTTTACTGCCACATAAATATTTACAATTCAAAGGCAGCATGGTTCCCAGCACAAACAGAAAGGAGGATTCCCCAGACAGGTCAGGTTCTTTACCATATGGAGCAGGGGCTGGGCTCCCCATGCAAAGTCAGACAGGCTGGGCTGAGGGTCATTTGGTCAAGGAGGGACTGGGACAGGGCAGCAGGGGGGGGAAAGAAAAGTCCCCTCAAAGAAAAAGTTGTGTAGAGAATGTGCCAACCACTGCAGCTCAGCCTGGGTCACTGCAAGATTGATGCAGGCCTGGTGTGACCCCTGATCAGCTCCAGGAATCCTGAGGGGCTTCCTGACATTGCCTGCCTCTCTGCATTGCTGCTGCTCACACATCACACAGAGAGGCTCTGCCACTCTCTCAGGCTGCCAGACAAAACCTGCAGGCTGCTGAGTGCCCTGGGGAAGGAGGGGAGTGCCAGGCCCAGGCTGTGGGAAAAGGCTGCTGCATCTTTAGAAGAGAATTAACCAGGTTGGAAGAGACCTTTGAAGATCATCCAGTCCAACCTCTCACCCAGCACCATCTGATCAACTCAGCCATGGCACCAAGCACCCCTTCCAGGCTCTTCCTAAACACCTCCAGGGATGGGGACTCCACCACCTCCCTGGGCAGCACATTCCCATGGCCAATCTCTCTATGGAGAACTTCTTCCAGCCTAGACCACCCCTGGCACAGCTTGAGGCTGTGTCCCCTTGTTCTGGTGTGATACTGTGGTTGCCTGGGAGAAGAGAGCAACCCCCACCTGGCTACAGCCTCCCTTCAGGTAGTTGTAGAGAGCAGTAAGGTCAAATCATGCAGGTGCTTTGCAGAGGGATGTGTCCATGGGATCCAAAGGCCAGCCACAGTCACCCTGTGAACACACAGCCTTGTCTGACCCCCTCCAGGGGTTTCAGTCACTGAATCAGCAAGGTTGGAAAAGACCTCAGAGGTCATCAAGTCCAATCTATGACCTGATCATTACAACCTGGCTCCATGGGGGCTCATTGCTGGGGGGGTAAAAACCAAACCCACCCATCATGATATTGTTTGTTTCATTCTTCTATTAAAGAACTAAGGTCTTGGTGGGTTGAAATATCTTAGTTCATGTCACTGATCTTCATAGCAAGGTCATTTTACTCTCTCTCTCTGCACCCTTCTCCCTCCCTCCCTAAAGCACAGGAGCCTCAAATCACAAAGTCACAGAATAGTTTGGGCTGGAAGAGGCCTTCAAGATCATCCTCTCTGGCAGCTACAGCCAGTGGGGAAGAAATGCCGGTGGGAAGGAAATGCTGGCTGAGAAGAAAATCCATTACCTGCAAACCTGAAATCATCTTCTTTGCTTCCTCCATTTCTTTCTCCAAATGGTCCTGCTGCTCCAGAAGCTGCTCCTCCCATGAGTTCTCCAAGTAGGACCCAGGGTTCCCTGCTTGCCACTCAGGCTGGAGATGAGATTCTGTCTCTTCTGGAAGAGGGAGCAGCTGAATGTGGTCATCCAGCTCCAGCCCCCTGCCATGGGCAGGGACACCTCCCACCAGCCCAGGCTGCTCAGGGCCTCATCCAGCCTGGCCTTGAACACCTCCAGGGAGGGCACAGCCACAGCCTCCCTGGGCAACCTGTGCCAGTGCCTCCCCACCCTCACAGCAAAGAATTTCCTCCTAGTTTCCAGCCTCAATCTCCCCTCCTCCAGCTCCAATCCATTCCCTCTCATCCTGTCACCTTGTCAAAAGTCCCTTCCTGACTTCCACTCTCCCCAGTCACTGGAGAGCTGTTCAGCAAGTCTGACACAAACAAGCCCCACTGGAGGTGGGAGCTCCAAGCACCACCTCTGAGGTACCTGGCTTGGTTTCTGCTTCTTCAGTGTGGATGATCACAAGCCTCTCCTTCTCCTCTGATGGGGCTACAGTGGATTCACTCTTTGCACTGTGGATGGGACTGGGTGATGTAAGACTGCAGAGGAAAGGAGGAAGAGTTACTTCAGTGCTGCTCATCCTCCTCCTCATCTAAGACAACAGTGAGCATGCAGGTGAGCTCCTTGACACTGAGCATTCACTGCCCACTGGAAAAGCCATCAACAAACCAAACTGGGCAAGTGACCTGCCCATCACTTCCCAGCAGTGCCATGGCAGGCTGAGGGGCTGCAGTGTGTCTTCATTTTCCTCAGTAGAATGCAAGCCTGAGACTGCCACCAGAGAAGTCACAAACACACAGAGCTAAGACCACTCTCTTCTGAAGGTCTGCTCAGAAACAGTTTACTGTGAGCTTTATGCTCATCTTGCAGGCTGAACAAAGCCACCCTGGCTTGCTGCTTCCCTCTCCCAGCTTCATGGATTCCATGGGCTTAGGAGGGACCCCTCAAAGGGCATCTTGTCCAACCCCCCCTGCAGTCAGCAGGGACACCTCCAAGCAGGTCAGGCTGCACAGGGCCACATCAAGGCCTCAACCACATCCCTGGGGCAGCCTGTTCCAGGATTTCACCACCCTCACAGTGCAGAACCTCCTCCTGATGTCCAACCTAAATCTCCCCTGCCTCAGTTTCAAACCATTGCCTCTCATCCTATCCCTCCAAGGCCTCTAAACAGTCCCTCCCCAGCCTTCCTGTAGGTCCCCTTCAGGTATTGAAATACAGCTCTAAGGTCCCCTCAGAGCCTTCTCTTCTCCAGGCTGTGCAATTCTTTCACCCTGTCTTCACAGGAGAGCTGTCCTAGCCTTCTGATCATCCCTGTGGCCTCCTCTGGACCCACTCCAGCAGGTCCATGCCTTCCATAAACATCACTTCACTAACTTGGAATTCCAAGGGCAAAACACTTTTGAAAGTCAGATACCACTCCCTGATGTTCTTGCATCAAGGCTCCTTGACTGTACTCCCACATTTTCACTGGGGCCATCCCAGCTGGCTCTGAGCTTCAAGCAACCTTTTCTTTTCCCTGAAGTTCCTCCTAAATGCATCACAACAGACAACAAGAAAAGGTGGCTGAGGCTCACTGACCTATTCAGTGTACCTCCAAAGTCACAGGAACTAATCCTTGCAAGGGTGAGCACCAGTGAAATTTTGTTCATTCCCCCCCAACACAGAACCAAAGGACAGAGAACAAAGCCACAACTGTGTGGAAATCATGCAAGAGGGTCAGGAAAGAACCAAAACCCAAACAGGAGGCTTTGACAGCTCTCCTGCAGCCTCCCCAGCAGTGCTGCTGCATAGCCCCCAGCACCCTCACAGCAGCAGAAAGGCCTTGCAGCAGAGGGAGGAATTCCTTGCTGGCAGCTCCTTTCTAGTCTACTCCCACAGCCAGTGCTGGCCTACTTCTCCTTCCTGTTCCAGACCTTCAAGCAGTCTGGTTTTAATGGTGCACACTAAATGGCCTTCCCCCATGCTAAAGATTAATGCAATAGAGAGAGAACAACCAACCACCTGGGCTGCCTATCCATCCTTTCCTGCTCAAACAGGGAGGGTGTGACTGTTAAAGGGGGTCCAAGCCACCAGGCTTTGCCCAAGGATGCACCTTCAGGAAGGCTAAGCTCCACTAGGAACCTCTGAAGGTCCCTTCCAACCCAAGGCAATCTGTGAATCACAGCAGTCCCTGATGAGGAGCATTTTGTGTCCACTTCTACCCAGCTCACTGAGGGTCAAATTAAAACAGCTGGTTGGGAGCCCAGAGAGTACTGGTGGGGTTGCAACTGCACAATAAGAGTCAGAGGGAAGGATGAAACTTGCAAACACCACAGGGAAGCCCTAACAGGAAGATCTAGCATGCCCACTGAGCCAGAGGGATTTTACTTCCTTCTAGGAACAGATCTCAGCACTGCCCCTGCACAGCCTCAGCTGATGCTCTGAACCTGCCACTGCCACCCTCCTCAGAAAGCCCCTGAGAAGTGCACTGCTGGTTCTCATCCATCAAAAGATGAAGGAATTAGAGCTGCCCTAGGGAAAAAAAATACATATATATATATATGATGGGTGGGTAAGAGCAGAGAAGAGGAAAGAAGAAGGAGCAGGATGAACAAAACCCAAGCAGACCTAGAGCCTGGAATCCACATTCCCTCTCCCAAAGCCTGCACTGGATCCACAGCCCAAAGCAAACACAAAGGCCTCAGGCTGGGGTTCAGTGGTCACTGCAGGTCCCCACAACAGTTCCCCAGAGAATTGCTTTGGCTTTCCTATATCCACAGACCCCTTCCCCGTACCCACAGAGCCCTTCCCCAGGCAGTTTCCCTCTCCTGGAAGGCCACTGGGTCCACACGGAATGAGTGCCAGCCTCTCACACCACACCAGCCAGTGAAAAGAGGCACTGAAAGGCACTCACAGGTCAGGCTCACCTCACCCACGATGCCATCGAGTGAATGCTGGAAGCATTTCCATGCTTTCTGCATTAGTCAAAGCCATCAGGGTAGGAAACACCCCCAGGTAATTTGCTCCTTCGAGTACACAACCACTCACGATTCCGAGCATGCAGGAGCGCTGGGAAATTCAGGCTATTTAACCCAGATTTATGATGCAAACTGTTCCACTTTATTCCTTCCACCACTCGGCTTCTCAACCCCGATCCTTCCTCCGCCGAGCCCCAGCGCTGCCGGCGCCTGCCCAAGCCCAGGCTGTGGCACCGGCGCCGCAGGGAGCAGCCTGAGCTCCCCTCCTTGCCCCCAGCACCCCAGCCCCGCTGTTTGAAACGACAACGGCAACGATCGCTCACCATTTGACCTGCTTCCCTCCCATGATCCCACTTTAACCCTTCGCCTCACAGAATCCGCGTCCCGGGGAGCCTCAGGGCTCTGGCTCCGGACATGCCTTGGCCCTTCCCATCCTCCGAATTCGGTGCAGGAGATGCCAGCTGCTGTCAAACTACCGGAGAAATATTTGCGAGCCAGACCGCTCCACGTTAGCTGGAAGGTCCACAGCAGAAACAAACACACAAACAACGACAGCAAATCCTCAGGGTCTCTGCAAGAAGCCTCTGGATGGCAGATCAGCAGCCTACAGAGAGGTATTTGATCCCAGAAGCAGGGGATGCTGCAGCCCGGGGCTCGTTTTCCGCTGCTCTTCCTCTCGGGTTATTTGTTTCTCGCTGCTGCATTTTGGTCAGCTGCACACCCAGTTGTTTTCCAGCACAAGGACCGCGAGCTGGATTGCCAGCAGCGTTTCTCATCCCATTCTGCCCTCTTTAGACTCCAAGCAGCTGCTGCAGATGCCGGTGAAGAGCCCAGGGAAGGAGCTCCTGCAGGCAGGAGGCTCCCTGCTCTGCCAGGCTCGGATGCGGCGCCGGCAGCCGGCACGCAGCACTCCCCAGCCCTGTGCACGGCTTCCTCTTCCTTGCTATCTCCAGCTCCCTCTCCCTCCTGCTGTCACACAGCCTGTGCAAGGCAGAGCCTTTTCTCTCAGATGCCTGCCTCAAGAGTGGGGGAGGGAAAGCTCGGCAAGGGGAGGGGAAAGAGAGATGGATGGGTGAGGGGCTCGACGGCCTGGGAATCCATCTGATTTTGGCAATTCCTCCATTAATCATCTTCGATTGCCTTTGCTCATTGGAGCTTTTGTCTCTGGGAATTCTGCTGTTCAGGCTGTGAGCTCCCTGACTGAAGAGCTAATGCAGAAATGAGCTGAGGCTAGGCAGAGGATGCTGCCCTGGGACAGCCACCACAGCAGCACAATTAGGTGGAGAAAGTGGCTGCAGTTAATAACCACATCTCACACTAATGAAACAGCAGTGGCTTGTTTCTCCCAGCCTGTGATCATAGCTGAGCTGCTACATTTCTCTCTGGGAGGAAAATTAGAGCCAAGCATCTTGTTTTCACCCTGAAGCCTGCTGTCACAGGTTCACAGAATGGGTTGGGTTGGAAGGGACCTCCAAGAGCATCCAGTTCCAACCCCCCAGCCATGGGCAGGGACACCTCCCACCAGCCCAGGTTGCCCAAGGCCTCATCCAGCCTGGCCTTGAACCCCTCCAAGGAAAGGAGCATCCACAAATCTCCCTGGGCAGCCTGTTCCAGTGTCTCCCCACCCTCACTGTTAATTACAGAGGAGGAGCAATTTAAGAGGCATCCCCCAGAGCGGGAGGTCAGGTTGCTCCCAGTCTCTTTGGGTTAGATCACTGATCCCTTACACAAAGAATCTCACCACATTCTGCCCCATCAGCAGTACCACCAGCAGGTGGTAAGAGGACTCAGGACAGGAGGGAGGAAAAAGCCAAACACAAAGTGATGTGGGATGCACGAAAGCAATTCCCCCCCTTCCCCCCCGTGATGAGAACGATAACCCAGGGGAGAGGAGTACCCAAAACGCTCCAGCTGAAGAATGAGCAGAGGGAAGAGCATGCTCCACTCTGCCCCACAGACATCACAGCTCAAGAGTCAGCGCTGGAGTCCTGGGACTTTAGCCACGCGATCCTGCTGTCGGGAGCAGGGTTTTTCCACCTCCCCTGGCCCAGCTTCACCGCTCTCTGCTGACATCAAGTGGAGGCAGAGGCCCCACAGCGGCTCCCTTGGAGCTCCCACACTTCCACCTTTGCATGTCTGTATCTACAAACACCCCCTCACAACCAGCCACAGGAAACCTGGGTGATAAACACAAACCATTGTCCCTTCTTCACCCCTGCTGGACCAAGCAGCTTTCATTCCCACGTCACATGGATGCCTCCCTGGGCTATGGAGCATCAAAAGCTGGCCTGAGAAACCCTGTGGAGACATCCTGCCTGCTGAGCAACTGTCAGCTGCAGTCTGTGGCAGGAAAATGAACCTCCCCACCCCTGCACAAATCAGGGGGTAGGAGGGGTTGAGGCATTCTCAGGGAGCAGCCCAAGCAGGACAAAGGGGCAACAAAGCAGAGCTGGGGCTTGCACTGGGAGCAGGAAACTGTGAACCAAGAGGAGCTGCAGCTATGCTCAGGCACCTCTGCCCTCTCAGATTAAATGAAGCAAAGCAGCATATCCAGAGGGAGGTTTAATATCTTCAGTTACAGATCTTTGTCTTCAAACTAGTTTCTTGCTCTCTGGGGAGAAGAGGATAGCTCCACAGTCCTTCACTGTGAAGCTACCCATGCTGGATCAGCTCTCCACCCTGGTACAGTTTTTCTCCCCAGGGCCCTGTCTCTCCTGTAATCCATGCAAACAAAGCAACCCAGCCATGCATTTCCCCCTCTCCCTTCCACTGCTGAAGTGAACTGGGGCAAGAGTTTTCCCTTCTGCCCCAAAGCAAAGTGCAGTAAGAAGAGCTTGCAAGGCAGCAGGGTAACGTCCCACAGCTGGCACAGGCTGCTCAGGGCCACAGCTCCTACTGCAGGTGTATGATGTGCTGCCATCCTAACCAGGCTTGACTTCTGCAGCTTCCCTTCCCTTAGAAAGCCTCCACTTGTACCAGCTTGACCTTGCTTAACCTGTGCAGTCAAGGCTGCAGGCTGTTTATAGCACAGAGCAAACACTCCTCAAGATCCAAGCCCTGCTTCAGAGAGGGAAGTCACCTCCAAAGCAAACCAAACCACACTGCTTCACAGCAGGGTTTCCAGTAGAACAATTAAATGCTGCACTTCCTCACCTTCAGTCTAGTCTGAGGGGTGGAAGGCTACACCAGAGAACTAAATCTAGAGACAGTTAAAGGTGACAGGTAAGGGCATGATGGCAGTGAAGACACAGCTGCAGACACTGCCCCAGCACCATGCATCTGGGCTAGAGACTGATGTGTTCCTGCAACTGCTGTTCAAATCCATGTGCCTCCTCACCTCCATCTCTCTGCAGGGCATGGAGTCTGTTGGTTTATGATCCTTTCCTCCACATCTTTTCCCATTAGCTCTGAGATGTTCATCCCTTGCACTGCAACTGCTCTGCCCCTTCCTTTCTGTGAAGCAGGCCACAGACCCCATTGCAGCAGCCCTCGTGTCAGCAACCCCCATGAGGCTCCACCTGTACAGTCAGGTTCCCAGCAAAATCATCAGCTGTGTCTGCCCTGATCCCACTGCCCTGGTCTCTGAGGGACAGCCCAGAGCTTCAGAAAGTGGAAGTCTCTTACTTGTGCAATTGCATCATGAGTGAGATCAGCTTTACCTGGGGGAGAAATGGCAGCAACCCACTGCTTCCCAGGGGACTACAGGCTGGGAAGGCTCTTTTCTCTCACAGCTAGCCAGATCACAGTGGTGAGGAAAGAACACTTTGGGGAATGTCAGACAGAGGACCACGAGGGGACACATCCTGGCCATCAAGTTCCTCACCTGGAGGAGTGGGACTCCAGTGCCATGCCCTGCTGCCCTTCGTACTGCTGCACCAGTGCCCGGACACTCCAGTAGGGGTTTTCAATCTCCTCATCCAGGCTGCTGTTCCTGCAGACAATAATCACAGAGTAAGGGAAGCCTCACTTGAGAGGACCACAAATCCTTCCTGTCTCCAAGCAGAGACTTAGGAAAGCTACTGGAAGGAAAGTGAGAAAGCAGGGCAGCTGGAAAAGCACCAATCAAGAACAGTCTCCTATCAAGGGAGCTCCATCTCATCTTCTTGGTGTGAGGGGACACAGGTGGACCAGGCCCTCCTCTTTTAAACTCCTCTCTCATCCTGTGAGTAGAAAGCTGAGGCAGCCAGGCTAGGTCACTGCCCCCCTCTGTCAGGCCACTCTGTATTTAGGTTTCAGAGAGACAGCAGCAGCTTGTCCCTGCTTGTACAACCCGAGAGCAGCCTTCCCCAGGAACTGCCAGCATGAAGAGAGATCAGCTTTCAAAGAGCTGGTGTCCATCTGGCCCATGAGCTGGCCAGGCAGCCAGGGGAAGCTCCTCACCTCTGCCTGTGCCTGAGCACGTCGCGGCCGGACTGCAGGACATCCTGACGCACCTCTGCCAGAGCAGCCGCTGCCCCCTGCGCCACTGCAGCTGCTGACCGAGGCCTGTGACTGGCAGCAGATGCTGACAGGCTCTTCCCCACCATGCCAGCAGGGCTGTGATGCATCCCTCTCCCCGAGCCTGGCTTGAAATGGGCAGCTAAGGCCAGGATCAGCCTCATGATAGATTTCAAGTTCCCATCGACGATGTCTGCAAAAGGGGAATAAAGGCAAAGGCACTGCCAGGAGCAGAGAGCCACCAGAGCTGCCAGCTGGCCAGCAAGTGTGGAGAGAGTGGAACCCCACCGGGAAACTGCATTCCAGCACTGATGCTTATCTCCTACTACACTGATGGCTACATTTCAGTGTCTGACGGGGAAGGCTGGGAGGGAGACAGGACCTGCAGGAAGGCTGGGGAGGGACAGTTTAGAAGGGCTTGGAGTGATAGGATGAGAGGAAATGGTTTGAAACTGGAGCAGGACAGAGTTAGGTTGGACATCAGGAGGAAGTTCTGCACAATGAGGATGCTGAGACACTGAAACAGGTTGCCTAGGGAGGTGGTTGAGGCCTTGATGTGTCCCTGTGCAGCCTGATCTAGCCGGAGGTGCCCCTGCTGCCTGCAGGGGAGTTGGACAAGATGCCCTTTGAGGCTCCCTTCCAACCTGATGCAGTGTTGAATCTGTGAAACACTGCTTGCTCTGTACTGTGTTCCCCTCTCAGCAGTCAGCTGAGGGATCAGGGCCTGCCTTCTACCCCACAGATCCACACACACCCCCCCAGCAAACCTTGTGGGGTCTGACTAAGCCCTGCCACGGACAGGATTTTGCACACTGAGCCTCGTTGCTATTATTTACCGGCCACGTGAAGCAGCATCACAGGCTGCCAGTAGACCACAAGGACTTTTTCCATGTCTCACTTCACAGCAGCAAGTTTGTATGACTTTAGTGCAAGGCTCTGAGCCTGTATTTCCCCCACTGCACCACCCCTTGACCATCTGAGTGGCAGGAGAAGAGGCACTTTTGTTTCTGTGCAAGGCGCCGCTGCTGCCAGAAGCAGTCAAAACCGACAGCACCGCTCAGCCCCAAACCTGCTACTAAACCACAGGAGAAAACAAAACCACCCCCAGATCCCTCTCCCAAACCAAGACATTGTCTGTTTGACATGAAACAAAGCCAGAACCAGGCCTTCCATCAGCTGTGGGAGTGCCAGGGCACCTACCTTTGGCTGATGTCTGATGCATGCGGATCTTTCTCGACGCCACGAACTGTAAGACCTTCTCCACGTTCTCCCTCATCTCCTGCTGGCTGATGGGGTTCATCTGAATACCATTCAGCTTCTCACCAGCTAAAGGTGTGGGGAAAAAAAACAACACTTGATTAGAGAAGGACTGGTGTTGTCCCAGGGATTGCTGCAGGTGTAGGGCTCATGCATAGCTTCTTGTCGTGCCTATGGCCAGCACTAGGGCTGGAGACCGCATTGGGTTTACAGGGCAGGGTAGGACTGGGGGGCTACAGGGGGAGGCTGCTATGAGGAGATGCTAGAAGCTTCCCTCAGCCAAGGCTGATCCAATCAGCAGTGTTGGTAGCATCTCTGTAAAAGCATATTAAGAAGGGGTTAAAAACTGCTGCACAATGGCTGGCAGGAGAGGGGAGGGAGACTGTGTGAGAGGAAACTCTGCAGACATGGAGGTCAGTGAAGGAAAAGGGAGAGGAGGTGCTCCAGGCACTGGAGCAGTGATTCCCCCCTGCAGCCAGTGGTGAAGACCATGGTGAAGCAGGTTGTCCTCATGCAGCCCATGGAAGCCCCCAGTGAAGGAGATATCCACCCTGCAACCTGTGAAGGACCCCATGCCAGAGCAGATGTGCCCCAGAGGGAGCTGTGACCCTGTGGAGAGGCTGTGCTGGAGCAGGCTGCTGACAGGACCTCTGGCTCTATGAAGAGGAGCTCATGCTAAAGCAGGCTTGCTGGCAGGACTGGGGACACACTGGAGCAGTCTGTTCTTGAGGACTCATGCTGGAGCAGTTCTGCAGGCCTGCAGCCCATGGGAAGGATCCATGCTCAGGGAGGACTGTCTCCCATGGGTGGGACCTCACAATGGAGCAGGAGAAGAGGGTGGGGAGGAAGGAGCAGCAGAGACAACACAAAACAAGCTGCCCACAGTTCCCATTCCCCATTTCCCTGCACTCTGGAGGAGGTACAGAATGCCAGAGGGGAATGAAGTTGAGTCCAGGAGGAAGGGAGGATGTCTGCAAGCAGATCTCTCCTCCAAAGCTGCCACACACCAACACCACTGCTCTCCTAACTCCATCCCACCCAGTCCTCTACAAGCCACTTTGCTCCACAACTCCACTCCAGCCTCATGGCAGTTACTGTGGTACCTGCTCCAACTGCCTGCTCAAACAGAGGGACTCCAACAGAACTGCATCTGTGAGCTGCTTTAGAACTGTCTGCTTTTAAGGGCACTCCTTCCTTCCCCTGCCAGCTCTGACACCGTGATTAACATCTGCCAGCGCGCCTGACAGATGTCAGAGCCCAGGCCAGACCTACAGAAGACCTCAAATTGCAAGAGGAAAGCAAAAAAAAACAGAGCCAGATGGCATCACTGACCTACAATCTCAATGAGCAAAGCAAGGATGACTCCATCTCGGAGGTCTTGTCTCAGGTCCTGGACTGGCTTCACTGTTGGCTTCTTCTTCAGCTGGGAATTCACCCAGGCCACATATGCCTGGAGCTGTTGCTGAGAAGAGAAAGCAGAACTTGCACAGGTCACTGCCACTTCAGGGGCAGGATGCACAGCACTCACTTTTCTCTCTCATTTTCACAGACCTCATTGCCTTTTGCCCCTGAAAAACCAACCCCAGTGGGCTCACCCCAAAGCCTGCTGAGCACTAACTGACATCAGGGCACACTGTGGTGCAGCTCACTCCAGGACAGGACAGGAAGAGCAAGCAGGCTGGGGAGGGACTTTTGAGAGTGTCAGGAAGGGATAGGACTGGGGGGAGAGGAACAAAACTAGAAATGGGGAGATTGAGATTGGCTGTGAGGAAGAAGTTCTTCCCCAGGAGGGTGGTGAGAGCCTGGCACAGGTTGCCCAGGGAGGTGGTGGAAGCCTCCTGCCTGGAGGTGTTTGCAGCCAGGCTGGAGGTGGCTGTGAGCAACCTGCTGTGGTGTGAGGTGTCCCTGCCCATGGCAGGGGGTTGGAACTGGCTGAGCCTTGAGGTCCCTTCCAGCCCTGACAATTCTATGAACCAGGCAGCAGGACAGGGCTCCACCTAAGCACAGCTGAGAAGAGAGCTTTACACTACATTTAACCTAGGCTGTTGCCAAAGCAATGCTGTCATCCCCTCAGTTTTGGTGCCAGAATTGGTTCACTCACAACAGTTAGTGTCCTGCCTAACACAATTCCCTTCCACATACCAAGCCAGCAGAAAGCCCACAGTGCAGAAGCAGAAACCCTGTGTTATTGCCCATCTAACTCTGCCAGCCACCAAAAGAAACAGCCAGGCCAGATTGCTTGGAGGAGACAGCAGCCTCCCTCCTCAACCCTCCCAGCATGGCACATTTCTAAGGGTTCCTGCAGAGGGAAGGCACAGCCTGCTGTCCAGCCCCCTCCCTCCAGTTCCCTGGAGCTGCATCAGCATTTCTAATGGCCCCATTTCTATTCCTGTCCACATGCAGACTGCCTTGCCACAGCACTGAACACCTGCAGGAGCTGCCAGCAGCTCAGGTGCTTCACAGAGGTGAGCACTCTGCCACAGAGGGAAGACCAGGCTGAACCTCAGGCTTCTGGGCAGCGTGAGGAGTCACCCAGCATTCAGGGACTGAAAGGCAAAGAGCAAACTCCCATGCCTTCTCCCTTTCCATCCCCCTCTCAGCAGCACTTCCAGGAGCACTGGGAACACTGAACTCCCTCTGGGCAGGGCTGGTGTGGTCCAGGGCGGGTAAACAAACTGATCCATTTAGGGGATTACCTCCCTTTTCACTAAGCTTCCCATTATTCTGCCAGGGCAGCAGGTTGTGAGTCTCCATGCCATATTATCCCAGCAGTGTCACTCAGAGTTGATGCTTTTACAGCCCCAGCAAAGTCCCAGTCTGATCATGGCTTCACTCTTCATTATCCTGACAGAGGAAATCCAGCTCTAAGCACACCATGGCTTGGTCTGCTGGTTCAGAAGGGTGACTGGCCCTGTGTTCAGCCAGAGAGGCTCAGCCTGGCAGCAGTCTAACCATGGAATGGTTTGGGGAGGAAGGGACCTTAGAGGTCATCCAGTTCCAAGCCCCCCCTGCCATGGGCAGGGAAGTTTTGCCCTTGCACAAATCACTTCACAAAGCTCTAAATGTTAACTTGCACCAAGCCCACACAGCCCCTTCCAGCCTGCAGGTTTTGTGTGCCTGCATGGCTCTTCCACTCAGACACTTCTGTTTTCACAGAACCATGGAACTGCTTGGGTTGGCAAAGCCCTCTAGGACCACCCAGCCCAACCAGAAACCCAACACTAAGCCACGTCCCCAAGTGCCATGTCCCCACACCTCTGGGGATGGGGACTCCACCACCTCCCTTGGGCAGCCTGTGTCGATCCCTGACCACTCTTGCAGCACAGAAATTGTTCCTCCTCTCCAACCTAACCCTCCCCTGGCATAATTTCAGGCCATTTCCTCTCCTATCACCTGAGACTAGGGAGAAGAGACCAACCCCCACCTCACTGCAGGCAGCTGTAGAGAGCAATGAGGTCTCCCCTCAGCCTCCTCTTCCCCAGGCTAAACAACCCCAGTCAGATCCTTTCACCAAGCAGTTTGTCTCCTTTCTTCTTTTTACCTCTGAACACTCTTTCTGCACTCACTGGGAAGCATTCTGCAGCAAGCTTTGAAGCTCTCTCTTCAAGGCATGAGAAGGTTGACATGATTAGAGCATAAGCCAGTGCAGAGGGGTTTGGGAGTGACATTTAAAGCAAGGAAAAGGAGGAATTGGAGGCAGTGGAACATGGATGTCACCCTCACAAAGTCATTTCCTGCTTGGAGCTGCTGTAATGCTGCAGACTTACATTTCATTAGCAGACTGACTCTCTTTGGGTTTGCTCTCTTTCCACCCCCCCCCCCCCTTCCCCTCACTGAAGCATAAGATTTTTTTCCCTGCAGAAATGTTCAGCCAGTGGAACTGAGCACCAGTTCCTCACCTTCCACCCAAGAACTTCAGCAAGAAGCTTGGAGTGCTGCAAAGCTAAAAACTCAGGGAGTAAGAAAATAACAGAGGTGAAAGTTTTGGGCACCCCCAAAATGGCAAAGTGGTGCTCAGTGCATGAAGGCACAAAGCCCCCAAGCTGCTCAGCAGAAATCCCAGCAGCTAGTTTGAAGCCAGTGAGTCAAAAGTGGTTCTGTAGCTTCTCCATCAGCTGGTGTGGACTGGGCAGTGACCAGGCCATTGTGAGCCATGCCTACACCTCCAACAGAAGCAGAAGGCCTTCAGCAGCAGCCATGGATCCAGTTTAATGAGCCAGATCCTTCAAGACATAAAAGCACACCCCTTCTTCCACTCCCTCAGAATTCCACTTGATTCAAAACCCAAGACAGCTGCCTCAACTGACAGGAGAGCAGCTCCAAGCTTGGATGGACAGAATTCATCACATCTGGTCTGCAAAGCACCCCAGGTGCCACCTTCCAGCACAGAGAAAGCAAAGGTTTGTCAGGATTTATTGTGCCAGGAGCCTGTTCCACCCCAGGACAGCACTCCCTGGCATGTGCTTATCACCAGAGCCTGTGATGCTGTCACTGTGCTACTACAGCTTTGCACAGGACCTCTAAGGAGCAAGCTCTGCACAGGGAGGCTGGGGAGACACTGGAACAGGCTGCCCAGGGATGTGCTTGAGGCTCCATCCCTGGAGGCAGTCAAGATCAGCTTTGCTGTGTCCCTGTGCAGCCTGCTCTGGCTGGAGCTGTCCCTGCTCCCTGCAGGGGGGTTGGACAGGATGCCCTTGGAGGGTCCCTTCCCACCTGATGCAATCTGTGACCTCTAAACTACACAGAACTGAACAAACCCCTTTGAGTTTCCACTTGCTGGGTTTATAACCTGATATAGCTGACAGTTACACCCAGGAGCAGAGAGGGAACAGCTATTGTTCTCACAGCTCTTGCAGCTCACCCTCTTTCTTCCTAATAATTGAGTAATTAGCCCAATACAATTAGCCAAATTCTTCCTCCAACCACCCAACCACTCAGGAGTCTTTTGCCTCTCCCTGCATGTTGCTTTGAGCTTCTGGTCAGCCAAGTCTTGGGACCTGATGGGGTTCACCCTGCTCCCTACCCCTGCCTCCCATATTTCTCTCCAACCCAGGGTTTTCAGAGGGAAAACACACCAGCCCAGCCGAAGATTTCTTCTGCAGAGCACACGTTATTGGGATTATGGTGGAGCTAAGCTTAATCCTATTTATGTTAACACAGCTTTGTGTGCCTAAAAAAAGGCTTTGGGCTACCTGGATCTGGCAAAGGGGAATTGCAGTTCCCTTGCCTGAAGAAAGTTGGAGCCCAGGTCACTGTCAGGTGTTTACATCCAGCTCACCCTGGAAGCCTTGGAAGACTTTGCAGGGCAGAAGAAGGTGGTTGGGGGTTTAAGCAAAGTACTAGAGGTCAGCTGCAGCTGGAAGGAGCTTCCCAGCCTGCAGGTGGTTCTGCTGGCAAGTTACAGATGAGCACCTCAGCAAGCACAACAGACCTCAGGACTGGGTTTTGCTTTGGATCACTTCTTCAGCACAAAGCCTTGGGCCTCCTGGCTCCTGTGGAGGTCAGGAGCAGACAGCTCTGTGCTTTCAGCTGACAGCCAGGAGACCCTTCCAGGGGCAGCACATCTTTCTCAGGCTGTAATCCCTCCCTGCTAATGACAATTAGGTGTCACTGCCTGTATTTTCCACAGGTGGAAGAAAAGCAGCAGCTTCCTGGCAAAGCTCCTGCCCCTTGTAGATGTCTCTGTTAATCCCACTGAAGCACTGCAACTCTCCACCTGCTGCTTTAGGGCTCAGGTTTCTCCCCTCTCAACCACTGATCAGTCTGCCTGAGGGTAAACAGAGGTGGATCACAGTGCCTTGATGTGCTGCTTTGGCCTTCATTATCAGTGCCATCACCTTAGAAGGGTAACCTTCACCTCCTCTGAGATTAGTTGATTGCAGATTTTGAAGTTGGTCAAAGCTTCATTCTTGGGCAAAATCATCCTTCAGCAGGCAGCTGCCTGCACAGGGCCTGACCTCCCTGGGAGCAGGGACTCACAGAACCGTTTGGGTTGGGAGGGACCTTCAAGAGCATCCAGTCCCACCCCCCTGCCATGGGCAGGGACACCTTTCCCCAGCCCAGGTTGCTCAAGGCTTCATCCAGCCTGGCCTTGAACACCTCCAGGGAGGGGACATCCACAGCCTCCCTGGGCAGCCTGTGCCAGAGTCTCCTGACCCTCACTGTAAAATGTTCCAGAAGACCCTCATGAGAGGCTGAGGGAGCTGGGGTTGCTTAGCCTGGAGAAGAGGAGGCTCAGGGGAGACCTTAACTACCTGAAGGGAGGTTGTAGCCAGGTGGGGGTTGGTCTCTTCTCCCAGGCACCCAGCACCAGAACAAGAGGACACAGTCTCAAGCTGTGTCAGGGGAGGTTCAGATTGGATGTTAGGAAGAAATTCTTCACAGAGAGAGAGATTTGCCATTGGAAGGTGCTGCCCAGGGAGGTGGTGGAGTCCCCATCCCTGGAGGTGTCCAAGAGGGGACTGGATGTGGCACTTGGAGCCATGGTTTAGTTAGCCAGGAGGTGCTGGGTGAGAGGTTGGACTTGATGATCTCAGAGGTCTTTTCCAACCTTATTGATTCTATGATTCTCTGACACTCTGCTTCTAGGAAGAGATGACTTTACTGCATTCATTTGCTGCATTTGAACCAACCTTTAGAGCTGGATTTCAGGCAGAATAAGGTTGCCCAGTCTTTCCTGTGCTTTCCCTTTGTACTTTATGGCCTCTGCCCAAGCACCAGGTCTAACAAGGTCAAGAATAACAGCCCTCGTGCTAGGAGGCTGGCCCCAGTCTGAAAGGCATTTATTTAGTGTCCTGTCTGTGCAGAGCACTGAACCAAATGTCTGCAGCAGCAAAGCTCAAAGCCTTGCCTTAATTGCATCAGGAGCCAATGGCTGAGGCCTCGTGTGATTGCTAAGCTTTAATTAGATGGGGACTGCAATTTTCCACCCCCTGTTCCTTCAGCCTGATTGTTATTGGGTTTGTTTGAGAAGGCCTTTGGAGGAGCAGAAAATGACAGCTGAGGAGCCATGGAAAAGGTTTCTCTTCAGGGATAAATTTCTGGTGCTTCTGCAGGATGCTTTAGTGCCTCTGAAGTTTGTCCTCAGCCTGGGATTTTGAGGACCTTTTCCTCACACAGGCAAAAAGCTGAGCCCCAGAAGAGATCTTCCACTGTGCTCTGGAGCACATGATTCACCCTGAATCATCAAATGGTTCCCCTACACAGACAGCGAGTCTGAGGTCTAGTGCAAACAAGTTGCACGGAGCCATTCCCTGATGCTTCAGGAAAGAAAAGGAGCATTGTTCCTCATTTAGCAGAACGCATTCAGACAGGCAGGGGGAAAGCAGCCTGGGGAGGAGATGAGCAAGCAGCACGACTGACCAGCGCTATTTGCAGGCAAGAAAAGAGGGAGGGACACCCGGTGAGACAGCCTGCTCCGGGATGGAAGGCACCAAAGGCACATTTAGGGCACATCCCCTTCCTCACTCTGCCAATGGCAGCCTGCTTTACCTCCGTGTGCCTCAGTTTCTGGCTCGCAAGCAGCTGTCCTGGTGTTTCTGTTGCTTGTGAAATGCTTTGCTAGCTGTAAACCTTTGACTGTTGCTGTGCCAGGGCACTGTAATCACCCTGCCAAAGGACACACAACTGAGTAATAGCCTGGCTTAGACATACAGTGAACCTCAGGCAGGGATTGAAGCCCAACTGCTCAACCCCTAATCCTATAGAACAGTAAATACATCCTCCCCTTGCTGACAGTCCTCTTGCTGGCCAGGCACAAAGGATCTGGGGGGAAAACCTGCAAGGACTGCTGTCAGAACAAGCTGAAGTGCATCTCCATGTACAGCCAGGTGTGGGAAGACCCAGCTGGTTGGGTCTGATGTCTGCAGCCCAGGCTTAGCCCAGTCTCTTGCAGACCAGACAAACAACCTGGCAAGGTCCAGGTGGTTCTTCAGATCCCAGCCCTTCTCACTCTGACCAAGCCAAGGGAGGAAGCACAGTCAGTGGACCAAAAGAGCAGGCACAGAATTAGAGGGTTTCTTGCTCACTCCCAGCTGTTCCTGTGCTGTGACACCCCTTGATGAGCCACCTAACCTCTCTGTGCCATGGCTCCTGCGCTTGCAACATCGATTTTAATGTCACTTCTGTTATCATCTGCAGTGTGTGATGTGGCAGAGAGATGCCAAGTGGCAGACATGAGAGTGACTCTCTCTTTATTATGGGAGAGGGAATTCCCTCCCCTCCCCCCAAAGCTGAGCAGCCTGTGGGTACAACCAGGGCTAGCACCGAGTGTCAAAGCCCTCCTTGCTCCCATTATGAATGCTATTGTTAATAGACAGGTTGCTGGCAGCTTATGCCAGAGAATCATCTGCTGCCCTCAAGTACAGGAAGTGTGAGCTTGAGCTAAAGCAATGCCCTTTAGTAGAGCTAAAAATGAGCCACGCTCTGTGGAGGAGGGGATGGTTTACAGAGTTACACAGAGCAATCAAAGGAGACCTGTGGCTGGCCTGAAGCTGCACAGCTCAAGTTTCATAGCCAGTTTGTTTTCACCATCGTGGCTGGCGCTGTTAAACCCAGGAGGGGGGATTCATACTCTGGGAGGAATGGAGCCTGGGGCAGAAGAGTCAGGCAGAGGCTAAGCTTTGCAAGGACAAGGAACCACTAAACAAACACCAAAGCTGAAGTTGTGCACTCTGAGAGAGTGTAAAACACAACGCAGAGGCTCTCCCTGCCAGCAGGTGAGAAAGGCAACAGCAGCCACTGCGTGGTTTCAGCACAAGCCCTCACAATTTCCTTTCCTTTTCAGCCCACAGAAAGGAAACCAAGGCCCAGCAGGGTCTGCCCAGTGCACAGCCAGGCAGAGGCTGCTCTGGCATTTTCTACTGAGTCCACAAAAAGCCTCAGCAGAACTAATTTTCCATGCACCCTAAGGAAGGGGGAAGCTGAGAGCAATCTGCACTCCCCGTGCACTGACAGCGTTCCCATCTCCTGGTACTTCTCACTGCTTATTTTGTGATCTGTTTGGCTTCCTACCAGCAGAACACAGCAAATAAAGCAAGCTCTCAAGATGGTTATTTTCCTGACCAAGAAGGATTTCAGTGCCCTAAAGATTCAACCTTACAAAACAAGATTGGAGGGGGGGGAAGACAAAACAACCATCCAAACTGCCCTTTGTCAGTCTCCCCCATGAAATGGGCATCCATAAAGCAGATCTGAGGCTTCCCAACAGCCCTCAGACAGAGGTTTCATGCATTCAGGAGAAGAGTCAAGTCTGTACAGCCAACTCTGCACCACAACCTGGCTGCAGTCCCCATGATTTACTGGGACAACTGCAAAGCACTGCAACGAGGAGGAAAACTCCAAGCTAAAAACTGCTGTAAAATAGCCCAAAACTCCTCCAAAACCCACTACTGCTGATTTGCAGCCCCTTCCCTCCCCCCGAGCTGAGCTGCCCAGAAGGTCCTTCCGTTAGCAAGCAGCTCTCCCACCCCCAAATCTCGCTCCTTTTTACTCCATCTCTGCTCCTGAAAGCATTCCAAGTGCCACAACACCTAGCAGCTCCCGCAAGATGCTGCACAACAGCATGCTTCCTTCCCCGGGGCAGGAGCCGTGCGAGACACGGGACACGCATTTACCTCCGTGAAGCCTTCCTGCAGGATATCCAGCAAATTCCCCCTGGCCAAGCAAGAGAGCATTCTCCACGAGCCCACTGAGGGGAGAGGGGCTCAAAAGACGCGGGGTAAATCCTCCAGCTCTGGGCACGACCTCTTCCTCCTCCTCCTCGCAGAGACAAAGAGTTGGAGCTCATCGGGAACCACATTCATAGTCCCATATGTGCAGCCCGTTACTGCTACACGGTCGAGCCCAAGTCAAGGCTTGCACTGGGCATGCTCGAGAGGAAGCTGCCGGGGGAGCAGCCAGGGATGTCAGAGGGTTCCTATAGAAACGCGTTCAGCTTACGAGATGCAGGCTCAGGACCGAGGGAGGGAAACATCTGAAACCCATTTCCAGCGGCCCTGCTCGCACAAAACCCGCTGTGGAAAAGAGCTTTTCAAACCCACCAAACACAGCCAGCCCCGTGTGGTGTGGGGGGAGGGAGACAGCCAAGGAGCAGCAAATAGCAGAGGCCTTGCTCAGCTAGGAAAGCAAAAAGGGAAGGCTCTTAAGAGCTGCCAGCTTGAACTTTGTCAGCAGTCACTCTGCAGCCCCGAGGAGGAGTTGGAGCTGTTCAGCCCGGAGAAGTGAAGGCGCTGGGGAGACCTCAGAGCAGCCTTCCAGTACCTGAAGGGGGCTACAAGAAAGCTGGGGAGGGACTTCTGACAAGGAATATGATAGGGCAAGAGAATTGAAGTTGATATCTTAGTTGAAGTTATCCCTGCAGGGGGGTTGGATGAGATGAGCTTTAAAGGTCCCTTCCAACCCAAACTGTTCTATGATGCTATGAGTCTGTTTCTCTGATGCTGTGTTTCTCTGACCCTATGGTGCTATGATCCTATGATGCTATGATTCCATGATTCTATGATTTTATGACTCTAAGCTGCCATGATTTTTGTGACTCTCTCTCTTTCAGCTTTAGGACATCAAAATAAAAGCTTTGGAATGGCTGCAAAGAGCAAAGACAACCCCAAACCACAACCCCAGCCTTTCACTCAAAGTAATGCTTCATCATTCTCCCTGAAGATGATTGCAAAGTGAAGGGCATGAGCCAGCGAGCTCAAAAGGATGTCCACATCAAAGGGATGTCCACACCAACTGCCCCTGGTGTGAGTGACATTCACTCCAAGCACGCAGGGTGGATGCCAGTTTGGTTGGTGGCATTGCCCTCTCCTGGCCAGTTTCAGCTGATTCAGAAACAAAGGTTTGTGAGGCCAGGACCACAGTAACAGCAAAAAGTGCTGTTTAATGTAGCTAATACCTTTGTGTCCCTCGGTGTCCCTTCCTATCAAGCATCCAGAAGAGAGATCAGACACAGAAAGGACTCCTGGAAACTCACGGAGGAGGCAGCAGGTGTGGGGTATGTGGAGGCACCATGTCCATCGCAGTCCCCATGGATGCCCAACCCTCCCAAGCTCCCCATCGAGCATCCAGAGCAGAGTTCAGAGACACAGAAAGGATCCTGGAAACTCACGGAGGAGGCAGCAGGTTGCGGTGTGTGTGGAGGCACCGTGTCCATCACAGTCCCCATGCCGGACGCCACAGCTCCGCTCCGTGCCGCGGGCAGTGTCCCAGCGCTCCTTCCCCCTCGAAGCCTGAGGGGGCTCAGGAGACCGCGGACAGGGGGTGGCACAGGGGCCCCATGGGGTGCCCTGCAGCCCTACCTGCGACCCGGGCCGCGTCGCGTCGCCGCTCTCCATGGGGACGGGGGCGGGACGGGACGGGACGGGGACGGGACGGGGGCGGGACGGGGGTGGAACGGGACGGGACGGGACGGGGCGGCCCCGCCTGCAGCCGGGGCGGGAGTCTGGGGATCGCTGTGCTCCGGGGATCGCTGTGCTCCGGGGATCGCTGTGCTCCGGGATCGCTGTGCTCGGGGATCGCTGTGCTCCGGGATCGCTGTGCTCCGGGATCGCTGTGCTCGGGGATCGCTGTGCTCCGGGATCGCTGTGCTCGGGGATCGCTGTGCTCCGGGATCGCTGTGCTCCGGGATCGCTGTGCTCGGGGATCGCTGTGCTCGGGGATCGCTGTGCTCCGGGATCGCTGTGCTCGGGGATCGCTGTGCTCCGGGATCGCTGTGCTCGGGGATCGCTGTGCTCGGGGATCGCTGTGCTCCGGGATCGCTGTGCTCGGGGATCGCTATGCTCCGGGATCGCTGTGCTCCGGGATCGCTGTGCTCCGGGGATCGCTGTGCTCCGGGGATCGCTGTGCTCCGGGATCGCTGTGCTCCGGGATCGCTGTGCTCCGCAATGCTCATCCGCAGCAGTGGCACTTACGGCCGGAGCCCTGGGCAGAAGGACCTGGGAGTGCTGGTGACTAACAAGTCATGCAGGAAGACATCAAGAGGGTTATCCACCCTCTTGGGCAGCCAAGAGGGCCACTGGGATCCTGGGGTGCATTAGGAGGAGTATGTGCAGCAAATCCAGGGAGGTTCTCCTCCCCCTCTGCTCTGCCCTGGTGAGACCTCACCTGGGGTATTGCATCCAGGTCTGGGCTCCCCAGTTCAGGAGGGACAGGGCTCTGGTGGACAGAGTCCAATGGAGAGCTACCAGGATGATAAGGACCTGGAGCACTGCCCTATGAGGAGAGGCTGAGAGCCTGGGGCTGTTCAGTCTGGGCAAGAGAAGACTGAGAGGGGATTTAATAAATGTTTATAAATATCTGAGGGCTGGGGCCAGGAGGCAGGGGACAGGGCCAGGCTCTGCTCACCTGCACCCTGGGACAGCACAAGGAGCGATGGATGGAAGCTGCAGCACAGGAGGTTCCACCTCAACAGGAGGAGGAACTTCTGCGCTGTGAGGCTCCCAGAGCCCTGGAGCAGGCTGCCCAGAGAGGTTGTGGAGTCTCCTTCTCTGGAGGCTTTCAAGACCCATCTGGATGTGTTCCTGTGTGACCTGTGCTGGATTCTGTGGTCTTGCTCTGGCAGAGGGCTTGGACTGGAAGCTCTCCAGAGGTCCCTTCCAACCCCTAACATCCTCTGATCCTCTGAGCCGTGTGAGGAACCCTCCAGCAGGGCGCGCCCCGGGGCTGCCTCTGCGCTTCCAAGCAGGCAAAGGCCTCCCCAAAAAGCACAAATGTGTTAGTTCAAACCGAAATTTACACCTTTAATGCTCAGGCAGCACTTGACACGTTAACACCCAAACCTAACAACCCCAGGAAACACAGGAGCCAGGCTGTTGGAGGCTTTTAATTAACACTCAGTGCAGCGCCGAGCCCTTTAGAAAAGTCTTTATTGCAGCACACGTGGCTTTCAGGTTTCATCTGTACAAATGTGCAGAGCATTTGCTCATCTCAACCCACTGTCCTTGCAGAAACAGCACCAAGTGCTAGCTGGTGCTCCTCAGGGAACAGGAGATAAATCATCCCCATCCCCGGCTTGGAGGCACTCATTAAAAGATAAGTTTCTGCCCTAATCCCAAAGGAGCTGATCAGTAGATAACAGTGACCCAAGTGAAAGCAAATTCCTCACAGCCAAACCCAAGTCCTGCCCATGTCAACAGCAGAACTGGTTTAACGTGATGGATGTACAAACTGCCACCACTCTCAGCCCAGCAGCTTGACCTTGGTGTCTCGGTGCTTGCTGAGCTGCTTGGCCCCCGACCCAGATCTTCCGCTGGGTGAGGAGAAACTTCAGTGCCATCTGCATGGCCCTGCAGCAATGTGCTGGGTGACCTTTAGTGGAGTCTGCACCCTCTAGAAAGTTCTCCTGAAGTGGAGTTCATGTTCAAGAAAGGTTTTTCTTTAAAATAATAATCCCATTTCTTCCTGGGATGCAGAGGGCCTGACCAGGACCGAAGCCAGGGTCCCTCTCTAGCTCCTGTACCGGTGATTCAATGAAAGAGGTTCGTAGGTGCTGCCCAGGGTGACTGAGACCTGGCATCCCACCTGCCAGCCGAGTTCTAGAGTGTCCCCTGACTCCCCAACACTTCATTGTAATTAAACCCAGTGCCCAATTCAATCCTCCTTGGTCTGAAGACAAGGTTTTCCTTCTGGCCATGGAGTATAGAAGAGAATTGGAGGGAACTGGAGGAGCAGACAGAGGAATCCTTGGCACTTGAAAGAACCAGCCCTTCCAATAACAGAATCCTGTACCCATTACAAAGGAAGGGCCTTCAGCTACACCTATTACAATAACCCCACTGAGGTCAGCTGGGTGGTATAGGCCAACCCCCCCCAAATTTTCAGGTAGAAGAAATATACTGCATCCTTCATAAAGAAAAAGGCCTTCTCCTGCAAATGTGACTCTGGCTCTGCTGAGGTCTGCTGGGTAGCACAGCCAAAAAGTCCCTCTGCACACTGCAGAGTTGTTCCTGGCATTGACATAAAATCCTGTGGCAATGTCTCCTTTACCCCAGTACTGAATCCTGCATGCCCTGTTCCCAAATCCAGCTGCAGGGCAGCACAGCTGCTCCTCTGCCACAGCAGGACCTTCCTCCCTGCAGCTCTGAGCTGCGGTGTTAGCTGTCACCAGCCCCGGAGCAGCGCTGCCTTCGCACAGTGCTGTGGTTGCCAGCTTCAGAGGCAGCTCTTCCAAGGAGAAGGGGTGAGCTTTGCCAGCAGAATCGAACAGAAGACTACTCATTATGTGAGGATAAATATGTCTGTGTCCTCCAAAGAGAAAGGCAGACACAGCCTCCCTGCACCTTCACCTGTACCGGGCAGAAGCCCCATCCCTGGGGGATTTTAAGGCCAGGCTGGATGGGGCTCTAAGCAACCTGAACTAATGTGAGGTTGGAAGGTGGGGCTGGAACTGGATGATCTTTGAGGTCCCTCCCAGCCCTGACAGCTCTGTGCTTCTCAGTGAGACCTGCTGTGCCCACGAGGTCAGCTCGCATCTACAACATTCCCAAGTCTGTGAAATCCTTTTGCTGCTGAAGGAGGAGGGTGGGGGGGGGAGAGGGAGCACCAAGCCTCTTACACCAGGGTCCCATTCTTGCTGTCATACTTCAGCCTGGGCCGGGGGAAGTTGAGGGTGGCATACTCCGTGGCATTCTGCCTCTGGAAGCTCTTCACCTCGGCGGCGGAGCGCTCCCGGGCCTGGCTGAACACCTGGATGTCTGCGTAGTGAATGCTGTCCTCCTGCTGCGCAGCCTGGCCCTTGCTCACCGCCGCATAGACAGGGAACTCCGGGACGTCTTCGTACGTGGGAGCCTTGGGGGAGAAAGAGCTCTGCAAAGTCAGCTCCCCGGGCTGCTGCTGCTGCTGCTGGGCTCGCCTCCCCCAGAGCAGGCAGAGCTCTACACCCTGGCACGCTGCCCCCAGTACCCTCCAGCCCTCTCTCTGGCACCGCAGGCTCAAAGAAAGATTTCATCCTGTGGCTTCCACTGCACTTCAGGGGAAGCACGTGGGCCAGCAGCACTGTGCTGCAGTGCACATCACTCCCACGGCCACTAAAGCCTGTGCAGGATAGGATAGGATAGGATAGGATAGGATAGGATAGGATAGGATAGGATAGGATAGGATAGGATAGGATAGGATAGGATAGGATGGAATGGAATGGAATGGAATGGAATGGGCCAGGTTGGAAGAGACCTTCAAGATCATCATGTCCAACCTATCAACCAATCCAACACCACCTAAACAACTAACCCATGGCACCAAGCACCCCATCAAGTCCCCTCCTGAACACCTCCAGTGATGGTGACTCCACCACCTCCCCGGGCAGCACATCCCAATGGGCAATCACTCTCTCTGGGTAGAACTTCTTCCTAACATCCAGCCTAAACCTCCCCTGGCGCAGCTTGAGACTGTGTCCTCTTGTTCTGGTGCTGCTTGCCTGGGAGAAGAGACCAACCTCTGCCTGTCTACAACCTCCCTTCAGGGAGTTGTAGAGAGCAAGAAGGTCTCCCCTGAGCCTCCTCTTCTCCAGGCTAAACAACCCCAGCTCCCTCAGCCTCTCCTCACAGGGCTGTGCTCCAAACCCCTCGCCAACTTTGTTGCCCCTCTCTGGACACCTTCCAGCAAGTCAACCTCCCTAAACTGAGGAGCCCAGAACTGGACACAGGACTCAAGGTGTGGCCTGACCAGTGCAGTGTACAGGGGCAGAATGACCTCCCTGCTCCTGCTGGCCACACTGCTCCTGATGCAGGCCAGGATGCCATTGGCCCTCTAGGCTGCCTGGGCACACTGCAGGCTCATGTTCAGCCTACCATCAACCAGTACCCCCAGGTCCCTCTCTGCCTGGCTGCTCTCAGCCACTCTGCCCCCAGCCTGTAGCACTGCATGAGGCCATGCATTGCTCCCAACCCAGTGATGTTCAGCTGTCCTCTCAACATACAGCTAGGAAAGCAACCCTGGAAAGCTGTTTACCTGCCTGCCAGGCTGCTGCTGTTGGCTCTCAAGTCTCACATTAGCTCCTGGGAAAGAAAAAGCAGTGGATCAGGTTCAACACAGTTGTTTTATTCTTCCACCTCTGAATGCAGAAAGGCAGTGTCTGGCCCCTGGGACACAACTCAAACTTCCCCCCTCATCTGACACCCTCAGCCCCCCTGCTGTCTCTCAGGCCTCTCCCCAAGAAGAAAGGCTGGGCTTGTTTCTTTGGTAAAAATAAAGGTTCCCCAGATGAGAGCATGCTGAGGACCTCAATGTTCTTGGCAGAACCCAGGAGGACAGAGAGAGCACAGAGAGCTTCCTTGTCAGCTGCAGTGACCTTGGAGAAGTCAGATGCAGTTCTGTTGTTTTCTTTTGCTGCCTGGCAAACAGACTTTGCCCATCATGGTCCAAAGGCCACAGGACATGACTGGGTTGCTTAGGGAATGCACTTGGTGATGTCAGATGGATGTTTGCAGCCTCAGTGTGTTGAGGCTTCTACTGTGCTGCCACTTGAGAGTACTCAGAAGTGGTTTGATGTGAGACTCTGGTATGTTAAAGGCACTGCTGAAGTCCCTCACCCCTCATTGCCAAGTCCCATGGTACCTCTTGCTTTAAGACTTAAAGCAATCTTGCTTCTTGCTCCTACTGAGCTTCTCTTGAGGAAGTTTAGGTACAGATGAGTATGGGACTGAACCTCAGCCTCAGGGATCCAATTCACAGTCAGCACTGAGCCATGTCAGCTAACCAGGGGCTCAGTCACTCCACCTCTTCTTGCCCTCCAAAGCATTCCCACAGACCCTTACCTTGCTTTTCTTTCTTCCTTTTAAAAGGTGAAGGACAGTTCCTGAAATCAGAGAGAGGGATTAGCCCTGAGCAGCCTCAGGCTCTGCTCTCATAACATGCAACCCCCACAGCACCACCCCAGGGTACCACATCTGTGGGCAATGAGAAAGGCCCAAGGAATGTCTCAGAGAAGAGCTGCTGAGCCAAGCCAGAACCTGAGCAATGCTTGCAGGGAGAAGCTCCAAAGGAGAGGTGATGTGTGGATGTATTTCCTTCTCCTGTGTCCCACCTAATACTCCACAGGCACCCCCAAGTCTCTTTGCCTTTCAGCCCTGCCTGGCTGTCCAATATGCACCTGGGTGAAGGAGAACAGACTTCACTGCAGTTCTGCAGCTGTGGGATCAATGCTGTGGGGCGCAGAGCAGGATCTCAGCTGGTGAAAACCCTTTCTCTTAGGGCCAGATGCTTCAACAGCCTCACACCCTCTGCTTTGGCCTCTTTACCCAAGGAGTAGCTGTGCCCAGACCTTGAGCTAATTTGCTCTTTCAGACAGTTTTCCTATTCTCACTTTTCCACCCAAAACACAACCAAACCAACCCAGCTCTGCACTTCTTACAAGCCAAGCCAAACTCTGATCTCAGCCCTACCTGTGTGACCAGAGAGAGAGGAGCCAAATACAGCTGTGGAACATGGCACAAACAGGAGCCCAATTCATTCCAGCTGTAACAACAGAGGCAGGAGCTGAGCTCCTGCAGGCTGGTGCTGGCAGGGGAGCACAGGCTGCCTGGCAGAGCAGAAACCTGCCCCATTCTAGGCCAGACAGATGCATGAAAGAAATGTTAGCCTTGCATCACACTCTGAGGGCTGGAGGAGAGCAGGTGCCAGCCCTTGTATGGCTCCTCCTGCCCCTATGGATGTCCATCTGGTGCTGGCCATCAACCAACACAGCACGCAGAGGAAGATGTCACCGCAGTCTGTGTGCCTGCTGAGGCACAGGCAGCAGCTGAAAGTGGGCAGCTAGGGCTTTTAGTGGGGCTGCAGAGCAACCAGCTGGTTCCCAAGGAACATTCCACGTCCCAAAGTGTCTGCATTTGCCAGGCAGTGCTGTCACAGGAGGGAACAATGTGGTGCCTGAGGCAGAGCCCCTGCCTGTGCCAGCTTTTAGAGGCAGTTTCAGAGGGTGAGTGAGCAGGACAGCGTTTGCAGCAATGCCTTTGGCACTCTAGTGGCCAAACGGGGGGGGAAAAAAACATCACCATGAATGTGGGCAAAGAACTTGGGAGACCTTCAAAATGGTCAGTAATGATTAACCAGACCTGCTGGAGCTGGGATGCCAAAGGCAGCTTTGGGGAGGGCAGGGTGGCCATGAGGCTGTGCAAAAGGATCCAGCACTTCCTGAAGTGTTCTTGAAGGTTCTGAAGGGATCCTACAGGAAGGCTGCAGAGGGACTTTTCATGAGGGTGTCTAGAGACAGGAGAAGGTGGGATGGTTTGAAGCTGAGGCAGAGCAGGGTTAGACTGGAGCTGTGGAAGAAGTTCAGTAGGAGGGTGGTGAGACTCTGGAACAGGCTGCCCAGCGTGGCTGTGGCTGCCTCCTCCCTGGAGGTGTTTAAGGCCAGGCTGGATGAGGCATTGGGCAACCAAGCCTAGGTGAGAGGTGTCCCTGCCTATGGCAGGGAGGTTGGAGTCATTCCATGATTCTCCTGTGTCTCTGCTGTGTGCTGCCCCACAGGGGCACTCATGGCCCCCAGTCCTTGACAGACAAAATCTGAGGGATTGACCCCAGGAGCTGGGGGCCTAGCTCAAGGCAGCTTGGCTTTGTCTCACTGGCTCTTGCAGCTTCCTCCTCCACTGTCTCTGTGAGCTGGAGGGGTCTCCAGAGCCCACCCTGACAAGGCTTTGTGTGCTAAGAGCACTTTGCTGCTTTACCACATCGAGGCAAGCTGTGCAGTGCAATTAAACCAGCACCACTGGAAGCAAAAGCAACAGGGTCCCTACCCCTTTCCTGGCAGCCAGGCTGCAGCAGCAGCTTTACAAGCTGCTCTTGCTGATTCTGGCTGCAGTAGCAGGCAGTGTGTAGGCTGCAGCTATTCTGAGGCTGTCTGCAGGCTAACCACAGCCAGGTAGGAGATGGCATCTCCCAGCCCCACGTCTGTGGTAATTAGAAAGGATGTGGCAAAGGAAACAAGAGCAGGGCAAACCTCTCCCCTCCTTTCAAAACCAGGTCAAACATGTTGTAACCACCTCACAGCCTGCTAGGAGCACATCCCACTCCACATGGCAGCACACATGCCCCTGCTGCCATACTGCTCCTTACCCTTTCCCCACATCACTCCCAAGCTGATTTTTACCTCCCACCTATAGCTCCTGTTCCTATATCCTTTGCCCTTCAGCTCAGGGCTCAGACTGGGAGGACCTGGGTGCCCTGAACCTCCTCCCCTGCTTCAGCCACTAGATGATGCTCTGAATCCTGTCATCCCTACAGTGTTTTTAAACAAATGCAGTGCTTCAGAGAATGTCCTCAGAGCTTGCTCTGATATTCCACACTCAGAGCTGAAAGTATTTCCACTTGGCACCGAATGCTGCTCCACTGTGCCCTTTTGCTGTAAGCAGAGGCACAGCATGAGCCAGGAGGGATTAAACTGCCATCCACCCTCCCAGGGAGAAAGAGCAACATCGTCTGAAAGCCACGGCCAGGGCTTCCCAAGCACGAACACAACCCCGGCAGGCACAGACAGGGAGAGGGGCTGGAGGTGCTGAGAGCAGGATGGGAGAGCTGAGAGCAGGATGGGGGAACTGAAAACAGGATGGGGGAACTGAAAACAGGATGGGGGAGCTGAAAGCAGGATGGGGGAGCTGAGAGCAGGATGGGGGAGCTGAGAGCAGGATGGGGGAGCTGAGAGCTGGATGGGGGAGCTGAGAGCAGGATGGGGGAACTGAGAGCAGGATGGGAGAGATGAGAGCAGGATGGGGGAGCTGAGAGCAGGATGGGAGAGCTGAGAGCTGGATGGGGGAGCTGAGAGCAGGATGGGAGAGCTGAGAGCAGGATGGGGGAGCTGAGAGCAGGATGGGAGAGCTGAGAGCAGGATGGGGGAGATGAGAGCTGGATGGGGGAGCTGAGAGCAGGATGGGAGAGCTGAGAGCAGGATGGGGGAGCTGAGAGCAGGATGGGAGAGCTGAGAGCTGGATGGGGGAACTGAGACCAGGATGGGAGAGCTGAGAGCTGGATGAGGGAGCTGAGAGCAGGACGGGGGAACTGAGGACAGGATGGGGGAGCTGAGAGCTAGATGGGGGAGCTGAAAGCAGGAGGGGGGAGCTGAGAGCAGGAGGGGGGAGCTGAAAGCAGGAGGGGGGAGCTGAGAGCTGGATGGGGGAGCTGAGAGCTGGATGGGGGAACTGAGGACAGGAGGGGGGAGCTGAGAGCAGGAGGGGGGAGCTGAGGACAGGAGGGGGGAGCTGAGAGCAGGAGGGGGGAGCTGAGAGCTGGATGGGGGAGCTGAGAGCTGGATGGGGGAGCTGAGAGCAGGAGGGGAGAGATGAGAGCTGGATGGGGGAGCTGGGAGCAGGAGGGGGGAGCTGAGAGCTGGATGGGGGAGCTGAGAGCAGGAGGGGGGAGCTGAGAGCTGAATGGGGGAGCTGAAAGCAGGAGGGGGGAGCTGAGAGCTGGATGGGGGAGCTGAAAGCAGGAGGGGGGAGCTGAGAGCTGAATGGGGGAGCTGAGAGCAGGAGGGGGGAGCTGAGAGCTGAATGGGGGAGCTGAAAGCAGGAGGGGGGAGCTGACCCACGGCCTCAGCGCCGCCCCTGGGACCCCTCTCTGCAGCATGCCAAGGGAATGCCTCAGGGTGTTCTGCAGCCTACCTGACCAGAGACCACAGGGGCAAAGGGCAGGGACTTTACCAAGGGCTTTCCTAGAACTGAGCTATTCTCAGCTGCTGGCCTGGCACCGGGAACCCAAGCTGCCAGCCCCAGGAGCTGCCACAACCCATATGCGCTGAGACATGAGGGCACACGAAGCCGCTTCACCTGCCCATACCCTGCCTTTGGCAGGCAGGGGCTGCCCCAGGCTCCCACCTGCCTGCAGCCTGGCACCTGCCGCCTGGCACCTGCCGCCTGGCACCTGCACAGCAGCGACCCAAGGCCGCCGCTCGCTCGCTGCGCGCCTGCGAGGGCTGGCAGGGCGCAGGGCTGAGAGCCCGGCGGGAGCAAACCCGGCCCAAGGACGCGGAGCTTGCAAATCGCACCCAAAGTTCCGCGCAGGTGCCCAGGGCTGCGGGTGCCAGCCCCGTGCCCGGCAGGCGCCCGACTCACCACGGTCGCCCGCAGCTGGGGAGGTTGCCCATGTCGCTGCCTCCTCCATGAAGCAGGAGCGTTCTGGGGACGGGCAGAGCCTGTATTTCCTGGTTCCTGCTCGGCCCCTGGCTATCCCGAGGGAGTGTCTGGCAGTGTCAGATTTCGCTCCCCCGCCGCCGTGACGCTGTGCCGGGCCCGTGCGTGCCATCTACCGGAGCGCTGGCCCCGGGCGCTCCGTGCCCCCGGGCGCTCCGTGCCCCCGAGCCCTGCGCTCGCCTCTTGCTGCCCGGGGAGGAGGAGAGGGCCAGGCGGCGGAATGCCTCCAGGCCGCAGCTCCGGGGCTAAAGTTCTGCTTTATGTTTTGTGCGGTGGATGTCCCTCCGCTCTCCCCCTCTGCCGCCGGTGCCATCCTGCTGATGCCAGCAGTGATGCAAAGAGAGGATGGAGGAGGGACTTCAAACGCTCCTGAACAAAAGGAGAAGCAGCAGAGTGGGAGCTCTCCGTGCTGTTCCTGCTGGCTGGCAGAACACTGTGTAGCATGGGCTGGCATCCCAGCTCATCCTCCTGCTGCCTGGGCATGGGATAACCCTTAAAGAAAACAGGAGGTTTGCTCCCACTTCCCCCCTTCAGCTAAGTTTTGGGGAGTTGTTTGTTTGGTTTTCCCTTTTGCTGAGTATTTCTACTCCTCTCTGTCTGTCTGTGCCAGGCAGGAGCCTCTGTAGACCCTGGCGTGGTGAGGACCAGCATGGAGCTGCTGGTTTCTGGGAAGGAGCTGAAATGGGAGCCTGTAGAGTAGATTTAGGTTGGATGTCAGGGGGAAGTTCTGCACAGTGAGGGTGGTGAAACCCTGGAACAGGCTGCCCAGGGAGGTCGTGGATGCCCCATCCCTGGAGACATCGAATGTCAGACTTGATGGAGTCAGCCTTCCTGGGGCCCTGCTCTAGCTGGAGGTGTCCCTGCTGCCTGCAGGGGGGTTGGACAGGATGAGCTTTGAGAGTCCCTTTCAACCCAATGCATTCTGTGATGCCTCAGTGAAGGCAAGAGCAGGCTTGCAGGTCTGAGCTGAGCTGCTTCTGCTGCAGGTAGAAAGGCAGCTGCCACCTCAGGGACATTTGCTGGCAACTCATTCTTTATTTCCCCCCCCCCCCCATAAAGCTGCCTAGAAGAAAGTGTAAAAATGTATGCTTTTGAGGATGACAGAATCCCAGGAGGGGCCTCAAAGCATTGAGGAGCTGCAATACAGCTTCTGGGGCTCACCTCTCAGCATGGCAAACAGGAACACTAATGTGCACTTCAGCTCTCTACCCCTGTGGAGAGCCCTCCAGCCTGGCTGGTCACCAACAGGCAGCTGATCTCCTGCAGCTCCAAGAAAGCTGATACTCAGTACTGAAAGATGCCACGTTGATGTAGTCCTCCAGCAGAAACTCTGCTCCACAGCTCTGAGCTGGAAGTGCCTCCCAGTTCTGTGCAGGCCTGCATGCCTGATGGGGTGTGCTGACGTGTGGCTAGGTTTTAATGCGCCCTTCTGGCAGGCAGGCTCAGGAACTGGCCCTGCTCCCCTACCCCAGCTGTCCCCCATGCTCTTGGCCAGCCTCACAGCATCATTTATCACCTGCCCAAGTGCAGAGCAAAGCTTGTACCTGTCCAGAAGTGGCAGGAGAAGGGTTCTGCTTTGGAAGGGCCATGGGGCACAGCTATTTTCTTGACTGATTCTTGGATGAGCTGCAGAGCCTGAGTCTTGCTCTGAAACTCCTCCACAGCATGTGGCTGGAGAAATCACAGAACAGTGGGGCTGGAATGAGCCTCCAGAGATCACCAGGTCCAACCCACCTGCTAAAGCAGGGTTGCCTAGAGCAAGCTGAGCAGGAATGTGTCCAGGTTGGTTTCGAAAGGCTCCAAGGAAGGAGACTCCACAACCTCTCTGGGCAGCCTGCTCCGAGGGCTCCAGCACCCTCACAGGGAAGAGGCTTTCCCTCATGTCCAGGTGGAACCTCCTGCATCCCAGTTTGTCTCTGTTGCTCCTTGTCCTGTCACTGGGAGTTGCACAGTTCAGCCTGCACCACAGCACCCCAGGGAGCATTTAGCATCAGATGTCTGGAGGCAGATGGGATTGGGTCCCAACAGGACCATGTGTTCTCAGGGTCCTGCAAGCACTGGGTGGTCCCAGGAGTCTGTCCCTGCCTGGGAACTTGCAGACTACACATCTCTGGGTTAGCCACAGACACTGTAGGTTTAGTGAGCCAGGGCCTGTTTTGATTTCTCAGATAACTTGGGCTTTGTTGCCCTGTGGAGAAGAAAAATAAAGGCTGGGAGCCTGCTTCCATCAGCCCCTCTCCTGCAAACTGGAGCTGCTGGTTCGAGCTCCGCCAGAGAAACAGAAAGGCATCAAAAACATTGGCAGGGCTGGAGAGCATTTGGCTGCCACTCTGCATTCCCTCCTCAGTCTGTGTCTGCAAGGATGAAAGAGAGGATGGCTCCCAGCCCTCAGCTCAGCAAACCCAGCAGCCTATTTTCTGCAAAGCCTGCCAGGGTGCAGAGGAACAGCCCAGGGGCTGACACCAGGCAGTGCCAGCCCCTCTCGCTGCTTCACTGCTTAAGGCAGCTGCCTTCGTGTAGTCAAGGGCATTGTCTGGGTGACAAGCTGTGCAACTGGCACAGGGCAAGCCTGCAAGTGTCCAGCAACAGAGAATGAACTCATTGGAGAGCAAGGACAGGGCTGATCAAAGCCAGAGTGGGAACAGAACTGTGTAACGAGCACTGATGCCTGTGTGCTTCTATTGCAGTAGCATTGAGGTACCTCAGATGGCATTTCCTGCCCTGGCATGTGCCAGGTCTGCATTGTGTGTCTATCTGCACTCACTCCTTCAGCCAGGCACCCTTTGCCCATCTTGCAGGCCAGATGTTGGCCATCCTTCCTATCCCAAATCCATGGGAGGTGCTTATCCCAGCGGCAGGAGGCCTGCATGAAGTGAGGGGACCCTCAGCCCTGCTTGCCAGCACAGAAGATCAAAGGAAAGCCTTTTATAGCTGCTGCTGTGAAGGGCTGGCAGTTTGAAGCTAAGGAAATGGTGGCCATGCCTGAGCCCACAGACAGACACAGGGCACCAGAGGGATATGGGCTTGGGAACACAGCCCTCCTGGGACTCAAGAGTGGGGTGCTGCTGTGAAGGGGATGTGGTTTGTATCTGGTGCAGTGCACTGAGGAGCAGAGAGAAGCTTTTACACGGAGGAGAAGTTAAGGACTGGGCTGTTTCTGCACTTGCAGGCAGCTCCTTCAGGTGACTGAAAGGCTCTAGGATTGTTTCTGGAATTGTTACTGATACCTCACACAAAGCCTGTGGGAAAGGTGATTTATGTTTTGTCAGTGTCTGGAATGCTGGCAGCATTGTATCTGGTCCTGCTTCATGAGTAAGGGCATCCCTCAGCAGCACTGACTGGGTGTGGGCATCTGATCTGCCACTTGCTCTCAGGAGGCTGGCAGGCAGGGCTGCTCTTAATTTGGCTCTGCTCCTCACTGCTGGTGGGGCCCCTGAGAAGCAGAAAATAACTGCACAGTGTGGTTCACTCTGGTCTGCATCCCTGGCAACAGGGAAAGAGCAGCCTTCTAACAGCCTTTCAGCAGCTGCATGGGGGGGACCCTGAGCAGGGCATTTCTGGCCCCATGTGCTCATGGAGTCAGAGTGCAGCAGCCTGCAGGTTACGTTCCAGCGTGGAGAGGCTCTGTCCACAGAGGGACCCTGGAGCCTTCCCTCTCCTCTGTGGGAGGGCTGCACTGAGACATGCCAGGGACCCCCATATTTGGCCAGTGACACAGCGTTTTGGCTGCCAAAATTGGCTTTGACACAGGAGGAGGCTTGTGGCTGGCACCTGCTGAGCCCTCAGGGCCATCCGAGGCTGCAGCTGCCAGCGGCAGCGGCACACACGATCCCCAGCCCAGCATCACAAGACCACAGAGACGTTTCTCCTGTGGCATCATGGTGTCTGGAAAAGAGGCCAAACTCATCCCCTCTGTGGCCCTGCAGAGAGTGCTGGGATGTCAGCAAGGCTCCTGGGATCCGAGCAGAGCTTCTCCCCTCGGTGCTTTGCTCTCCTCACCAGGGCTGTGTGAGGAAGCCTTGTGCCCTAGGAATGAGAGGGCTGAGGCAAGCAGGGGCTGTGGCTTGGCATTTGTTTACCTGTGCTAACTCCAGCTGCTGCTCTGGGAGTGCACCTTGAGCCTCCAAGAACTCATCACTCTACAGCTTTTCTCCTGCAGGCTACAGCCTGTTCAGGGCTCCTTACAAGAAGCAGCTCCAGCTGCAGGGGGAACTGGTTGCAGAGGCTGCCCCATGGGCAGAGTCCCTCCAAATCCCCACCGGTGCCATTTGCACAGATGAGCTCAGTGTGAACTCTCTGCTGCTCTGCTCCCTGCACCTGGAGCAGCTAAGGGCCAGTCCATCCATCCTGGCTTGGTCAGAAGCAACACGAATCCAGGCAAACAAGGGAAGGTCGGAGGCTGATTTATTCCTCTTTCCTCCCGAGAGCTGCAGGCACTCTTACAGACCAGCAAGCACCTTCCACCTCCACCAAGGCCAACCATCAGCTCAGAAGTGAGGCACTGGGACCATCTCTTCCCTCTTCCCAGTACCCTTCTGGGTGAGAACACAGCAGCAGTTAGAAGTCCACTGTGACACAGCACAGCCTCACAGTTTGGGGTAAGAGCGACCCTTGCCATTTGGGGTGGGAGAAGAGTACTCTGCGTGGTGCTCAGTAATCACTTGACCTAGGAGAAGCCTTGCATTCCACTCCTTCACACTCACACTTCAGTCTCCCTTTTGGTTGGGTTTTTTTTTCACTTCCAAGTCCCTTTCTCCAGCCATCAGCCTTAAGGGGCAGAGTTCTACCATCTCTCTCTGCCTCACAGCCCCTCCAGCCATCAGCCTTAAGAGGCAGAGTTCTACCATCTCTCTCTGCCTCACAGCCCCTCCAGCCATCAGCCTTAAGGGGCAGAGTTCTGCCATCTCACTGCCTTGCAGCCCCTGCAGCCATCAGCCTTAAGGGGCAGAGTTCTGCCATCTCTCTGCCTTGCAGCCCCTCCAACCATCAGCTTGAAGAAGCAGAGTTCTGCCATCTCTCTGCCTCACAGCCCCTCCAGCCATCAGCCTTAAGAAGCAGAGTTCTGCCATCTGTCTGCCTCACAGCCCTGCTAAACACTGATGGTGAAAAACAGGGGTCTGGCACCATGGATTCCCCATCCCTGTCCCCTCCCACCCCATCCCATCCCTGTGCAAGCCCAGATCCGGGACCTTTAGGATTCTTCCTTCCCTCTGCCTCCCTCAGGCTGTTCTTCCATCCCCTCTGGCCGCTCCTGCTGGGTTATCTTCACCTCGTTGACTCTGGCCTTCACCTCCTTCCCTGTCCGGGGAGCCACGATGCTTAGGATGCCGTCGTGGGACAAGGTGGCCTTGACCTGCAGGGGGTCGGCATCCAGAGGCAGGATGTAGGTCCTGGTGAACTCCCTGGAGATGAAGCCGTGGCGGTCAGCCTTCTGCGGGTGCTGCCCCGTCACCTCCAGCAGGTTGTCGACGGTGCGGACGCTGAGCTCGTCGGGCAGGAAGTGGCAGACGTCCAGGAACACCTGGAACTTGTGCTGCTGGAGGCTCACCTCCGAGGTGCCTCGCTCCAGCTGCTTGTTGATCCGGGGCCGGATGTAGTAGCCGTGGTACAGCGCTGGGGCTAAGAGCTCGCAGGGGGACACACCTGCAAGGGAGGCTCAGTGAGGGCTGCAGGCAGCTCTGCGCTCTGGGGAGGAGAAGGCTGAGAGGGGATTTCATCAATGTCTATAGAGGTGTCAGAGGGCTGAGGGGGTCAGGAGGGAAGGGGACAGGCTCTGCTCACCTGCACCCTGGGATAGGGCAAGGGGTAATGGATGGAAACTCCAGCACAGGAGGTTCCACCTTTATTTAGAAACCAAACCAGGTTGGAAGAGACCTTCAAGATCATCGTGCCCAACCCATCAACCAATCCAACCCAGCCAAACAGCTAACCCATGGCACCAAGCACCCCATCAAGTCTCCTCCTGAGCACCTCCAATGACGGCGACTCCACCACCTCCCCAGGCAGCCCATTCCAATGGGCAATCACTCTCTCTGTATAGAACTTCTTCCTAAACACCTCAACATGAGGAGGAAATTCCTCGCTGTGAGGGTCACAGAGCCCTGGAGCAGGCTGCCCAGAGGCGTTGTGGAGTCTCCTTCTCTGGAGACCTTCAAGGCTCATCTGGGTGTGTTCCTGTGTGACCTGTGCTGGATTCTATGCTCTGGCAGGGGAGGATGGACTGGGGAGAGGCCTCGAGCACAGCCCTATGAGGAGAGGCTGAGGGAGCTGGGGTTGCTTAGCCTGGAGGAGAGGAGGCTCAGGGGAGACCTCATTGCTCTCTACAACTCCCTGAAGGGAGGTTGGAGCCAGGAGGGGGTTGGTCTCTTCTCCCAGGCAATCAGCACCAGAACAAGAGGACACAGTCTCAAGCTGTGCCAGGGGAGGTTTAGGCTGGAGGTGAGGAGAAAGTTCTTCACTGAGAGAGCTGTTAGCTGTTAGCTGGAATGTGTTGCCCAGGGAGGTGGTGGAGTCCCCATTCCTGGAGGTGTTCAAGAGGGGATTGGATGTGGCACTTGGAACCATGGTTTAGTAGTCAGGAGGTGTTGGGTGACAGGTTGGACTTGATGAGCTCTGAGGTCTTTTCCAACCTGATTCATTCTATGACTCTATGTCTTGATGATCTCCTGAGGTCCCTTCCAGCCCCTAACATCCTGTGAGCCTATGATCTTGTGGTGGGTTGAAATCCAGCCCCTCACCCCCAACATTAAATCTGCCAGATCAGCTCCTTCTCTCTTCAAGATCTGTGACAAGTTTTAAAGGCACAGCCTAAAACTACCACAGATCTCCAGTTGGAAGAAGGGTGCAGCAGATAGGGGAGGAGGCTGGGACCTGGCAAACACCTTGGTTCTCTACCACATCAGCACAAGAGGGATGGAGTCTCTAAAACACAGGTAGAGGCAGATGCCTGCCAGCCACTGCTTCCCACCAGGCAGCCAGCAGCTGCCAGCAAGCCAAGGGCTGGCATCCAGCTCTTGCATGGCTGCTGGGTGGACAGAGAGGGACTGGTAGGTGCAGTGGGTGCTCTGCAGCGCAAAACCCACGGCCAGGAATGGGCATGGAAAATGCTGATGGTGAAGAAACTGCCCTGAGGAACTAAAGGCCTTTTGTGTGCCATTGTCCAGGGGGCTTTCCTTGGAGCTTTTTGCATTTTCACGCTGTTGTGCTGGTGCTGAATGGTTCTGCTGCTGCCCACATTCCTTCCCCTCTGCCAGCCACTGCCTGGCTTTGTGCTGAACACCCCAGCTCAGCTTTTCTCCACAGCCCCTGGCTGCAGCAGCTCCCCCCTCCCACAGCATTCTGCTCCGTGTTTGCACAGCATATGCATGAATGCCAGACCACTGGGGGCTTGAGGGAGGGACAGGACAGACGGCACTGGGCATGGATGGAGGAGGTGGACCTGAAGAAAGAGACTCTGCCTGTTCCCTGCATATTCCCTCCTGGTTTGACCTGGGCTCACAATTCCTTAGCTCCTGCTTCCCTAGGCTGCTCTAGAGCTCAGTCTCCCCATGGGAACTCTACCAGCCCTCCTGCCCCAGAGGAGAGAAAGGTCCTGGGAGGATCTCACCTCCTTTCTTACCTTCTCCAAAGTTCTGGTCATAGATCTTGCTGGGGTTGGCAAACTCATACTCCAGACTCATGGGGTAGGCGTGGGGCACAGTCCGTGCAGCCATGGCGTGTCTGGGAAAGAGACCTTCCCAGCACCTTCCAAGCTCTCCCTGCCTCTGAGAGTGAAGGCTGCAGATTGCAAGGTTTTAATTGGGCAGATTCCACAGGGAGGAGTGTGTGATAAAAAGAGGGACCAAAAATAGCCACGGGCCCAGGCCCCGGGACGCCTCGCCAGGGTGATGAGGGAAGCTTCTCGCTGCATTCCAGCAGAGAGTGCAGGCACTGCAGTCAGGGGCACCTCGGGAAGAGCCTGAGCCTCCCCCCAGCCTCTGAGAGCCTCTCCTTGAGCAGGGGGGTGTGGGAGGCAAATGGGCAAGCATAGAGGAAGGCACAGTGGTGAGCTGAGGAAAGCTGAAGTAGGAGAAAGCAGGACAGAGCTCAGGCTCTTCTGCCTGTGCTGCTCCCCAAGGCAGGCTTAGGTAAGCTCCTTGAACCCTGAAACCAGAGATTTCCTTGAGTCTGTGTCTCTGCAGAGGGAGAGAGCAGGTGCACTGCTGTTGATGTACAGGGCAATTGGAGAAGGCATTCACGGCCTGAGATGTTGCACAGAGCAAATTCTGCTCCCTGCTCTTGCAGATAAGCTGATGGGAAGAAGGTCAGACCCTTTTGCAAGGGGCTGGTGAGCTGGGAGTAAGAACGATCTGCCTCTGAGCCAGGAGCTGCACTGAAGCTGGGAGCTCAGAGGCAGAAACTGGCTCTGGCTCTCTGAGAGCAGTTGCTGGGCTGAACCCATCCTCATGATTCAGGCTCATAGGCGAGGCAGAAATGAAAACAAATGTGTGAATGAAGGCCTATTAGGAGCATAATGATAGGAAATGAGCTTCCTGCGGGGGCACAGCAGACAGGGGCAGCTTGCATCCATCCCTGCCTGTCACAGTGCAGCTCCGGGCAGGCTGTTGGCTGCCTCCTCTCTGCTGAGGGAGTCCTCTGAGGTCACAGAACGTCAGACTCCTGTGCTCTCTCTCCAGCAAAGTGGTTTCTGCAGTGAGTAAAGGACCAGAGGTGCTGTGCTGAAGCACTGTGGAGAAAGCCACCCTGCATCTGCACAACCCCCGTGGGTGTGCAGCGGGGCACCGGGGCTCGCCGGGCTGCAGAGAGCTGCACCGCCAGGGGCACCTCAGCAGAGACCTCCTGAGAGCTTTTCCTGCTCTCTGGCTAAAACTGGCCTCTGACTTCCTTTGCTAGGATGAGCCAGAGCTCTTCCCAGACCAGGGGGTAATATGGGGAGCTGAAGTCAGGGTGCTGGCAGTGAGAACAACAGCCCCTTGTCATTTTCCCTGTGAGCCAAAGATAGGAGCTGCATTGATCCTGCTGGCATCCAAAGCAGCTGGCAACATCCCCCAGGCCTGCCTGGGACTCTGCAGATAAACAGCACGTGGGCAGCAGGGCGGGCAGCTGGGCACTTTGGCTTCTTGCTGCCCCATTAGGCTCCTTTTCTTCTTCTCCCCTTCCCCCTCCTCCTCAGCAGCCTGATCAAATCCCCCAGACAGCTACTGGGCACTGCCGAAGGGACCAGCCCAGGAGTGGGACAATAAAATCCCTGACACCACTGTTCAAGAGGCCTGGGAGGGGGGAAGGCCAGGCCAGCTGCACGGGTATAAAGCTGCCTGGCGCCCCTGGCACAGCACTGCAGCAGTGGCTTGCCAGGCTCCTCCAGAGCACTCCCATGGATATCACCATTCACAACCCCCTCATCCGCAGACCCTTCCTGTCCTGGCTGGCACCGAGTCGCATCTTTGACCAGATCTTTGGCGAGCATCTGCAGGAGTCAGAGCTGCTCCCTGCCTCCCCCAGCTTCAGCCCCTTCCTGATGAGATCCCCCATCTTTCGGATGCCCAGCTGGCTGGAGGCAGGACTCTCTGAGGTAATCTTCCCTTCTTCATGCTCTTCCTTGCTGCTGGGGGCACAGCCTGATGGGGCTGGAGCAGGAGACCTGTGCGAGCTGAGAGCTTGGAAGCTGCTTGGAGGTGGTGGTTAGGACAAGGCTGGGGAAGAGGCTGCTGTGCTTGTGCCTCTGCTCCACTGCATCAGGCAAGAGCCTCTGCATGGTCAGCTGAGTGAGGGCAAGTATTGCCATGGTGTTGGGAGCAGAGGCAAACCGAGCTGAGTGTGCATGGCAAAGGGCTGGGAGAGCTGATGAGAGAAAGGAGGAAGCCTGATTTCCCTGACTGCTGGGCAAAGCTCTCTCCTGAGAAGTAAACAGCCCAGGAGCAGTGGGCAGGGGGAGCCAGATCCTCATGTCAGGCAGTGTGGGAACTCATGGCCGCTGAGGGGGAAGAAAAAAGGCCAACTGCCTTGCTTGCCACTAACTTGTAGAGCTATTCTAAGCCCTCAAAAAAGAAGAGAGGAAAGTAATTATCTTGTTTTTTTCAATCTTTGCATAGTATTTCCCTTGCTTTAGTGACCAGAGCCTGGGTGTCCACTGAAGCAGCCATAATAAACACCATAGATAACACCTGGAGATCTCAGTGAAGAAATCTTCATCAGTAATCTTGGAGGAAGAAACCCTTAGCCTCCCAGGCCAAACTGTGAAAAGCAGTAAGCCTGGAGCTGGCACAGAGGCTGCCTCCACATCCCAGAGTAGAGCTCCAGGAGGCTCTGCCCATGGGTGCAGCAGGAAGACAGAGCCAGCCAGCTCACACAGTCCCACCAATGTGTCCAAAACAGGCCAAGGAAAGAGTAAATCCAATCTCAGGAAGCAGCAAGGAGCAGCATTTGTTAGAGGTGATAAAGTGCACAAGAGCAGGGGAGGAGTTGAGATGAGCAGCAGGGGCCTCAGGAGTCCTTCTGCTCAGATAAGGGAGGGGAGCAGTGAGGCAGTGCTGCTCACAGTGACACCTTCATTAGTTTGCTTGCTAATCAAGGGAGGTGCAGGGGAAAGCCTGGAAGCCTGAACAGTTTGAGGTTTCTTTTGCTTGAAAGGCCTTGCAAAACACAGCCACAGGGACTGGAATCCTCCAGACATTCTGCAAAGAGCACTGGATGCAAAGCCTGCACCACCACTGGAAAGTCAGAGCTCAGCAATGCAGAGGAAGAGAAGCTCTTCCTCACTTCCAAGGAGAACATCTCTCCCATGGGATCGAGGGAGTTTAGATACTGCAGTGATGGAAGTGCACATAATAGGTCATCAAGGGACAAAGCCAGGCAGATCAGGGTCCCAGGAGAGACGGAAGAGCAGGCAGTGTGTGTGTGGATTCCAGCTGGAGCCTTGACACGCTCTCTCCTGGGAGCCTGTTTAAGCTCGACCCCTCACCTGCTCTTCCCTGAGCTCACTTCCTTCTTTTGCAGATGAGGCTGGAGAAGGACAAATTTTCTGTGAACCTCGATGTGAAGCATTTCTCCCCTGAGGAGCTCAAAGTGAAGGTGCTTGGGGACATGATAGAAATCCATGGGAAACACGAGGAGCGCCAGGTACTGCTGCTTTACCTGCTAGAGTCGCTGGGGGAACAAGGAGACTGCAAACCAATCCCCTCCTGCGCTCCTCTCGAATGCTTCTAATGCTTTGTTGTCAACCAGTCCTCCTGGAAGAGGCTCTGTGGAACCCCCAACCCACCCTGCCTTTGCCCCCCAGCTGAACCCAGGCTGGGCAGCAACAGGCTGGAGATTTATTGCTGATGTTACACCGAGTGAGAACCGAGCTGGTCAAATCACCTTCAAAGTGGCCATTTCTGGGGCTCCTTCTCTCTGAGATCAGGCCAGAAGTTCAGGGAGGCATTCAAAAATCTGGCAATGAACTGGAATGCTTAAACCAGATCATGAATCAGAGCATTGCCCTGTTCTGTTACCATAGAATCATAGAACTCTTAGGGTTGGAAGGGATCTCAAGGATCAGCCAGCTCCAACCCCCCTGCCATGGGCAGGGACACCTCACACCACAGCAGGTTGCTCACAGCCACATCCAGCCTGGCTGCAAACACCTCCAGGCATGAGGCTGCCACCACCTCCTTGGGCAATCTGTGCCAGGCTCTCACCACCCTCATGGGGAAGAACTTCTTCCTCACATCCAATCTCAATCTCCCTACTTCTAGTTTTGCTCCACACCCCCCCCCCCCCCCCAGTCCTATCACTCCCTGACACCCTCAAAAGTCCCTCCCCAGCTTTCTTGTAGCCCCCTTCAGACACTGGAAGGCCACAAGAAGGTCACCTCAGAGCCTTCACAAGCCCTGTCCAAAGCTATATGGAACAGAGCTTGCCTGTCCCCACCTCCACCCCCTCCTACTTGGCAGAAGGAACCAAATCTGCATGTTAAAGTAGCTCTGTCCCTGAAACTGTCAGCTCTGAGAGCTTCTGGGAGCACAGATCTGTCAGTCAGGAAATGCAGCATTGCTTGTGGCTGTTGGGAGCCTGTAATCCTGACACAGCTTCTGCAAATAGGTTTGGTTTGGGCTAAGAAAATAACCAAACACTATAGCAGAGGTCAGCTCACTGTTAGCAGAGCTCTGGAGGCTCTCAGGAGCAGGAGTGGTTGGCATCAGATGTAGGTCCAACTGCTGCATCTTAGAAGTGGCTTGACAAGGGCTTGTAGTGCTAGGAGGAAAGGGAATGGATTGAAGCTTGAGGAGGGCAGATTTAGACTGGAGATGAGGAGGAAATTCTTGACAGTGAGGGTGGGGAGGCACTGGCACAGGTTGCTCAGGGAGGCTGTGGACGTGCCCTCCCTGGAGGTGTTCAGGGCCAGGTGAGATGAGGCCTTGAGCAAGCTGGGCTGGTGGGAGGCTGCAGAGGGTTGGCACTGGGTGATCTTTAGGGTCTCTTCCAACCCAACCCACTCTATGAATCTACAAATCTCTGAGCACCAGCACACCGCTGTGCAGTGAAGCCAGGCTCTGGCTGGCACAAGAGCTGGAACATAAAGACTCCTCCTGTAAAGAGGATGCCTTCGGGCACCTGCAGCCAGGAAAGGGCAGTGTCTCACTTTGCCCAGTCCTGGCTCTTTAGCAAGGGCATCTCATAATCCAAACTCCTAACTCTGTGAGCAGTTTGGATTTGAGAGCTGGAGCTTCCCAGCCCCCCAGCGTCTGCAAGAGGGAACGGAGCGAAGATTTCTAACCGGGGCTGTGCCTTCTCTTCTCCCTTTGAAGGATGAGCACGGCTTTATTGCCAGGGAGTTCAGCAGGAAATACAGGATCCCAGATGACGTGGACCCAGTGACCATAACCTCATCCCTCTCCCTGGATGGTGTCCTGACTGTGAGTGCACCGAGGAAACAAAGCGACCTCCCCGAGCGCACCATCCCCATCACCCGGGAGGAGAAGCCTGCCATTGCCGCAGCCCAAAGGAAGTAGCTGCTACTTAAAGCCACCCTGGGGGAGGGGGGAGGAGGCCATTCGAGGGCACTTTCCAGCAGATGCCAGCCATGCTGAATGGCTCCTCTCATTATTTATGCTGAGGAACTTCACTCACAAATAAAACATGAATAAGCAATCTGTATATTGGTTTGGTTTGGTTTGGTTGGGTTTGGGTGGGTTTGGGTGGGTTTGGTTTGGAGTGGTTTGGTTTGGAGTGCTGAGGGCCAAGGGAAGTGTTGGGTCAAGAGAGATGCAGAAGGTTGTTGTGCAAGGAGACATTCTTGGTATCATTCTTGCATGCAGCTGGTGTGGTAGGTGTGTCCAGGATGGCTTCAGATGTGTCCAGGACAGCTTCAGGTGTGTCCAGGATGGCTTCAGGTTTGTCCAGGACTGCTTCAGATGTGTCAAGGACAGCTTCAGGTGTGTCCAGGACTGCTTCAGGTGTGTCCAGGGCAGCTTCAGGTATGTCCAGGACTGCTTCAGGTGTGTCCAGGGCAGCTTCAGGTGTGTCCAGGACTGCTTCAGGTGTGTCCAGGGCAGCTTCAGGTGTGTCCAGGGCAGCTTGTTGTCTTGTTCACAAACACTTTGCTAGTTTCACTCCCCTCCTCTGATGTTTTGCAAACATCTTATTGCATGAGCTTCTCCCTTGGTTGTTGCTAGAGGATTTCAGAGTGTTTCACAAGCAACAGAAAAGGCTTCTCCAGGGGAGATCAGACTGGCAAAACAACTTCATGATAACTGAAACCCACTCAAGAGTGTGGGGATTAGATAAGAACTGAATGGCAGACGTCTGTATCCTCAATCTCTAGAATGACTCACGTCGTGGGGAGGCATCCAAGGGCTGCAGCCAGTCCAGAGCAGCTGCAGATGGAAACTGCAGAGCTGCAGTCAACAGAGAGGAGAACAGTGTCCTGCTTTCAGGGTGCACATCACACTACTCAGCACTGGTTAGGCCACACTTTGAGTCCTGTGTCCGGTTCTGGGCCCCTCAGTTTAGGAAAGATGTTGAGTTGCTGGAGGGTGTCCAGAGAAGGGCAACCAAGCTGGGGAGGTGAGACACCGGCACAGGCTGCCCAGAGGCAAGAAACTGGCATTTTTGAGTGAAATACAATGAGGTTAGCTGGGCAAGAACGCTTGAAATGCAAAATACCACTCCCTGCATGACCTGAAATACCTGTTCTGGGGTGGCACAGGAGCACGACTCAACAAGAAGAAAATGACAGAAACCAATTCTGTCATCTCTAAGCACAAATGTCCTTCAGAACCTGCTCTCCAAACCCAGCAGACTAGGCTTCATTTCTGTGTACATCCTTTTTATCCCCTGATGCCTTCCCTTTGTTGCCATCTGAAGAGAAATTTGTTTCAAGCTGTGAGTGTACTGGGGGGAAAAAAAGAAACTCTCACATTTAGCCTGGCTAAATATAAGTAAAAAAACGCTGAAAATGTATTTATCCAGGGCTGGAGCACCCCTGCTCTGAGGACAGGCTGAGGGAGCTGGGGTTGTTCAGCCTGGAAAAGAGAAGGCTCCGGGGCGGGGGAACCTTAGAGCTGCCTTGCAATGGCTGAGCTTGCCTTGTCCCATTTTAAACCTTCCGCTGTGTGACTCTGAGGCACTGCCCTTGCTCTGTGCAGCAGCTGAGGGCACACACAGAGAGCAATGCTCAGCCTGCCGCCGCTGGTCAGTTTCCGCTCCTGCCCTCGCCGGCGCCGCCGGCAGCTCCTTGCGCAGCGGCTCCGAGAGCGCAGCGGCTGCCGGCAAAGCTCCGGGGCGGACCGAAGGGAGGAAGCCGCTCTGGCAGCCGACCCAAGGGAGCCTCCCAGCCGCCACCAAGAGGCGCTGAAGCCGGTAGCGGCCGGCGGGGACGTCATGAAGCGGCGCCCGCAGCCGCCGCGCCGATGGCGGCGGTGCGCAGAGTGCTGCTGCTCGGGGAGGGCAACTTCTCCTTCGCTGCCTCCCTCTGCGGGGTCGCGGGGACCTGCGTGCTGGCCACTTGCTACGAGAGCGAAGAGGAGGTGTCCGGGCGGGGGGGAGCCGCGGAGAACATCCGCCGGCTGCGGGAAGGAGGTAGGCGCCGCCGGCTGGGCTGGGCAGCCGAGGCAGGGCGGCAGTGGAGCCCCCCCGGGCACGGCCACCGAGGGCTAGGAAGGGGAGAGGGGAGGTGTGGCTGGTGCTGGGCGATTAGCTGTAAGAGATGCTTGCCTCCGTTAAACCGGGGACCTGACACTGCGGTGCCTCCGTGGGACTTGCCCGGCCGCTTGGGAGCCCTTCACCACCGCGGGCATCTCGGAGGAATGGGAACCGTTCAAGAGGCGAAATCAGCTATTATCGGCCCAGGGAGGTCGTGGATGCCTGCCCCCTGTGTTCAAGGCCAGGTACAGGGGGGTTGGAACTGGATGGTCTTGAAGGTCTCATCCAACCCAAACCATTCTCTAAGTACCCCAAAATCTAATCAGACTGAAATGGCACTGGAACAAGTGGCCAGGTAGCAGACAGCAGCCTCTGCAAGAGAGCAGAGGAAGCTTTCTGGTGTTGCATGGTGCCCTTGAGTGGGAAGATGCCCAGCTCTGCTAGGCTTTGACATGGACTAAAGGACTTCAACTGCTACCTTTGCTTAAAATCCTCGTAACAATAAACATTGATTTTGCCTTTCGCAGGAGCAGAAGTTTTGTTTTCTGTGGACTGCACCAAGCTGAAGGAGTATTTTCCAGCAGAGAAAAGAGAATTTGATTGCATTTATTTCAACTTCCCTCACTGTGGGAGGAAGGCTGGGGTGGTGAAGAACAGAGAGCTGCTCGCAGGCTTCTTCCGCAGGTGAGTTAAAGCAGGAGTGGCTCTGTGCTGCCTGACTGCATGGCTCAGGTTCCTTGCTGTGCTGCAGGTGATCTTCTGGCATTATAAGATCTCTTTTTCTTTCTTGTCCCTTCCAGCTCTGCAGAAGTGCTGACAGAGGAAGGAGAAGTCCACGTGGCTCTTTGCAATGGGCAAGGTGGGACACCTGCTGATCAGCCTAGGAGGGAATGGCACAACAGCTGGCAAGTAGTGGCTGTGGCAGCAGGAGCTGGATTTATCCTGAGTAATGTTCATCCTTTTGAAGCAGAAACTATCCATGGATATCAGTGTACAGGCTACAGGTAAGCACCATGAGGCAAAGCTACAGAGCTGATATTCATGCTCCTGCAGTGCCTGTCGCTGTGTCCAGAGGTGGACACAATACTCCAGGTGAGGTCTCAAGTAGTCCTTCCTTGTGAAACAGTAAAACACAAGAAATAATCAAGGGCTTTGCTTTTGTGTATTGTCAGGAGCCAGGATAAATCTTTCTGTGTCAAGGGTGCTTTGAACCACATCTTCACACGGAGCACTCCACTGCCATGTTTCAAGCCTGTGAGCTGTGAGCTAGAGCTGGAGGGAAGGAAAGTTTCTTTTCAAGTACCCCAAGTGCTTGTGGATAAAGTGAAGAGGTAAGTTGGAATCTGCTTTGTACTGTGCTGGGGAAGGAATTCAGGAGCTGCCTTGGTGTCCTGTTAAGGCTGGGTAGGATAAAAACTGGTGAGCTTTTTAGATGAACTGCTGCATACTTTGGAGACTATCCAGGGCTAGCATAATTTAATCCATTTCTGCAGTGTGGTGATGCCTGTGCTGAGTAAAAATAGCCATGCTGATACTGTTAAGTCCCATTCCTGTTCTACCAGCAGAAGTACACCTCACAGAATCACAGAATGGTAGGGGTTGGAAGGGACCTCTGAAGATCATGGGCAAGAAGGCCAATGGCATCCTGGCATTCACCAAGAAAAGTGTGGCCAGGAGGAGCAGGGAGGTCATTGTGCCCCTGTACTCAGCACTGGTTAGGCCACACCTTGAGTCCTGTGTCCAGTTCTGGGCCCCTCAGTTTGAGAAGGACATTGTGACACTTGAAGGTGTCCAGAGAAGGGCAACAAGGCTGGGGAGGGGTCTGGAGCACAGGCCTGTGAGGAGAGGCTGAGGGAGCTGGGGTTGCTTAGCCTGGAGAAGAGGAGGCTCAGGGCAGACCTCATTGCTCTCTACAACTACCTGAAGGGAGGTTGTAGCCAGGAGGGGGTTGGTCTCTTCTCCCAGGCAAGCAGCACCAGAACAAGAGGGCACAGTCTCAAGCTGTGCCAGGGGAAGTTTGGGCTGGAGGTAAGGAGAAAGTTCTTCCCAGAGAGAGTTGTTAGCCACTGGGATGTGCTGCCCAGGGAGGTGGTGGAGTCCCCATCCCTGGAGGTGTTCAAGAGGGGATTGGATGTGGCACTTGGAGCCATGGTTTAGTCATGAGGTCTATGGGTGACAGCTTGGACTTGATGATCCTTGAGGTCTCTTCCAACCTTGGTGATTCTGTGATCTGTGACTTCTTTGGCTAAACTGCTACACTCCAATGACGACCACAGGAAGGCATTGCAGGGAAATCTGTTCAGTGGTGTCTGCAATTTGCACTTCTGTTTTTCACAGGGGTTTCCTGGAGCTAAATTCAAGCCATCCAGTACGGACAATAAAGGAGAAGCTCACGGCAGAGCTCAGCGAAGCCTTTCCGTTACAGGACATTGACTGCTGCCTTCCTCTGCTCCATCAAGGCCACCTCAATGGTGTTTGTCCCTCAAATGTCTTTTGGATCACTCTGAGCCCAGAGGAGACTCCAAGCACTGAAGAAATGCCTAATGGACAGGCAAATGTTGATTTTTGCAGGGACAGAGATAAGAATGGCTGGGTGAAGGTACAAGAGGGACACCACACTGCAAACCAGTTTTGTCTTAGACCTTCCCTTCTGCCTCATGCTCAGGCAGTAATTCAAAGAGGAGCCTCTCCACCAGGGACACTTCATGTCCTTTCTGGCCCTGTTTTCAGGAAGTGTCTTATCACTCCTTACTCCATGCCTGTTTTTCATGAGATGGTTTTTGTATGTGCAGTTAGCAGGGGTACAGAGAACAGCTGTGTCCAGATGTTGGCAAAGAACATTCAGTCAAGCCTACGGGCTCTTCACCAGACTCTTTCCAGCTTGAAACTGAAGATCAGTCTGGAGGAAGCAACAAGCTTTGAAACAGCTGAGCTGAGGGACTTTGCTGCTTTTGAATCTCAGCTTAGCAAAACTGAGTACTTCATTTGTGTGGGGGTAGAGACTTCAGGCTCCTGTGTGGGAGTTATAAGAACAGATCATTGTCAGCTAGTAAGCAGTGAGTTGGTTGTTGTCTGTGCTTCGTTGAACCTTGACCTCCTAGCCATGCTGATCTGTGGCATAGCTGACTGGAGGATGCTCTGGACATCAGACACACGCTTCCTCCATCAGTTTCCTAGAGGAGAGCTAAGGCTTTTCAAGAGCTTTTCTTTATATCCACCTTCCTATGTGCATGATGTCAGCTTTTGGCTTCCTGACGGGGAGCAGTTTGATGAAGTCGCTTTTCACACCATTGCCAGGCAGGTGTCAGGTGAAATGGTTGTGTCCATCCAGTTGCTGGACAGCTTCCAGCAGCCAGAGACTGGTCGGAAGAGCCTCTGCTACAGGCTGACCTTCCAGTCCTGTGACAAGGCCCTGAGCTGCCAGCAGGTGGCAGAGATGCAGCTGCTGCTGCGGGACGAGATAAAGCAGCGCCTGGCTGTGACCCTGCGCTAGAGCCTTGGCTGTTGTCCCCAAGGGCTTGGTGCTGAGCTGGGAGATGTGGTCCTCATCTCCTCGGAGCTAGTGCTGCGTTCTAGCAGTGCCGCTCACGAAGGCAGGGTGGACCTGGAGTGCCTGCACAGGTTCTAAGTGTGGAAATTCTCTGTTAGTGAAGAGAAACCCCTTCTTGTTCTGTGTGTGATGAAACCTCATGGGGGGAAGTGGAGCCTTTGCTAGGGCCTCTGAGAATGGACCTGATCGGTGAGACTCTCCCTGCCCTGTTCCCAGACATTCAGTCCTGGGGGTACCCAATAAAATACTTTAATAAGGATGTGTGGCACATTGAGCTGCCCTGCTGCCCAGCGCTGCCTGGGAAGGGATGGGGAAAAGGGAAGGGAAAGGAGAAGGGAGAGGGAGGGAGAAGGGAAAGGGAGAGGGGAGGGAGTGAGAGAGGGGAGGGAGTGGGAGAGGGGAGGGAGAGGGAGAGGGAGAGGGGAGGGGGAGGGAAGGGAGAGGGAGAGGGAAGGGAGAGGGAGAGGGAAGGGAAAAGGGAAAGGAAAAAGGAAGGGGAAAGGAAAAAGGAAGGGGAAGGGGAAAAGGAAGGAGAAGGAGGAGGGGGAAGGGGAAGGGTGCGCGGGCGGCGGTGGGGGAGGCTGGCCGCAGCAGAGCGCGCTCCCGGCTGCCTGCGCACGCGGCGCGCTCTCGTGCCCACACCCGGCATGGCGGCCGGCGGCTTCGGCGCTGCTCTCGTTTCGTCCTCTGGCGGCAGGAGCGGGCGCTCGGCTTCCCGTACCCGGCATGGCCGCCAAAGGGGCCCGGCAACGGACGCGGGCTGGCGGCGGCGGGGAGTCGGCTCGGGCGCGGTCGGAAGCCTCGGGCGCGGAGGAGAGCCGCTCGGAGTAGGTGGCGGAGGGCCGGGCAGCGGCGGCTGGGCTGCAGCGGGGGGCTGTGGCAGCGCGCGGCTGGGCTGCAGCGGGCGGCTGGGCTGCAGCGGGAGGCTGGGTGCAGCGCGCGGCTGCCTGGCTGCAGCGGGCGGCTGGGCTGCAGCGGGCGGTTGGATGCAGCGGGAGGCTGTGGGAGCGCGCGGCTGCCTGGCTACAGCGGGCAGTTGGGCTGCAGCGGGAGGCTGTGGCAGCGCGCGGCTGGCTGGCTGGAGCGGGCGGCTGGGTGCAGCGGGAGGCTGTGGCAGCGCGCGGCTGGGTGCAGCGGGAGGCTGGGTGCAGCGGGAGGCTGTGGCAGCGCGCGGCTGGGTGCAGCGGGAGGCTGGGTGCAGCGGGAGGCTGTGGCAGCGCGCGGCTGCAGCCTTCCCCGCCGCGGCCGTCTGTCGGGGGCGGGTTCTGCAGCCGTCACTCGGGCGGGATCCCCGCTGTCCCGGGGGGCACCCGGCGCCGGCGGGGCGGTGTCAGCTGCGAGCACACCCGCCCGGGGATTACCTCGCTGCTGGGGGTTGGAGGCTCGGCGGTGCTCTTAGCCCCGAGGGAGCTCCGCCTCGGGCGGCCGCGGCTGCGTTCGCTGCAGCTCCTGCCGGGCCTGCCGCGGCTGGTGCGTGGCTGCGCTCTGCCTTGTTGTTGGGGGGAGAGGGTGAGGTGCTGGGGGGATGCCTTGCGGCGGTGGGTGAAGCGCTCAAAGCCTTTGCTCCGGCGGTGTCAGGGGGGTGATGGTGCTTGCCGTGGGATGGCACGGAGCGAGCCAAAGCCTCACCTGTGCTTGCACCCCGCTGAAATGGCAGAGAGGCAAAGGCGGCTGTGGTTTAGTGCCTGGTGTCGCATCGCGACTCTCGATCTTGGTGCTAAGCTTTCTTGCTGCATATTTGCCTTTCCCCCCCCCCATTTTTTTTTGTTCTTTGGATTAGGGCATCCGGGAGCAAAGCAGGACAAGTTTGGGCCCCTGAAGGATCAACAGCTTTCAAGTGTCTCATCTCAGCCAGGTTCTGTGCAGCTCTCTTAAGCAACATCTCAGATTGTGATGAGACATTTAACTACTGGGAACCGGTAAATGGTTTTCTTACCTTCAGAGATTCATTGAATGGGTTGGAAGGGACCTTCAGGATCATCCAGTTCCAACCCCCTCCCTGAGGCACACCTCCCACCAGCCCAGGTTGCTCGAACCCTCATCCAACCTGGCCTTGAATCCCTCCAGGGAGGGGGCATCCACAGCCTCCCTGGGTAACCTGTTCCAGAGTCTCTCCACCCTCACTGGAAACTGGAGATATGGAGGAGCTTGCAGCTGCCCTGTGCCAGGGCAGGTTTCTATGAAACCCTGTGCTAATCTCTTGTGTTTCAACGAGAAATGCTCTCACTCAGGAATTCAGAGAAGGGAGCTGCAGAGCTGTCTGCTTGGTGTGATGCATATTTCTCCATGTGTTTCTTCCTCGCTGCAGACACACTACCTCGTTTATGGGAAGGGGTTTCAGACGTGGGAATACTCCCCAGCCTATGCCATCCGCTCCTATGCTTACCTGTGGCTTCATGCCTTACCAGCCTTGTTCCATGCTAGAGTTCTACAGACTAACAAGGTAAATTGGAGGCTGCAAAGCCTCTTTCCTGCTGAATGAACATGCCTTTGGTCAGTTTCAGGCAGCTGCTTTGTTTGTTTTCAGAGGGAAGAGCATTAAGTGCTTACAAAGCACTGGTGGGTTTACAAACACTCAGTTTCCTGCAAGGATTTTCAAGAGTCTGTGAGCTGACCACAGGGGATCCAAAGAAAAGTGGCTGGGGAGCTGCGGGGAAGTGCTGCCAGGCTCCAGATGGATTGAGAAGCTGTCCCAGAAGGGCTGGTGGCTCCTTGGCTTCTTGTGTGCAGGCCTGGGGGTAGTTACCTGGCAGCCACAGGCTCTCATTCATCCCTCTGGCTTTTCCCCTGGTGCTTTAGGAGCCCATATTGATTTTTATGGCAGCTAGCAGTGACTGCTTTGATTTGTTTATTTAATTCATGTTTGCAATGAACTATAAGAAATAAAAGAGTGTTTTGCAAAGGACCTTGGAACTGAAGTCACAGGAACCACTGAATGCTCATCCTGGTTGGGTGTCCCTTGCCATACTCTGACCCCAGGGAAGAAAAGGGGAGTAGCTTTGGTAAATGCAGTGGACTGAGTTGACCTCCTGTGTTGTAAAGGACTTCAGTGTTGCAGGGCTGCCAGGATCTTCAGCATCCCTTGGTTTGGCATCTGGATCTGCCAGAATGGGGGCAGTCCCCACTGCCAAACTTGTTGCATCCTGTGCAGAGCTGTGGTTCCTGGGACCAGCTTAGTAACAGCTGCACAATCCTCGCTGCAAACCTGGTTCAGACTCCAAATGTGTCTCCTAGGTCCTTATCTTCTATTTCCTCCGATGTTTCCTGGCCTTCCTGAGCTGCATTTGTGAACTCTACTTCTACAAGTGAGTGTTGTGAGCTGTCTGCAGTGAGTGTTTGGAAGCACAGTGTGGAGCATGTTCACTTATTGCCACAGGAAGTACACCCTGAAGCTCTCATGTAGAGAGGGCTGCTTGTCAGTGAAGCTTGCAAACATCTGTTCTCATGATGGCTTAGGGAAAAATTGGTCAGGATCCCACTGGCAGGACCAAATTGTTTCCTCAGATCTGCTGCCCACATCTCCACTTCAGCTTGTTGTTGACTGCACTCATTTCTCACTGCTGGCAGCAAGCAGGGTGGGAGTGTTGTAAAGGGAGCTCTGCTGTAGGAGACACTGCTGCTGTGTTTGTTTACCATGGGGAGTGTTGGTGGAACACATTGCCTCTTGCTGTCTGTGATGTATCTGCCAATGGTCTCTACAGCCACCAAAAGCTGTGGCCTGAGCATAAAGTTACCTTGTCTAAGCTGTGTTTTGAGTTTTACCTGCTGCCTCTTCATTTGTGGCTCTCAAACTCTTACCTTGCCTGACTCTTCTGTTGGCAGTAGTCATAGAATTGTTAGGGTTGGAAGGGACCTCAAGGCTCAGCCAGTTCCAACCCTCCTGCCATGGGAAGGGACCTCAAGGCTCAGCCAGTTCCAGCCCCCTGCCATGGCCAGGGACACCTCACAGCACAGCAGGTTGCTCACAGCCACCTCCAGCCTGGCTGCAAACACCTCCAGGGATGAGGCTTCCACCACCTCCCTGGGCAACCTGTGCCAGGGTCTCACCACCCTCATGAGGAACAACTTCTTCCTAACATCCAATCTCAATCTCCCCATTTCTAGTTTTGCTCCATCCCCCCCAGTCCTATCCCTCCCTGACACCCTCAGAAGTCCCTTCCCAGCTTTCTTGTAGCCCCCTGCAGATACTGGAAGGCCACAATTAGGTCTCCTCAGAGCCTTCTCTTCTCCAGACTGCAGAACCCCAACTCCCTCAGTCTGTCCTCATAGCAGAGCAGCTCCAGCCCTCTGCTCCTCCTTGTGGCCCTTCTCTGGACGCCTTCCAGCACCTCCAGATCCTTCCTGTAGCAGGGGCTCCAGAACTGGAAATATCCTGGTGTGGAGAATGTGAATTGTGGCTTCCTTGTGTGTGTGTCCAATGGGATTTTGTGAGGGGTGAAAAATCTCAGCTAGATTGATATTGATGTTGATATTGCTACAGCACTGCAGGCTCCCTGAGTTCCTGAGGTTTGCATAAGTGCAGCTGGCAGTGGTAGAAGGGAAGCCTCTATTCTAGAGTTTTGCCCTAGTGTAGTTCACAAGGGTCTGAAATGCCTGGCCAGAGGCAGGCAGACTGCCCTTCAGGTTGCTGTCAGTGGCTGAGTAATGAGAATCACCCAACCTGAAGCTCTGAGGGTGGCTCATGGGTGGGGTTTGTGGTCCTGCATGCCTTGGGCACTGCTCTTCTATGCACTGAGGATGCTTTTGTGGTATCTAATAGTCTTCTGCTTCCTTAGGGCTGTGTGCAAGAAGTTTGGGCTACATGTGAGCCGCCTGATGTTGGCCTTCTTAGTACTCAGCACTGGGATGTTTTGCTCCTCTGCAGGTAAGTTTGCTTAGCAATGACACCAGCAATTACTTTGTCCAAAGACAGGTCCAGAGAGAAGAAGGTCTGCAGCACAAAAATCTCTCAGGCTTTGGCACAGGCTGCCCAGGGAGGTGGTGGAGTCCCCATCCCTGGAGGTGTTCAGGAAACCTGTGGCCGTGGCACTTGGGGATGTGGTTTGATGGCCATGGTGGTGCTGGGCTGCTGGTGGGACTGGCTGGTCTCAGAGGGCTTCTCCAACCCAAACAGTTCTGTGACTCTCCAGCAGTCACTTGTATTCTGCTGCAGATATATCTCAGGGCAGGTGTAATGACAGAATAAATGTCCCCTGCATCACTGTCTTGTCTCTTCCCATTTCCAGGGCAGGCTTGTTGCTATTGCTGCCTCCAGTCTCTCTGCAGTGGGCCATGCCATTTGAACAGGGTCTTGGCCTACCTTCCTTGAGCATAATTCAAGGGTGGAGGATCACCTTCTGGCATTGTCTTGTGCCTGTGTGTCCTGTGCCTTCTGTCTGCATGCATCCATTTGTCTAGCCACCCCCTGTCAGACTTCTGAAACCTCTGCTGCAGGTATTGAGTGAAGTGTGGAGAGAGGCTTTGGGCCAAGATCCTCTCTGCTGTGTGCACACAGAAACGTAAAGCTCAGGAGTGCTGAGGTTTCCTGGTTTGCCCTTTTTTTGTTTGTTTATGGTCAGTGGAGAAAGGACTTTCCCTTCATTGTGTTTGCAGTGGCAGAGGTCTCCTCATTCTGCCCAGGTGACTGCACCCAGCCAGCTCCCATTTTCTGCTGCCTCCTGAGCAGCTCCATTTCGTTTTTCTCCAGCTAGTGGAGTACAGAGGGTGCAGGGAGAGTTAAAAGTGGTAACTGGGGGTGCTCCCAGCTGCTGAGTGCCACCAAGGGAAGAAAGAAGCCTTCTGGTCTTGTCAGAATCCTCTTTGGGGTTTTTCTTGCTTTCCCTTTTCCTGTCTCAAATCCTAGCTCCAGTGGGCATGAATGAGAGATGATTAGCCTTATCTTGGCCTCCTGCAGCTCTCCCACTGGGGGAAAGCTGTGCTAACCCTTTTCTTTCCCTGTGTTGCAGCTTTCCTCCCAAGCAGTTTCTGCATGTACACCACAGTGATTGCCATAACTGGTTGGTATATGGACAAGACCTCTGTAGCAGTGCTGGGGGTGGCCGCTGGAGCCCTTCTGGGCTGGCCCTTCAGTGCAGCTCTTGGGTAAGGAGAGGAGGGCTCAGGAATTCTGCACCTCTGCCAAATGTTTCTTGCCTGCTTGGGGAAAATGTAGGGGTTGGAGAGCTGGAGGAAGAAACTAGCAGGGACTGAGCTGCTAGCCTGGTCCAGGAGCGTTGCTACAGGCTCCCATAGCCTGCTTGCTTTGCTTTTGAAGACCTTAGGTTGGGGAGATTTCCTGACCCTAATGTACAGAGAGTCAGACCTGAGCTGGATGACTGGAATGTGGAATATGGAGTAGAAGCAGAGCCCAGTGAAGTGATGGTTTTCTTCCAGCTATTGCCCTGCTTCTTTGGAAGGGGCAGGAAAACCTGCAGTGGGGAAAAGGCAAAGCCTCCAGCTGACACTGGATCTCTCTTTCAGGCTTCCTATTGCCTTTGACTTCTTGATACTGAAGCAGAGATGGAAGAGTTTCTTCAACTGGTGTGTGGTGTCACTGATCCTGTTTTTGGTGAGTGCCTGTGACAGCTGGAGGAGGGAATGGACTGGGATGGCAAGGGAAGGGATGGCTTCCGTTAAGAAGATGGGAAATGGAGCTTTGGGGCAGCCCAGCCAAAAACTCCTGGCAGCTGCAATAACTGCTGATGCTTCCTTCCAGGTGCCATTGGTAGCTGTGGACAGCTATCACTATGGGAAGCTGGTGGTTGCACCTCTCAACATTGTGTTGTACAATGTCTTCACCTCTCACGGACCTGATCTCTATGGTGAGTGTGAGATGACAGGGAAGGAGCCAGCAGCTTTGTTGGCTGCTGTGTTGCCCCTGGGACCCACCAGCTGCTGTTTACCAATCCTTTGGTGACCTACTCCAGCCTCCAAGCTCCGAAGGGCTGCACTTGCAGCTTTTTGGCACAGGATGTCTCTCTCGGGCTGGGAATCAGCAGGCCACTGCCGGGCTTCTCTGCCCTGTGGATCGAGCTGCTGCTGTTCATTTCGAAGCTCCCTGAGAAGGCACAGCAGAGAACTTGCAGGAGCAAAGGTGTCTGCGTGCTTTGTGAGTGAGGTGGGTGCAGATGTCTGTGTGTTTGCCTGCTTTGATGGACTGCTTGGCTGCTCTTCCTCACGGGATGCAGAATCCATCCTTCTCCCAGTTCACATCAGGTCTCTGCAGGCTTCCTGAGTCCCTGCTGTGCCTTGGGAATCTCCTTGCTTGCTGCAGTGTGTGGCCTGGGCTTTGCTTGCAAGCAGGATCTGGGGTTACCACAGAAGTATTTAAGCTGCAGGCAGATCATCTGCTAAGAGGAGTTCCCATGCAGGAGACTTTGTGGCCCAGATCTCAGGGCTGACCCTCGATGGCAATGCTGTAGTGTTTGTTTGGGAGCTGCCACTGCACTCAGCTGTTGATACCAGGGACTTCTAGAGTAGAAAACTGTTCTGTATCCAGCAGAGCTTCAGAGGGCTTGGCAGAGCCTCCAGGGATCTTAGGGTGCAGGGTCTCTGTGTCATCTCTTTCATCTCTTTAAGCCCTGTTCAGATGTTTCACAAGAGCTTGCAGTGATAGGATGAGAGGGAATGGATTGAAGCTGGAGGAGGAGAGATTTGGACTGGAGATTAGGAGGAAATTCTTGACAGTGAGGCTGGGGAGACACTGGCACAGATTGCCCAGGGAGGCTGTGGATGTCCCTTCCCTGGAGGTGCTCAAGGCCAGGCTGGATGAGTCCTTGAGCAAGCTGGGCTGGTGGGAGGTGTCCCTGCCCATGGTAGGGGCTTGGAACTGGATGATCTTGAAGGTCCCTCCCAACCCAAGCCATTCTGTGAGATGACACTCAAGGAGGGTTTCAGCAGTGCTGAGCAGCAAGGCTGTCTCTGGCAGAGCCCTGCAGGCCATAGCTGTTGGCTCCTGTGGAGGGCTGCCTTTGGGTGGTGCTGATTTGTTGCTTGCTCTGAGGCACAGCAGGGCAGCAGCTGCCTTGCCAGGGCTTCAGCTTTGCAGGAAGGCTCTGAAGTCTGTTGCTGTGAATTTTGCTGTAAGTAAACTGTCTGTGATAGGTTTTGGCATGGACTTGTGCCTGACCTTTTCCACACTGGTGCATGAGTTGTTGCCAGAAGCCTCCAGGGACCAATCTGTTCCGAAGTGTTTTATTCATGGTGACATTCGTGCAACGTCCTCAGGCTAGCAGGAGAAGCCTGCTTGGAACTGCTGTGGTGTGCAGTGTGGCCAGGACAACACTGTGTGTTCAGAGAGCTTCAAAACACTTGGGGAAAATTAACACTAGCAGGGGAGATGAAAGGGCTGGCCAAGCCCTGCTGGCTCTGCAGCTGGGATTTCCCAACTTTCACATGATGGCAAGCAAGAGCTGCTGGAGCCTGTGCAGAGTCATCAACCCCCACAGCATCTTCAGGGTAAACACCACAGAGCTTTTCCTTTGGGAATTCTGGAGGCAAGGTTGCATTTTGTTTATTGTTTTGTGTAGTCCTCTCTGGGTGAATGCAGGTTGTGCAATGAATTCTCCCCTGGGGTGATGAGGAGTCTGCAGCCAAGGGAAAGCAGTTCCCAAGTGTATATCCCCAAGGCTGATTCTGAGGCTTTGGGATGGGCCTTGGTGCATTTCTGTTGTAAGAAGGCACAAATTGTGACAAAAGTTGTGTCCCACTCCCCCTGATCAGAGCCTTGGCTGTGATTTGCAGTGGGGTGGTGCCCTGGGAAGCTTTGTTCAGCGTGGGCACAAGGAGCTGCAGCTGGTTTTATGACACCTTGCTCTGTTGGGTCCTGCTTGAAAACAGATGAAATGCAGAGAGCAGGCTGTTTATTGTAGCAGCACTGAATCAGACTTGCTTAGAATGAGGGCTGTGACTCATGATCAAATTATTGTGCCTTGGTTACTGCTCAGCAGCTGAACTACAGCTCCAGTCTGCATGCAGCCTTCTCAGCCTGTGACAAACAGCCTAGGTTGAGCCTAATTTACAGCTCCCCTGCTTTGTCCTGAGCCACCCTCCCCATGGCAGTGGGTCAAGCTGCAGCAGGGTAGTTTAAGTTCTGTTAACTGGTGTGAGGGTTTGGTTTCCAGAGCTGCTCCCAGAGCCTCTCCCACAGCACAAAGTTCAAGCCAGTTTCTGGCTCAGTGCCTGGCAGTGCCACCAGCCCCATGGAACCACACTGCCAGGAGCTGACTGGGCCACAGTGTTCTTCCCAGGGATTTTGTTTTTAGAGAGTCACAGATTGCATCAGGTTGGAAAGGAGCCTCAAAGGGCATCTTGTCCAAGCCCCTTGCAAGCAGCAGGGACAGCTCCACGCAGAGCAGGCTGCACAGGGACACAGCCAGTCTGATCCTGAATGTCTGCAGGGATGAGGCCTCAACCACATCCTTGGGCAGCCTGTTCTGGGATTTCACCACTCTCCCTGTGCAGAGCTTCCTCCTGATGTCCAACCTACCTCTGCCCTGCTCCAGTTCCAAACCATTGCCTCTCATCCTATCACCCCAAGCCCTTCTGAGCAGTCCCTCCCCAGCCTTCCTGGAGCTCCCTTTCAGATACTCTAAGGAGCCTTCTCCCCTCCAGGCTGAGCAGCCCCAACACTTTCATCCCTTCCCACATCTGTAGCCCACACCTGCTCAGCTCTGGCCTGTGGGGTCCTTGCAGAAGTTCCATCATCCATGGTGTGAGTGCAGTGCTGTGGAGACAGGTCCCCATGGGTACCGTGGGTGGAGAGTTCTCCAGGTGTGCCTCCCTGCTTCAGTGATGCTCTGGCCTGGGACTTCAGGCATGCAGTGGGGTTGTTCCTTTTTTAGCTTGCAGTTCCTTCTCAGATCACCTTGGGTCCTTGTGGATAACAGGAATAAAAGCATTTTGCCCTGGGAGGCATTGAGACTGAATGCCTCTGAGTGGGTGAGTCATCACAGTGCCTTTTGCCTGGTGGCTGGGAATCATTTTCCTTGCCTCTGTAATGCACTCTTCTCCTCTCTTTTCTTCCCTCTCCCCCTCCTCCCCCCTCCCCTTTCTTCAGTTTTCCTCCTCACCCAGAGAAGAAAATCCCTCCCTGGAGGAGGAGGGGAGGTTGCAGTGCTTGCTTCTTAAGGGCAACTCAGTCACACTGCACAAAACATTGGAGAAAGTAGGTTTTTGTTGTGGAAGCTGTGCATCAGAGCAGCTCTGACCTCTTCCCTCAGGACACCTCTGGGCCCTTAAGGCTTTGTCTGGCTTGTGGAGGAGGAGTGGGTCATGAGGGGTCCCAGCCTACCAAATCAGAGCCCCAGCTAGAGAGAGCCATAGTCACTTCACTTTCCACAGCAGCCAGGGTAGGTGGAAGGGTGACAGTAGGGTCCCTGGCACTGTCCTCTGAAGATGTGAGGCTGGGCTGTGCTTTGCAGCTTAATTGTAGCCAGGAAACACTGGAGGGTAACAGCTTAGATCAGTGCAAAGAGCTTTCTGTCTCGTCCTGCTGTCTCCTGTGGTGAGGTGGCTGGTGTGTGTAGCAGTGGGGGTGGGAAAGCAGGCAGTGGAACCCAGTTCCAGTGCTTTTCTCTGTAAGGAAAGGCCTTGGTGCTCCACAGTGGCAGTTCCTGGAGGGGCTAGCCAGTGTTAACCCTGCTTTTTAGGTCTTTAGGAACCTGCACTGCTGCCCCAGAGGAGAATCGGGAGGCAGCAGGGCTGGGGAGTAGCCAAGTGCCCCTTTGCACAAACGTTTCTGGGTGTGCACAGGGGGGGTTGACAGTGTGGTGCCCCAGAGTGCCTCCTTTGCCCTCACAGTCAGCAGTCCTGGTGTCTGGGAAGGGTAATACACTGCAGTTCTAAAATGCTCTGCCTTCTGAGGAGCAAGAGCTGTCAGAGTGACTGTTGGGGAGAGCAGGTGACCAACAGGGGCTAGAGAAAGAGGAGAGGACATTGGCACAGCTGCAGTGTTGCCACACAGGTGACTCTCTGGTGTCCCTCACTCAATGTCTTTCAATCTACCCTATCCCACGTTCAGCCTTCCACAGGCTGGGGGCTGTGCTCCTGTGGGACCTGCAAGACCTCTGAGGCAGGTGGAGGGAGAGAGAAGCTGGATTTCTAACCACTGGCTCCCTGCTCCTCAAAAGCCAGGCCTGGAATTGCTGTTTGCTTTCGGTGCTAGCAGCTAAAGGTTCCCTGAACAAACCTCAGCTGCTTGGTCTTGGCCACAGGTGACTCCAGTGCCACATTTCTGACACCCCCAGTGCAGCTTCTGCTGATACTTAGCTGTGGGAGCTGCAGAGGTTTGGGGTTTTCCTTGCTGCTTTTCACTTGTCTGATTGATTTCAACATGGACCCTATTTAAGTGGCTCTGATTGCAGGAAATTGCTGTGGCATGTGACACATGTCACAACAGTGCAGTGATTAAAGCCCCCACATGTCATGTGCTGACTGATTGAGCTAATCACACAGAGAGGCTGGCAAACGTGGGGAGGGGAGCTGCCGTTCCTTATTGTTCAGGGCTTTAAAGCATCCTGAACTAAGAGTCCAAACAAACCACAGCTGGAGCTGGAATTTCTTCCCCTTTGCATCCCTTGAAGCTGGCAACCAACAGCCAAGTGTGTGATGGCAGGAGGCAGGGTTGGTTTGGTCCTGGTTGAAGCTACATTGGAAGAGCAAAGTGCAGCAGGGATGTTTTAAATAGCCTTGATGACAGCCAGCATCTGGATGAACTTTGTGGGCAGTTTTATCCTGGAGAAGAGGAGGCTCAGGGGAGACCTTCTTGCTGTCTACAGCTTCCTGAAGGGAGGTTGTGGCCAGCTGGGGGTTGGTCTCTTCTCCCAGGCAAGCAGCGCCAGAACAAGAGGACACAGTCTCAAGCTGTGCCAGGGGGAAGCTTAGGCTTGGTCTTAGAAGTTCCTCACAGAAAGAGAGATTGGCCATTGGGATGTGCTGCCCAGGGAGGTGATGGAGTCACCATCCCTGGAGGTGTTTAGGAAGAGCCTGGCTGAGGCACTTGGTGCCATGGTGTAGTTGATCAGATGGTGCTGGGTGAGAGGTTGGACTTGATGATCTCAAAGGGCTTTTACAACCTGGTTAATTCTGTATTCTGTTTGTTGAGGTGAAGTGTGAATGTGACTCCTCCTCTTCTCCCTTCCTCCTCTTCTCCCTCCTGGAAGGTGACTGCAGGAGAGCTGGGGAGGGACTTTTCACAAGGGCTTGTGGTGATAGAATGAGAGGGAATGGATTGAAGATGGAAAAGGGCAGATTGAGGCTGGAGATGAGGAGGAAATTCTTGACAGTGAGGGTGGGGAGACACTGGCACAGGCTGCCCAGGCAGGCTGTGGATGTTCCCTCCCTGGAGCTGTTCAAGGCCAGGCTGGATGAGGCCTTGAGCAAGCTGTGCTGGTGGAAGGTGTGATGCCTGCTGCTGATCTCAGTCTGTGTCAGGCAGAGAAGCAGCAGCTCTGCTATTACAGGCAGACCTCATACATGCCTGGATTTAGCAGCTCTGGTTTCCTTTTCCCATCCTCTAGGTACAGAGCCCTGGACCTTCTATTTCATCAATGGCTTTCTGAATTTCAACGTGGCATTCATTTTGGCACTGCTTGTGCTGCCACTGACTTGTCTGATGGAGTGTCTGCTTCAGAAATTTCATGGTGAGTGCAAGACAGCTGTGAGAGCCAAGCACTGACAGCCTGGGGCTCAGCCTCAGTCCTGAAGGGAGATCTTGCCTGCCAAAGAGCAGCTTCCCTGTGTTGGAAGTGAAGCTAGGCTCAGGCAAAGCCTTTGGAGCAAGAGGAAAGCTCCTGGAGCTCCTTCCTCACTTCAGTTTTGACCCCACAATGGAGCTGCTGTGGAGAGGAGGTGCAGTGAGATGCATCCAGCGAGCCAAAAAGGCAGAGACATGTCCTTGAGGATGACTCCTGTGTGCCCTGTCTCCACTTCAAGAGGAATAATGAGTTAGCAAGGCTGAGCTCTTCATGCCTAGAGTAAGCTTAGCAAGTCCTGTGACACACAGCCCTCAGCCAGATGTGCATCAGAGGTGACCCTTAAAGGGGAAGGAAGCTGTGTGCCCATTGTTGCACCTGCAGCTGGGGGTGGCAGCCTTTGGGGCTATCTGGGGACTGTCTTGCTTGGCTCTTCCATTGCTGCTCTTTTACATCACTGCCAGGAAGATTCATCAAGTGTCAGCTCAGCCTCCAGATTCATCCCCCCCGGCTCAGTGCTTCACTCTCTGGTCTCTCACTGCCTGCAAGAAACAATAACCTTCCCGTCCTGGCTGCAAACGCCTGTGCCTGGCGCTTAGCTGGGAGCTGTGCCTTGGGTGGGACTGAGAGGCTGTCAGAGAGCAGCAAAAGCTCAGCAGGAGGTCCCTGTGAATGCAGGGTTCCCTGCTGCTCCCTCGATGTTCCTGTGCTCGGCGGCAGGAGCCCTTCTGCCGGCCGCTTTGTTCCTCGGCTCTGCGAGATGCCCTCGGCCCGACGGCTCAGCTCTGCCGTCGGAGGGGCAGGAGAGGGGCTGCAGATTGCCAGGCGCTGCGGCAGCCGCCTCGCTGTGATTAAAATGCAGCCTAATGGTTGTTATTTTTGAATCAGCCCTTTCCTTCCCGCCGGCAGAAGGTGCCTGAGAGACCTCTCGCTGCTCTTTTGGCAATGAAGGCTGGAGAGGGGAAAAAGTAATAGTTTGTGAGGGGAAGGGGAGGTCCAGGGGAGGTCCTCTCTGCTCACAGCAGGGATTCCAGACCTGCTGGCTGCACTTTAGGCTTGGCAGTTCTCGATGGGGTTTACCTCTTCACAGAGTCCTAGAATGGCTCAGGCTGGAAGGGACCTCAGAGGCAACAAAGCTGGGGAGGGGTCTGGAGCACAGCCCTGGGAGGAGAGGCTGAGGGAGCTGGGGTTGCTTAGCCTGGAGAAGAGGAGGCTCAGGGGAGACCTTCTTGCTCTCTACAGCTCCCTGAAGGGAGGTTGGAGCCAGCTGGGGGTTGGTCTCTTCTCCCAGGCAAGCAGCACCAGAACAAGAGGACATAATCTCAAACTGTGCCAGAGGAGGTTTAGGCTGGAAGTGAGGAGAAAGTTCTTCATAGAAAGAGAGATTGGCCATTGGGATGTGCTGCCCAGGGAGGTGGTGGAGTCACCATCACTGGAGGTGTTTAGGAAGAGGCTGGATGGGGAGCTTGGTGCCATGGTTTAGTTGATCAGATGGTGCTGGGTGAGAGGTTGGACTGGATGATCTCAGAGGTCTTTTCCAACCTGTCCTGGTCCTGTCCTGTCCTGTCCTGTCCTGTCCTGTCCTGTCCTGTCCTGTCCTGTCCTGTTCTGTTCTGTTCTGTTCTGTTCTGTTCTGTTCTGTTCTGTTCTGTTCTGTTCTGTTCTATTCTATTCTATTCTATTCTATTCTATTCTATTCTATTCTATTCTATTCTATTCTACTCTATTCTGTCCTGTCCTGTCCTGTCCTGTCCTGTCCTGTCCTATTCTCCAACCTCCTCCCCATGGGCAGGGACACCTCTCAACTAGACTCAGCTGCTCAAGGCCTCATCCAACCTGGCCTTGAACACCTCATCCAACCTGCACTCCCTTGTTTGCTGCTTTTGGTCCTCTGAAGGCTGTTGAAATGATTAATCTTGTAGGGAGCCACCCAAAAAGATCCCCTGGGATCCAGGTTCTGTATTGCCTTTGGCTCTGGTGGCTGGGCTGCAGCGAGGTGGCTGCTCACCACGTGGTGTGCTTGGGTCTGGAGGCAGTGGCTGGGGGCTGAAGGAGGGGATTGTGAATGTGAGATTGTGCCAGAGGGGCACTGGGATGAAGCCCTCACTTTTCCCTTACTACTTGGCTGAGTGTTTCTTTCAGTTCAGAACCTGGGCCGTCCCTACTGGCTGACCCTGGCTCCTATGTACATTTGGATCATGATTTTCTTCACTCAGCCCCACAAAGAGGAGAGGTTTCTCTTTCCCATCTACCCCCTCATCTGCCTCTGTGGTGCTGTGGCTCTCTCTGCTCTTCAGGTAAGTGTGGAGCAGGGGTTTGGTGAGCTCAGACCTGGGCAGGGGCCTGGCACGAGGGCTTGTGGTGAGGGAATGAGAGGGAGTGGATTGAAGCTGGGAAAGGGCAGAGTGAGACTGGAGATGAGGAAGGCATTCTTGACAGTGGGGGTGGGGAGGCACTGCACAGGTTACCCAGGGAGGCTGTGGATGCTCTCTCCTGTTCTTCCCAGAAAGAGAGTGCCCTTTGGGATGTGCTGCCCGGGGAGGTGGTGGAGTCCCCATCCCTGGAGGTGTTCAGGAGGGGATTGGATGTGGCACTTGGTGCCATGGTCTGGTCATGAGGTCTGTGGTGATAGGTTGGACTTGATGATCCTTGAGGTCATTTCCAACCTTAGTTATACTGTGATACTGTGATATAGATGCATCCTCTCCCCACACTCTCCCTGGAGGTGCTCAAGGCCAGGCTGGATGAAGCCTTGAGCAAGCTGGGCTGGTGGGAGGTGTCCCTGCCCATGGCAGGGGGGTTGGGAACGGAAGGCAGCTCTGAGGTCCTCCAGGAAGTCTTCTCTTCTCCAGGCTGAACAACCTCAGCTCCCTCAGCCTGGCTGACAGCAGGGGATGCTATCTGCAGACAGAAATGGGACAGAACCACAGCAACCTCTGTGCCTCTTTTATGGCTCTGAATGAAACCAAACCCAACCAACCAAACCCAAAACCCCCAAAACCCCAAAGACCACGAAGGTGGTTGGAGGTGCAGGCACTGCTGGGGGGGGGTCTGTAGGACACAGAGGGTGTTGCTGAGCATAACCAGAGCTGGAGTAATTGTCTCTCTCTTTCCCCTCTCTCCTCAGAAGTGTTACCACTTCATCTTCCAGCGCTACCGCCTGGAGCACTACACAGTGTCCTCCAACTGGCTGGCCCTGGGCACTGTCTTCCTCTTTGGCCTTTTGTCCTTGTCACGCTCTGTTGCCTTATTCAGAGGTTGGTATTTCAGGCTGCTTCTCTGCCTTCCTGCCTGTAGGTCTCAGCAGGTCTTCAGGCCTCCCCCAGCTGTGCTGCTTTGACTGCAGCAGCGCAGTCAAAGGAAGGAACCTACAAAGTTCTGCTGCCCCCAGCAGAGGGAGGACCTGGAGCTGCTGGAGTGGGTCTAGAGGAGGCCACAAAGATGATCTGCAGGCTGGGAGAGTTGGGGCTGTTCAGCCTGGAGAAGAGAAGGCTCCAGGGAGACCTTAGAGCAGCCTGCAAGTACCTGAAGGGGGCTCCAGGAGAGCCGAGGAGGGACTTTTGACAAGGGCTTTGGTGATAGGACAAGAGGGAATGGATTGAAGCTTGAGGAGGGCAGATTGAGACTGGAGATTGGGAAGAAGTTCTTGGCAGAGAGGGTGGGGAGACTCTGGCACAGGCTGCCCAGGGAGGCTGTGGATGCTTCCTCCCTGGAGCTGTTGAAGGCCAGGTTGGATGAAGCCTTGAGCAAGCTGGGCTGGTGGGAGGTGTCCCTGCCCACAGCAGGGGCTTGGGACTGGCTGATCTTGAAGGTCCCTTCCAACCCAACCCATTCTGTGATGCATTCAAGAGGTTACCACTTGAAGGTTCTGCATGAGCAGTGCTTGTGTTGCCTTTCTCAAGCAGCCTTGTCCTTACCACCTCTTTCTGTAACCTCCTTTGCAACCTCCTTCTTTCCACAGGCTACCATGGGCCCCTGGACCTGTACCCAGAGTTCCACAGGATTGCTACTGACCCCAGCATTCACACAGTGCCAGAGGGCAGGCCAGTTAATGTCTGTGTGGGGAAGGAATGGCACAGGTTCCCCAGCAGCTTTCTCCTGCCAGACAAGTAAGTTGCTTCGTGTGAAAGCTTCATTCTGCTGTAGTTCATGAGGGGCACTCCCCAGGAGCATTCATGGGAGCAACCTTACAGCCCTGGCAGTCCCTGTTGCCACCAGCATCTCCAAAACAAAAGCTCCTGAAGTTTGCTGTCAGCAGATTCTGCTGGCCACAAGCTGCTGAGTGTTTGTCCTGTGCCTGCTCCTTGAGCAGTCACTGACAGCTCCTGGCTTATGCTTCTGGTTTTCCTCCCACCAAGTGTTGCCAGCTCTTGGTTTTCCCTTGCTGGGCTTCCTGACACTCTTCTCTCTGCAGCTGGCAGCTCCAGTTCATCCTGTCAGAATTCAGGGGCCAGTTACCAAAACCATTTGCCAAGGGACCCATGGCCACACGGATCATCCCCGCTGACATGAACGACCAAAACAAGGAAGAGCCATCCAGATATGTAAGGCTTGGACCCCTCCTTCCCCCTCCTTCCTTGCTCTGCAATTTCTGTTGCTGATAATCATGCCTGTGATTAATAGAATGCCCCTCTGCTAATGTGATGTCCCTGGACAAGGGGCAGTGGATGGAAACTACAGGGACAGGCTCTGCTCAGCTGCACCCTGGGATAGCACAAGGGGCAATGGATGGAAACTGCAGCACAGGAGGTTCCACCTCACCATGAGGAGGAACTTCCTCACTGTGAGGGTCACAGAGCCCTGGAACAGGCTGCCCAGAGGGAGTCTCCTTCTCTGGAGACTTTCAAGCCCCATCTGGATGTGTTCCTGTGTGACCTGTGCTGGATCCTGTGGCCCTGCTCTGGCAGGGGGCTTGGACTGGTCCCTCCCAACCCCTAACCTCCTCTCATCCTGGGATTGCCTCTCCCCATTTTGTTTCCTGGGCACCACAGAAGTCATAAACCAAGCCCCACCACCACCTCCCTGGGCAGCCTGTCCCAATCAATGCCTGACCACTCTTGCAGGGGAGAAATTGTTCCTAATCTCCAAGCTGAACCTCCCCTGGCACAGTTCCAGGCCATTTCCTCTTGCCCATTGCCCACCACTTGTGATCTGCTCTCAGAAGTGGCTGCAAGGCAGTGCTGTGATACAGGAGCACACTGGGTGGGTAAAAGCAGGGCTAAGCCTTCTGGGATGGAGCTTGCTTATTTGGAGCCTCAATTAGGGAGTTACTGGAAATGAGAGGGAGGGCTGCTCCCACCTGAGAGGAGCTGTCTGCTGCAGGGCCTTGCATTTAGCAAATCTTTTCCCTGTGGCATATTTTTAGCACAGACAGCTGGCTGCTGCACAGCCTGTGACTAACACAGCAAACCACACTTGTGTTTCAGCCTTGTTCCTTAATGGCACCCTCCAATTTAGTGTTTGTCATGCAAGCAAGCAGAGAGGGGGCCTGGGACAGGAGGGATTCACTGGGTGTGAATTTGAAAGGGGGTTTGGGAACCTTTTTGCTCCTGACCTACTAACAAGACCAAGAAAGCAAGATCTTCTCTCAGGCTTAGTGAGCTGACAACTGCAGGAATACATGGAGGAAGAAACAGAGGAAAGAATAAAGGTGGCAAGCACTGGGAAAGACCAACAGGGTCAGTACAGCTAAACAGAGAGTGCCAGGCTAGAAGGGACCCCAAGGGTCACCAGGTCCAAGCTTTCTAGGTGAGAGTGGAGTTTGGGACCCCAAGGTCACCAGGTCCAAGCTTTCTAGGTGAGAGTGGAGTTTGGGACCCCAAGGATCACCAGGTCCAAGCTTTCTAGGTGATAGTGGAGTTTGGGACCCCAAGGATCATCAGGTCCAAGCTCTCTAGGTGAGAGTGGAGTTTGGGACCCCAAGGATCATCAGGTCCAAGCTTTCTAGGTGAGAGTGGAGTTGGGGACCCCAAGGATCATCAGGTCCAAGCTTTCTAAGTGATAGTGGAGTTTGGGACCCCAAGGATCATCAGGTCCAAGCTTTCTAGGTGAGAGTGGAGTTTGGGACCCCAAGGATCACCAGGTCCAAGCTTTCTAGGTGAGAGTGGAGTGAATAGCTTGTGTTGCCCCATCAAGGTTGTACTGGAAGGCACTGAGGATAGGTTTATCCTGCAGGAACATGCCCCTTGTTGCCAGCATTTCAAGCCCTTTCTCCTTGCTCAGTGGCAGCCTGTATGACAGAGCTCACCCAAGCAGAAGCCTGCAGGATACAAACCACACCAATCTCTCTCTTTCTGCAGATTGACATTTCCAAGTGCCACTATCTGGTGGACTTGGATGCAGGAGTTGAAACCCCAAGGGAGCCAAGGTACTCCTCCCACAAAGAAGAGTGGGTGACCATTGCCTACAAGCCATTCCTAGATGCTTCCAGGTATGCTTCACACATTGGAGAGGGAGAGGGGGAAGGTCTGTGAGCTAATCCTGGTCAGTTGTCTGCTTGCACAGGCAGCTGTGTGTAGGGAAGAGGGACATGAGCTAATGCCAGCTTGAAACCCAGCTTCCAGTAAAGGCAGCTTGCTGGCCTCAGTGGAGCCTTGGTCAAACTTAGACACAGAATGGCTCAGGTTGGAAGGGACCTCAGAGGTCATCTGCTCCAACCTCCCTGCCATGAGCAGGGACACCTCTCAACTAGATCAGGTTGCTCAAGGCCTCATCCAGCCTGGCCTTGAACACCTCCATAACCACTCTGGGCAGCCTGTTCCAGAGTCTCACCACCCTCATGCTGAAGGACTTCTTCCTCAGCTCCAGTCTAACCCTGCTCTCCCTCAGCTTCAAACCATTCCCTCCTGTCCTGTCTCCAGACACCCTCAGGAGAAGTCTCTCTGCAGCCTTCCTCTAGGATCCCTTCAGGCACTGGCAGGCAGCTCTGAGGTCCCCCTGGAGTCCTCTTCTCCAGGCTGCACAGCCCCAGCTCCCTCAGCCTGTGCTCCCAGCAGAGCTGCTCCAGCTCTTGGAACATCTTTGTGGTCTCCTCTGGCCTCACTCCAGCAGCTCTGTGTCCTTCTCCTGCTGGGCACTCCAGAGCTGGAGGCAGGATTGGAGGTGAGGTCTGAGCAGAGCAGAGTCAAGGGCCAGAATCCCTTCTCTTGCCCTGCTGCCCACACTGCTCTGGCTGCAGCCCAGCACATGGAGACCTTCTGGGCTGAAGCTGGCTGAGGGGGGGTGGTGAGGATTGCTTTGGAAAAGAATCCTCCCTGAAGCAGTGCTGCTGGTTTGGCTGTGCAAAGGAAGGAGAGGTGAGAGGTGTGTCACCAGCAGGTTCCAGCAGGCTTTGGAATCTGCAGCCTCCTTTCAGCCATGCTCAAGACAAGTGTAAGGCACTCTGAAAGGGCAGGGGGCTCTTAAAATGTTCTGAAAGGTGGCAGAGAGAGAGAGGGGAGGCTGCCTCCCTGAGAGTCCATGCAGGAGATCTCTGTTAGAATCCATCCTCCATTAGCTCTGCTGCTCACCCAGCACCTTCCTTGTGTCTCTGAAGAGGACTTCTTGTGGGAAGCTGAGGTTGGGATTGCTCTCCTGCAGGCTCACAGGAGCTTGCAGTCAGGCTTGGCAGACTGGGGGGACATGGTTGATCTGCAAATCCAGAAAGGCTCAGCTGGCAGGGGATGGCTGTTCAGTCATCCACAGCTCTGGTCATGGAGCTCTCATAACAGGGCTGGGGGGCTAAAAAAAACCCCAAGCCTCTGTAAAAATCCACCCCAGAGTTCAGGGCCCTCCTGTTTTCTGAGAGACCTTTTTATTTCCTAGCAGTAGGACCCTCTGGGGAGGGGGTGGCTGGTAAAAGCAGTGAGAAAGAGTTGCTGATGCTAGAGCAGCTCCCAGGGGTGCTCTCATGTTCCCAGCCTGCTGACACAAACAGCTTTCCCTGGCATGGTCCTTCATGAGCTATTAATTTTCCAAGAGACCTGCTGCTGCATCCAGGCAGGACTTTGGGGAGGGAGGATGGAGGTGGCCAATCAGTCTTACTAATGAGGCAACAGAAGCATCTGCCCAGGAGGCTTGCAGAGGGCTCCTTGTGCAGAGCATCTAGCCCTGAGTGCACATTTCTGCCTGGATGACAAAGGAATTGTAGTCTGAAAGCTTCCTGTCCTCTGCTTTACAGCCAAGCTCTGAGTGTTTGGACCTGATCTAAAGACCTTTGAAGTCCATCAGAGGCACTGAGTCCCTCCTCATGTTTAGATGGAACTTCTTCTGTTCAAACTGATGCCCACTGCCTCTGTGCTGTCAGTGGGGACCCCTGAGGAGAGTCTGGGCTCCATCTTCCTGGCATCCACCAGCCTGAGGCTGCTAACTCCTTCCCAGCTGGCAGTGCAAACCTCTACAATCTCTTTTCTTTGCCCTGTGAGACTCTGTGCTGCATTTAGCTCATCTCTAAACCCCAGCCAGGTTCCCAGCCTGCATGTTCCTCATTGCCTAAGGGTCTCTGGAACCTGCAGTCAGGCTCCAGTAGCTCTCTCAGCACAGGGATGTCCCTTTCCCTGTGTGGTCCTTCATAGCCTTTGAGGGGAGAGCCCCTGTGGCTGTTACCTCTGGAAGGAGTGGGCTGGCTTGTGGCAGCAGAAGTGGCATCTCACCATGGAACAGCAGCTTGTGAGCAGCTGGGAGTGACAGAAGAGTCCTGAGGGGCATGCTGAGCCTGGAAAGGATGAGATGTGAAGGCAGGGTGGGGAAAGGGGAGCACACTGCATGGCTGAGCAGTCACCAAGGCCAGGGAGCAGGTCACCTGAAGGTGGAGAGGAGGGAAGGGGACCCTTCTGAGTGGCCTCTTGAAGCAAAGGTGCTGCAGCATTAGTGGGAGACTGGAATAGAAGAGGGTCTGCAAAGCAAGACCTGGGAGCAGCTCAGGCAGGCAGATCCTTAGCCCTGCTGGAGCTGCCTGCCAGCCTCCTCTGCTCCTCTTGTGCTGTGTGGAAATTCTCCCTGCTGCTCCTTATCAATGCTTCACAGCTGGAGCAGAGGGGAGGTGTGGTGCCTTCAGCAGTGGAGGAGGCCAGGTTGCCATAGCAGCAGGTCTGCTTTCCATCCCTGCTGTGAGTCTCTCCTGCAGGCAAAGCCTCAGCAGCCAGCAGGTGAGGAGTGCAGAGTGCCACTGGGAGAGCCTGTGCTCACCTGGAGGGCAGCACTGATGCCAGGGGATGAGAGAAGCAGCAGTGTCTCCCCATCCTGTCCCCCTGCTTCTCTGACAGGTTCTGTGTTCCCCCTGAGGAGGAGCAGCAGGGCAAAGGCAGAGCAGTGAGCACAGCTTCCAGGCCAGTGAGGAGCACAGAGAGCAAACCATGCAAGGCTTGATCTGCCCTGCTGCTAGCCAGGCTGTCAGGTCAAGGTGTCACATTTGAAACTGATGCTCCAGAGAGGGATCAGGCCCCTTCTGCCAGCACAGCCACAACATCATGAGCTAGAGGAGCCTCAGAAAGGCTCCAGGGCCAGACACAGAGGTCTGTGGGGGAGAGTCAGTGAAGAGGCAGCAAGAGCTCCTCAAAGGATCCAGGCTGCTCCCATCTCTCAGTGTTTACCTTCTGCCCCTTCCCCAGCCCCACAGAATGCTGCACCTCTCAAATCCAGCAGCTGCTTCCACACAGTGATGTGGAAATGTCCTCTGCTGCCTGTGAAGTGAGTGTGAAAAACACTAACTGAAACTGCACCTTGGGTTTGGTCAAAGGCAAGGAGGAGCAGGGGCAGGGGCACTTGGGACTGAGCTGGGAAGGAGGCTGCCAGGGAAGATTTCAGCTCAGTGGCTGCAGATCAAGGAGCATTTGGGGGGAAGGAAGGAAAGGGAGGGGAAGGAAGGAAAGGGAGGGGAAGGAAGGAAAGGGAGGGGAAGGAAGGAAAGGGAGGGGAAGGAAGGAAAGGGAGGGGAAGGAAGGAAAGGGAGGGGAAGGAAGGAAAGGGAGGGGAAGGAAGGAAAGGGAGGGGAAGGAAGGAAAGGGAGGGGAAGGAAGGAAAGGGAGGGGAAGGAAGGAAAGGGAGGGGAAGGAAGGAAAGGGAGGGGAAGGAAGGAAAGGGAGGGAAGGAAGGAAAGGGAGGGGAAGGAAGGAAAGGGAGGGGAAGGAAGGAAAGGGAGGGAAGGAAGGAAAGGGAGGGGAAGGAAGGAAAGGGAGGGGAAGGAAGGAAAGGGAGGGAAGGAAGAATGG